>NC_142440.1:59388000-59701500 GCF_059453495.1 Arachis ipaensis
AAACTCAACAACCATGGCAAAGAAACTCAAACCAAAACAGTTGGAAAAACACAAACCATAACAACCAGCAAAACAATAACCAAAACACATACAAAAAATCACAAAACACTTACCCCAACTCTAACCATCATCCATCCAATAACCAAGCCACCAACCAAAACACATACCCTCAACCCTCAACACCCATAACCAACCAACCTCACAAGACTCTCAGAGGATTACCAATTTAGAGATCTTAATGGATAAACTGATGAAGCACCAAGAGATGACAACAAAGAATCAGGAGGCTTCCATGAAAAATATGGAGAGGCAGATTGGACAGATTTCCAAGCAACTTACTATTGAGAGACCCTTGAGTTCATTACCAAGTGATACCATTCCGAATCCAAAAGAGCAATGCAAAGCCATACAGCTAAGGAGTGGTAAGATCTTGGTGAAAAAGGAAGAAGCAACCAAGAAGCCAAAGGATGATGACAAGAAGCAGGTTGAAAAAGAGGCCAATGATGAGGAGGTAACAGCAAGCAAGAATATTCCAGAGAAGCTCAAAGAAAAGGAAGAGCCAACCAAGGAACAAAAGCAGCAAGCAGAGAAAAGTTTTATACCTCCACTGCCATATCCCCAGAGATTCAATAAAGAAGCAAATGATTAACATTTTCATAAATTCCTTGAGACTTTCAAGAAGTTGGAGATAAATATTCCCTTAGCTGAGGCACTGGAGCAAATACCCCTATATGCCAAATTTTTGAAGGAGCTTATCAACAAGAAGAGAAGTTGGCTTGAGAAGGAGACTGTGTTACTCACTGAGGAATGCAGTGCCGTGATCCAAAGGGGCATCCCACCTAAGCTCAAAGATCCAGGGAGTTTTGTAGTCTCATGCACCATTGGCAAAATAGTTCTTAACAAAGCCCTCTGTGACCTTGGTGCCAGTATCAACTTAATGCCCCTCTCAATGATGAGAAAGCTTGCCATAGAAGAACTTAAACCCACCAAAATGTCATTGGTCATGGCTGATAGATCAATCAAGACACCCAACGGAATTGTGGAAAACCTGTTGGTGAAGGTTGGGGAGTTTATCTTTCCAGCAGACTTTGTGATTTTGGATACTGAAGAGGAAGGAAACAATTCAATCATTCTGGGAAGGCCTTTCCTAGCTACAGCAAGAGCTATCATCGATGTGAAAAAAGGAGAAATGATTTTCAGGGTGCACAATGATCAAATGGTCATAAATGTTTTCAAGTCAATGCAACACCCTCCTGAACAAGAATACTTCATGAGAGTGGATTTGATAGAGAGTTTAGTGGAAGAAATATTGGAGACCAATCAGCATGAGCTAGAAGAAGAAGGTGATCGGGAGATAATCAACGAACAAGTAGCTGGGATTTCCATGGGAAAAGAGGTGAAAGAAGAAGAGAAAGAAGAAGTACCAAAACAAGAACTGAAGCCTCTACCCACTCATCTCAAGTATGCATTTTTTGGCACATCAGAGAGCTTCCCGGTGATCATCAATTCTTCCTTAACAAAAAAAAAAAGAAGGAGAACTCATTAGTGTACTAAAAGCTTACAAGGGTGCATTAGGATGGTCCATTGATGATCTGAAAGGCATCAGCCCTGTAATATGCATGCATAAAATTCTCTTGGAAGATAACTCCAAACCAGTGGTTCAACCTCAGAGAAGGCTAAATCCTGCAATGAAAGAAGTTGTCCAGAAGGAGGTAATGAAGCTATGGAATGCAGGGATCATCTATCCTATCTCCGACAGTTCATGGATAAGCCCAGTTCAAGTGGTACGAAAGAAAGGTGGGATGACAGTTGTTGTTAATAAAAAGAATGAATTTATTCCCACAAGAAATGTGACTGGATAGCAGATGTGTATTGACTATAGGAGGCTGAATGATGCCACACGCAAAGATCATTTCCCTCTCCCTTTCATTGACCAGATGCTTGAGAGGCTAGCTGGTCATACATATTACTGCTTCCTTGATGGGTACTCTGGCTATAATCAAATAATAGTTGACCCCATGGATCAAGAGAAGACATCTTTCATATGTCCCTATGGAGTTTTCGCATATAGACGGATGCCATTCGGATTATGTAATGCTCCAGCCACATTTCAAAGATGCATGCTCTCAATCTTCTCAGATATGGTAGAAAAATTCATTGAAGTCTTCATGGACGATTTCTCTGTTTTTGGTGACACTTTTAGTACCTGCTTGCATCATCTTACCCTTGTCTTGAAACGGTGCCAAGAAACCAATTTAGTTCTAAATTGGGAGAAGTGCCATTTCATGGTGCCTGAAGGAATTGTTCTTGGTCACAAAGTTTCAAGAAAAGGGATAGAAGTCGACAAGGCAAAGGTGGAGATCATAGAGAAACTCCCTCCACCAACTAATGTGAAATTTGTTAGAAGTTTCTTAGGACATGCTGGATTTTATAGAAGGTTTATTAAGGATTTTTCAAAAATAGCCAAACCATTAAGCAATCTGTTAATGGTTAATAATCCTTTTGTTTTTAATGAAAACTGTCAGCATGCTTTTGAAAATCTAAAAAACAGACTCACAACTGCACCAATCATCACACCCCCAGATTGGAGACTACCTTTTGAACTAATGTGTGATGCAAGTGACATTGCAATTGGTGCTGTGTTGGGACAAAAAAAGGGAAATCTGCATCATGTCATCTATTATGCAAGTAAGGTGTTGAATGAAGCTCAAAAGAATTACACCACTACAGAGAAAGAGTTATTGGCTGTGGTTTATGCATTTGATAAGTTTAGATCATACTTGATAGGGTCCAAAACTATAGTTTATACTGACCATGCTACCCTTAAGTATTTGATGTCAAAACAGGATGCTAAACCAAGACTTATTAGGTGGATATTGCTCCTACAAAAATTTGATATTGAAATAAAAGACAGGAAGGGTAGTGAAAATCAAGTTGCTGATCACTTATCAAGGTTGCCATTGGAAACAATTCGTGAAGCATCTCATCCAGTGAATGAAAGCTTTTCGGATGAACACATATTGCAGATTCAACAAGCACCTTGGTTTGCTGACATAGCAAACTACAAAGTGGGAAGAAAAATACCTCAAGAATTTTCCAAGCAACAAGTAAAGAAGCTAATCAATGAAGCAAGAAGGTTCTTGTGGGATGAACCTTTCTTATTCAAGAGATGTTCGGATGGGGTAATTAGGAGGTGTGTCCCTGAAAACGAAATGAGAGATATATTGTGGCATTGCCATGGTTCAGCCTATGGTGGACACTTTGGACCAGAAAGAACAGCTGCAAAGGTACTATAGAGTGGCTTCTATTGGCCAACTATCTTCAAGGATGCCAGAGAGTTTGTTCACCAATGTAATGAATGTCAAAAAAATGGAGGATTGACAAGAAGGAATGAGATGCCTCAAAATTTCATCCTGGAAGTGGAACTGTTTGACTTATGGGGCATTGATTTCATGGGACCCTTTCCCCCTTCCTACTCTTTTAGATACATCTTGGTGGTAGTAGAGTATGTCTCAAAGTGGGTGGAAGCCATAGCCACAACAACCTGTGATGCACAGATTGTCCTCCAATTCCTTAAGAAACACATTTTCACAAGATATAGAGTGCCCAAGGGTCTTGTTAGTGATGGTGGTGGTCATTTATGCAACAAACAGATGGAGAAACTCCTCCACAAATATGGAGTAATCCATAAAGTAGCCACACCATACCACCCTCAGACTAATGGCGAGGCTGAATTAGCAAATAGGGAGTTAAAGAAGATCCTAGAGAAAATAGTGGGAAGCATAAGAAAATATTGGGCTAGGAAGCTAGAAGATGCACTATGGGCATACAGGACAGCTTTTAAAACCCCCATTGGCAGGTCACCTTTTCAGCTATTGTATGGCAAATCCTGCCACCTCCCTGTAGAGCTTGAACATAGAGCTTTTTGGGCCACTAAACTCCTCAACCTTGATTCCTAAGTTGCAGGAGAGAAAAGGTTGTTACAACTAAATGAGTTGGATGAATTCAGGCTAGAAGCCTATGAGAGTGCTAAGATATACAAGAAAAGAGCTAAGAGGTGGCATGATAAGAAGATCATAAAGAAGGAGTTCAAGCCAGGACAGCAAGTGCTCCTGTATAACTCAAGGCTTAAGATCTTCCCTGGCAAACTTAAGTCTAAGTGGACTGGCCCATATTTGGTGACAAAGGTTTTTCCTTATGGAAGCCTTGAATTGCAAGATGAAGCGACAAAGAGTCATTTCATAGCAAATGGTCACAGGGCAAAGCCTTACCTAGGAGGACAATGGGACAAGGAAAAGGAAGTCCAGAATCTGAGCTAAGTAAGCATAGAGGATGTCAAGCTAATGACAATAAAGAAGCGCTTGTTGGGAGGCAACCCAACCTGAGGTAGTTTTCTTTTCATAACTATTTAAAAAAAAAGGTTAATTAGCTTTATCTATATTGCAAGAAGCTAAGTTTGGTGTTGCACACCAAAACAATATAAGGGAGAATGAAGTATTCTAAGTTTGGTGTTCTACCAAAATACTATCATAAAATGCATTCTCACTTTCTGCATAATACTAGCTTCAAACATTTAGATAAACTAGTTAACTGTTTGCTGTCTCAGAGTTTTTAGTTTTATTACCTTTAGCATGGAAAAAGGATTTCACAGGCAATAAATTTGCTGCATAAGAGGCATTGGCAAGGAACTAAGTTTGGTGTTCATACACCAAAGTAAGTTCAAAAGCCCACAAATAAGCTTTACAAATTAACCCGATACCTTAAGGGCTTGAGAAGCAAGCCACTTTTGAGGATTATGCAGGAAAATAGCCAACAAATTCAAAGAACACTTGCATTATGACTCAAAAGGAGCAAACAGAAGGAAGAATGAGAAGCTGCAACCCACAGGTTGTATCTATACTTGATTCTTGTTGTTATGTAATGATTTAATTCAGAGACTCCTTTATGTCTGGCTGGAATGATCATTTAGTTGCAAGTGGAAGTACATGCTGAAGAAGGCTATCTGCAATTTCTCTTTAGCTTAAAAATTATTTGCATAATAAATGTCATCCTTCATTAACTTGAGTACTTTGCTTTGTTCATCTTGCTGTTTGAATAAAAGAGAGATGTTTTAATTAGAAAAGTTCATTGTTCAATGTTGCAAAAGTTAGAATGGAAGTTACTGGTGGTGTGTGTTTGATTCAATTGTTAGCTCATACAATAATTGCTGCATAATGACATGTTATTTGAAGCCTAAGCTAGTTTGCTGCTATGATCCTTAAATCAATGAAAATCCCTTGAAAATGAATCAAAATAGAAAGAAAAAGAAATAGAAAAAGCCAAAGAAAATGGCAAAGAAACAAACAATAAGGCTAGACACCAATAGTTTGGACCCTAGGACACATGCCTGTGGTGTTTTTGTACTGGGATATGCTTGGACAAGTAAGTTCTAAGGAGTATTTCAAAACTTGGCCACTTAGATCAACTGATTTGGGATGGCCAACTGAAAGTCCACAATAAAGAGCAACCTAGCTACAAAACATTTAGTAATCCAAAGAGATGCTGGGCATCAATGATCCTAGGAAGAGAATATGAGTCATGTGTCTGTGGTGAAGAAATGTTGAGCAAAACAAAGCCAAAGGCTGCTACAACATTTGCCACTAAGCTTCAATGAATAATAAGATCTAATGCAAGAGAAAGAAGGAAAAAGATAACAAGGGAAGTAAGCAAAAAGTAAGGCATTGTCGCAGTAACCATAGTGAATCTTTGAAGAAGCATTGTTTGTTAAACAGCAAGTAATAAATAAGCTACTATTGATCTGCATAAAACCCCATAAACCAAGTTCAACTATATGCTTAATAAGGACATGCTTAGTTATCTACTTCATTCTATCTTCTCTTATGTTTGATTCTTGCTTGGGGACAAGCAAGTTTTAAGTTTGGTGTTGTGATGACAAGTCATCTTAGCCTAGTTTTACTAGTCTTTTTCTTTGTTTTTATTAGGTTTTATGCACTTTCTTGCATTGTAAGTAAGTAATTTGGAGTGGAATTGCATGGTTTCTTAGAATCAATCAACCACCCTTTAATTGATACAAAATTATGAGGTTTAAGCTAGATTTAATTGATAATTAATTGATTTATAAACCTTGTGAATTTTGTGATACTTTGATTGGTTGATTTGATTACTTGTAGGTGAAGAAAGAAGAAAATAAGAAAAGCGTGGCTTAAGGAGCGTGTCCAAAGGAAGCAAAAAGCGTGCCCAAGGGAAGAAAAAGCGTAGCAAAAATCAAAGAAGAGTGAAAGCTAAGTTGAAAAAGTAAACTGAGCTTCACAAGGACAAATGGGAAAGAGCAAAGCACCAAGCTCAGTTCACTTAGTCAACTGAGCACTATAAAAAGCAAGGAAACAACATGAAGCTCAGTTTACTAAGTGAGCTTTATCGGGGACTTCTCAAAATTAATTCAAGATGAAATTCCAAGGGAGGAAGCCACCAAGTTTTGAACCAATGACCCAAGGGAGGCAAGGAATGCTCCTTGCAAGGAAAATCAAGAAGAATTAGCCAAAATACTTCCTCCAAGGTTCGAACATGGAACCACACACTACCAAGCTTGCAAGGAAAATAACAAAAGATGCTTGGGCCAAGTTTCGAACCTGGGAACTCTTTGGAACATAAGGGAGGAGCGCTACTTAGCTTGCAAGAAAATGAGCCAAGATGCACTCCAAGAGGATCGAACTAGGGAACTCTATGAAAAGCAAGGAAGGAGCGTCCAACTCTTCCAAGAAAAATAGCCTCCACTTTCCTCCACCAGGATTCGAACCTGGGAGCTTGGAGTGCAAAGCTAGGCGCTACAATTGGGAAGCTCAGTTGGTTTTTCCAACTGAGCACTACACCCCCCATCTCCCCACATTTTGGCGCAACAAGAAGTGCACCAAGGGGCTGTGACACGCAACAAAAAGCAACAAGGAGCAAGCCTTGCGCAAGGTTGACATGGCCAAGACATAGAGCTCAGTTCAAAATTTCAACTGAGCTCTAGTGCAATTGACACAGCCAAGGCTGGGACGCGCACACAAAATTTGGCAAGCAAGGCAAGTTGGGTGCTCAGTTTGGTTTTCCAACTGAGCCGTCCCTGGGAGGTGCACTTGGGCCAAAATTCACTAAAAATCCAATTTAATTCATTTCTTCACCAAATTTTAAAGCCCACCCAAATTTTTAGATCCAAATTAGGAAGTGTATAAATAGGTGTTAGTTTGATTTAGGAAGGACTTTTGACATCTAGCATTTTTTTACTTTCACTTTTGGCTTTCTTTTGATTTCCATTTTTGTAATTTTGAGCTTTTACTTTGAATTTGGATCTTAGAGAATTGGGAAGGAAAATTGATCTCTCTTCTTCCTTGTTCTTGCTTGAGCATTCTTTACTTCTTGTCTTGGATCTTGGGTGGAGAATTGAAGAACTTCTGTTTCAATTTCACCTTGATCTTGTTTACTTTCTGCATAATTCTAGAACTTAAATTTCAATTCTGTTTACTGCTTCCATACTTCTTTTCTTCTGCAATTTACTTTTATATTTTCATTTTGCAATTGTTCTTGTTAGATCAATGAAGGATTTGAGATCCAAACTTGTTTTCTAGTCTCTTCCACTCCTGAGATCTTCAACATCCTTTTAATTGCTGCAAATTAAGCATCAGTTTTTCTGTTTTCGTTCCTCAAGCATTTTTACTTTTATGTTTGAAATCTATTGCAATTCAATTCATCTTTAGTTCTTCTATTTGTTGCAATCTGCTTCTGCTTGTTTAAATTCTGCAATCCCAGCTCCCAATCCCTTTTATAACTCAATCAATTTACATTTCTTGCACTTTAAGATTCAGTCATTTACATTTCTTGCAATCTAAGTTTCTGCAATTTACATTACTTGCACTTTAAGATTCAGCACTTTTACTTCTTGTTCTCTTTAATTTACTGCAATTCTTCCCTCTCCCTTTACAATTTATGCAATTTAGTTTCTGCCAAATACAAACCACTCAACCAATACTTGATTCGCTTGACTAAATCAACCAATAAACTAAAATTGCTCAATCCTTCAATCCCTGTGGGATCGACCTCACTCATGTGAGTTATTATTACTTGATGCGACCCGGTACACTTGCCGGTGAGTTTTTTGTTGGATCGTTTTCTACACATCACCTCAGTACAACAAAAGATCAAAGGAAACAAAGCCAACAGAGGAACACCAGACTGATGTCCAAGATGTCTCTGAGGGCATTGAATGCCCAAAAAGGAATGTCATTGGTGTTTAACGCCAAGAAGGGGTATCCATCCCTAGCATTGAATGCCCAATTGAAGACACTAACAAGGGCATTGGACGCCCAAAAGGTAATGGTATTCCTGGTGTTGAACGCCAGGAAGGGGGCAGCAATATGGGTGTTGAACACCCAAGCAAAGGAGGCTAGTCACACACTGGTAACAACCCTCCTAAGCAAGCTAGTAACCCCCCCTTCTAACACACATGGCATTCAGCCTTCATCAACCAAAATTGATGAGTATAAGGCTAAGATGCTGTTTTCTCAGAAACTTTGTCAAGAAGAAAAAGATAAATAGTTTGCCCACTTTGCGGATTATCTCAGAATATTAGAGATCAAGATCCCTTTTATAGAGGCTCTTGAACAGATACCTTCTTATGCTAAGTTCATGAAGGACATTCTGAGTCATAAGAAGGATTAGAGAGAGAGACAAAAACAGTCCTCCTTACTGAAGAGTGCAGTGCAATCATTCAAAACAGCTTATCAGAGAAGCTTAAGGATCTTGGAAGCTTTATGATACCATGCACTTTAGGTAATGCTTGCACAAGGATAGCTCTATGTGACCTTGGAGCAAGCATCAACCTAATACCTGCTTCATTAATAAAGAAGCTTTGCTTGACTGAGGAAGTCAAACCAACCCGCATATGCCTTCAACTTGCTGATGGTTCTATTAAGATACCATCTGGAGTAATCAAAGACATGATTGACAGGGTTGGACCCTTTGCTTTTCCCACTGACTTTGTGGTGTTGGACATGGAAGGGCAGAAGAGTGCATCCCTGATTCTAGGGAGACCCTTTCTTAGTTACAGGATGAACCCTCATTGATGTTGAAAAAGGGGAAGTAACGCTGAGAGTCAATGAGAAAAAGTTTGTACTGAGTGCTGTAAAAGCCATGCAGCATCAAGACACCCCAGAGGAATGCATGAGTATTGACCTCATTGATTCCCTAGTGGAAGAAGTAAACATGGCTGAGAGTCTCAAGGAAGGGCTGAACGACATCCTTATTGATGAACATCCTGACTTGAAGGATCCTGTGGAAACTCCTAAGGAAAAGGAGAAGCCTCCAAAGCTTGAGCTTAAGCCATTACCATCTTCCATGAAATATGCATTTCTAGGAGATGGAGATACTTATCCTGTGATCATAAGCTCTGCCTTAGAGCCACAGGAAGAAGAAGCAGTAATTCAGGTGCTTCAGACATATAGGACTGCCCTTGGGTGGACTATCAGTGACCTTAAGAGCATTAGCCCGACCCAATGCATGCATAAAATCCTGCTGGAGGATGACACTAAACCAGTGGTGCAACCACAAAGGCGACTGAATCCTGCCATGAAGGAAGTAGTGCAGAAGGAAGTCACTAAGCTCTGGGAGGCTGGGATTATTTATCTTATTTCTGATAGCCCCTGGGTGAGCCCTGTCCAAGTTGTTCCCAAGAAGGGAGGCATGATAGTGGTTCATAATGAAAAGAATGAACTGATTCCTACAAGGACAGTTATAGGGTGGCGTATGTGCATTGACTATAGAAGGCTCAATAACGCCACCAAAAAGGGTCATTTTCCTTTACCATTTATTGACCAAATGCTAGAGAGACTAGCAGGGCATGCATTTTATTGTTTCCTGGAAGGATATTCCGGGTACAATCAAATGGCAGTAGATCCACAGGATCAAGAAAAGACAGCATTCACATTCCCATGTGGCGTGTTTGACTACAGGCGAATGCCCTTTGACTTGTGCAATGCACCTGCCACCTTTTAGAGATGTATGTTATCCATCTTCTCTGATATGGTAGAGAATTTCCTTGAAGTGTGATGAGCGGATATTTTATACGCTTTTTGGCATCACTTTCATATAGTTTTTAGTAGTTTTTATTTAGTTTTTATTGAGTTTTTATAGGTTTTAGTGTTAAATTCACATTTTTGGATTTTACTATGAGTTTTTGTGTGTTTGTACAATTTCAGGTATTTTCTGGCTAAAATTAAGGAGCTAGAGCAGAAGTCTGATTCAAAGACAGGGAAAGCACTGCAGATGCTGTCCGGACTTGACCTGCTTGCATTTGGAAGAGCTTTTCTTGAGCTACAGAAGTGAAAATGGAGCGCTCTCAACGGCTATGGAAATCTGACTTCCAGAGCTTTCTAGCAATATGTAATAGTCTATACTTTGCTTCGAATTATTAGAAGGCCAAAAACTGGCGTCCAACGCCGTTTCCTGCCCCCTTCCAGGCGTCCAGCGCCCAAAGAGCAGAGACCAATGTACAAATGCCCAAAGTGGACCTCCTAGCTGGTGTTCCATGCCCCAGAGACCTCATAGCACATGGATCTCATCAAAGCTCAACCCAAACACTCACCAAGTGGGCCCCAAAAGTGAATTTTAGCACTAAATAGACTACTTTACCTTTACTAGTTATCTGTTTAGTATTTAAGGGATTTTATTTATGTAATTAGAGATTTTTTCGAACATCTTCGAATCATACACGTTTACTGTGTGGTTTTACCATCAACATGAGTTTCTAATCCTCCTAGGTTGAGGGGAGGAACCCTGCTGCGTCCTATGAATTAATAAAAGTAATTTTGTTTCTTCTTCAATCCATGTCTGATTTATCTCTAAGATGTATATCTGATCTTCATTGTAGTGAATAGGATGACCTGGCAAATTATCTCTATTCATCACATTAAGACAAACGTGCCTGGCAAACACCCGTGTCTACTTGGGTTCGTGTGAATACCTGGCCGGAAAAGCACGAACCAACAGCTATGTTTATACATCTCTCAGACGGCTAATCCACGGCTTTGTTGGGGACTTCTCGAGACACCAGTTCAGCCAATTTTCGGGGAGATTAGGGTCCCCGTGGTATAGGCTAGAATCCATAGAAGCAGCACTCTCTAATCCGGAAGATTCGACCTTGTCTGTGACATTTTGAGTAGGATCGCCAAGAGAATGGACTGCTAGAGCTTCACCCTCCGTCAGATTGAATGACCACGGGCAATGGCGTTTAATCTGGAGCAGAGGAGATCAATGACCACGGGCAATGGCTTTGATCACATACAGCCTGCCATAGAAGATCATTTACAAGCAAAGAAGATAGTAGTACTAGAGTTAATTCAGAAAGGCATAGCAACTCCAACTCTCAACTTTATTCCTATCTTTTATTACAATTCGGTATTCATTTCACAACCAACAACCTCTTGATCTGCCTGATTAAGACCTTCAAGATAACCATAGCTTGCTTCAAACCACAATCTCCATGGGCTCGACCCTGACTCGCTCAGGTATTACTTGGACGACCCAGTACACTTGTTGGTATAACAGTAAGAATCTTTGATTTTTGCAAGAGTATATATTTCTTCTTTGATTTGAGTCTTTTATTTTTATTTTCTTCTTCTTCAAAATTTTCGAAAATTTTAAAACCTTTTTCAAAAAAATATTTTTCTTTTCCTTTTTTAATCTTTGTTCTTAGTTTGAATCTTTTTGTTTTGTTCTTGTTGAGTATTTTGTCCCTTTTAAGTTTTTCTTTCAAAAAAATTTCTTGTTATTTTTCTTTTCCTTTTCGAAAATCTTTGTTTAGTTTTCTAAAAATTTTAAGTTTGGTGTTCTTTTTATGTTTTTGAGTTCTTTGAGTCTTTAAGTTTTGTACATTGTGTTCTTGTGAGACTTCAAAGTGTTCTTAAGTCTTTTATGTGCTTTGATCTTAAAATTTTTAAGTTTGGTGTCCCTTTGTGTTTTCCTCCAAAATTTTCAAAAATCAAGGGTGCTAGATCTAAAAATTTTAAGTATTGTATCTTTTGTGTGTTTTTCTCTTTCACCATAAAATTCAAAAATAAAAAAATATATATTTTCTAACTTAATTCTAACCATAATTTTTGAAAATAACAATAAAAATTCAGATTTTGATTTTAAAATTTTATCTTATCATATCTTAGTTGTCAAGTTTTCAAAAATCAAATCTTTTCAAAAATTAAAAAATCTTATCTTTTTCAAAATCTTATCATATCTTTTTCAAAATTTAAAAATCTTATCTTATCTTTTTCAAATTTCAAATTTTAAAAATCAAATCTTTTTCAAAATCAAATTTCAAAATCTTATCTCTTTCCAATTTCAAATTTTAATTTCAAATTTTTTCTTATCTTATCTTCTATTTTATTTTAAAATTCAAATATTTTCTTAACTATAATATCTTATATTCTCTCTCATTTTTTTCAAAACCACCTAACTAACTCTTCTCTTCATTAATTTTCGAAAACACTCCCTCTTCTTCTCTCTCTTCTTTTTCAAAACTACCTAACTAACTCTCATCTTTCTTAATTTTCAAAAATTTCTTCCACTTCTCTCTCCTCTATTTTCTAAAATTTAACATTTAAATTTTAAAATCTTTTAAAATTAATTAACTTATTTTTGAAAATTAATTAATTAAATAAATAAAATAAAAACAAAAATATTTTAATTCTTATTTACTTTTTCTATTTATACAGCTCTTCTTCTCACATCTATATTATTCTTCTTCTTTCCTCTCTGTATTCTTCCTTCTCATCTTAATTACTTCTATCCCTTATTTTCAAAGTATTCTTCTTCTACTTCCTTTATTTATTTTATTTTATCTTCTTCTTCTTTCTTCACATCTGACTTTAAGGAGGAGCTTCTTGCCAATTGGCACAAAGAGCTTTCTTTTTTTTCTTCTTTTTTCATTTATACTCTAAGGAGACGTTGATAAACCCTATTTTTAGAGTTTATTCTGTGCTTAATCTAGTGGATTTTATCCATTATTCTCACACTTATTCATACAATTCGCATGTTTTATATTTTCCTTCCTGATTTTGTGCTATGAGTGAAAATATGTTTCTTTGACCTTAATTTTATTAATTTTAATCCTCCCTTTATACCATTCGATGCCGTGATATGTGTGTTAAGTGATTTCAAATATTACAGGACAGGAATGGCTCAGAGGATGGAAAGGAAGCATGCAAAAGTGGAAGGAATACAAGAATCTAAAGGAACTGCTAAAGTTGTCCAACCTGACCTCCTAGTACTAAATCAACCATAACTTGAGCTACAGAGGTCCAAATGATGCGATTTCAGTTGCGTTGGAAAGCTAACGTCCAGGGCTTCGCAACGATATATAATTTACCATAGCTGCCTTGAATCCAGGTGACGCGAATGCATGGATTACGCGGATGCGTGGCCTGCCAAAAACTCAATCCGCGCGAACGCGTGGACGACGCTTCCGCGTGACTTTGCAGCGACCTGTACGTACCAGAAATCGCTGGGGGCAATTTCTGAGCTATTTTTGATCCAGTTCTCGGCCCAAAAAACACATATTAGAGGCTATAAAGTGGGGGAATGTATCCATTCATCATTGAACAATTCACACAACTTTCATATTAACAATTTTAGATTTTAGATGTAGTTTTAGAGAGAGAGAGAGAGGCTCTCTCCTCTCTCTTAGAATTTAGGATTTCTATTATGTTTAAGTTACTTCTTTTCAATTACAGGTTCAATGTTCCTTTTATTTATTTTTCCAATGTAATTTATGAATTTTCATGTTAGATTTGATTTCTTTCATTAATGCAGTTTGATGTATTTCAGATCTGTGATTTTTACTTAGCTTTTTATATTCTTGGCCTTAATTGATGAATTGATTAATTGGAGACACTTGAGTTATCAAACTCCTTGTGATTGATAATTGTTATCTTTGCTGATTGATTTGGATCCCTCTAAAGCTAGTCTTTCCATAGGAATTGACTAGGACCAGAGGAATCAAATTGATTCATCCACTTAACTTACCTTCATAGTTAGAGGTTAACAAGGTGGGAGCAAAATCCAATCCTCATCACAATTGATAAGGATAACTAGGATAGGACGTCCAGTTTTCATACCTTGCCAAGAGATTTTATTATTAATTTATTTTTCTCGTCATTTAAATTACTTATTCCTTATTTCAAAAACCCAAAAATATATCTTTTTACATAACCAATAATAAATCATACTTCCCTACAATTCCTTGAGAAGACGACCCGAGGTTTCAATACTTCAGTTATAAATTTGATTGGGTTTGCTTAAGTGACAAACAAAATTTTTGTACGAAAGGATTCTCTGTTGGTTTAGAAACTATACTTACAATGCGATTATATTTGTGAATTTCTTTACTAGCAGAAATCCGATCGTCAAAAATGGCGCCGTTGCCAGGGAGTTGCAATAGTGTGCTAGATTATTAATTTGTGTACATATTTTATTTTTATTTGAATATTTTATTTTTATTTTGTTTCCATGAGCTACATGTTTTTCTCATTGAATGATGCGTTCATTGCCTGATTCGAGCTTAGCCACTTTTGATCCTAAAATTGAAAGAACTCTTTCATGTATTAGGCGAGCTCGGCGTCAGTTAGCCTCTGAGGGTGGTGAAGTGATTACTATCGATTCACCAGTCTCATCTGAGGAAGAATCTGAACCGCCATCTGAGAGCGAAACAAGCTCATTTACTACTGATTCAGTTGATTCCCGTGCAGTTAACATGGCAGCACCTAGGAGAATCACTCTTCAGGAGGCAGGAGCCCCAGATTTTACTCTGCAAGCGTATCACGCACGTCACCCAGATCTGGCTGCAGATTTTGAACTAAAGACGTCACTAATCAACTTGATACCCAAGTTTCATGGCTTACCTGCTCAGGAGCCCATAAAGTACCTCAGGGATTTCCAGACAGCCTGTTCTACTGTTAGGCATCATGGTACAGATGAGACTACTATTCTGCTGATGGCCTTCCCATTTTCTCTTGAGGGAAAGGCGATGGAGTAGTACTACACTCAACCGGAGGAAGTAGTTACCGACTAGGACGCACTCAGGAGGGAGTTCCTGGACAAATACTTTCCAGCTGAAGTTACAGACAGACTAAGGAAAGAAATCTCCTGTATTATCCAAGGAGAATTAGAGACCCTCTACGAATACTGGGAACGTTTCAGAAACCTCTTAGACTCATGTCCCCACTACAAGATTGATGAGATGGTGTTGATCAATTACTTTACACAAGGTATGAAGCCTCAAGATAAAACTACATTAGATGCTACAATTAATGGCTCACTGAAGAAGTACAAGACGGCGACAGAAGCGTGGCAGCTGATCGCTGATCTGGCTGAATCTACCCGGAACACTAGACACAGGACCAACCATCCTCGGACTGTTACAGAGGTGTCCTCTAGTGGTGAGACTGCTGCTTTCACTAAGGCTCTAGGAGAGATGTCCAATCTACTGAAGCAGATAAACCTGAATCAATAACAATCTCAACCTCCCTCACCCCAACATAGTCAACAACTGGTTCCTGAAAGGGTATGCGGGATATGTGCTGATTATAGTCATTACACTGATGAGTGTCCACAGCTCCAACAAGAGGACAACACCTTGGCAGCTACTCACAATTTCTATGACCGCCCAAATCAAGGCTCCTATCAACAAGACGGCAACTACAACCAAGGTGGAAACTATAACCAGAAATGGCAAGACAACTCCAACCATGGCTGGAGAGATAATTCCAACCATGGCTGGAGGGATAACTATAATAGAGGAGGCAGAGACAACCAGGAAAATCAGAGGTGGAATAATAACAACAACAGACAGTAGAACCAGAACTAGCCTTACAGAGCACCTCACCTAAGGCAATCCCAAGCACCTCAGAACAACCAACAGCAGGTCCCTCAAATCACTTACCCCTCCTCTTTTAATGACGAGTTGCTTCAGTCCCTTGCACAAGGACAGAGGAGCATGGAAAGTACACTTAACGGTCTAACATCTGCTATACAAGCTCTCGTCTCTCAGATGGGGTCATCCAGTACTTCTAACAACCAACTTGCAAGCTCCACTGGAATTTCTTCTCAACCCTTATCCAATCCCAAGGGTGGTATCAATGCCATCACTTTGAGGTCCGGAACCACACTACAAGAGAGGAATCAGGAGGAGCCAAGCCCACGGGAACACGCCCCAGATGCAGACATGGTTGAAGTGGAGGATGTTGAAAAGGAAGATGAAATGCAAGACATGGTTGAAGAGGAAGCAACTCAACCAAGGAATGGAGAACCAAAAGAAGCAGAAGCTGTAAGAGACGCCATTCCTATCCCATTTTCACACCTTGCAAGAAAGTCCAGGAAGCAGATGGAACTTGATCCTAAAATGGTAGAAATCTTCAAAAAAGTTGAGGTAAATGTTCTCCTTTTTGATGTTATTCAGCAAGTACCTAAATATGCAAAGTTTCTAAAGGATTTGTGCATACATAAGGATAAGATTAATGAATTAGAAACTATTCCTTTAGGTAGTTCCATATCTGCTTTAATGGGGGATATACTTGAAAAATGTAGTGACCCAGGACCATGCATGGTTAACTATACCATTGGGGTGTAATATTTTCTGACTGCATGTGTGATTTAGGCGCGTGTGTTAGTATAATGCCTTTGTCCATATATGATGCTTTGAGGCTCCCTCCTTTAAAAAGGTTGGCAGCTCATTTTGTGTTAGCAGATAAGAGCATTATTACAGTGGTTAGAATTGCTGAGGACGTGCTGGTGAGCATTAAGGGGCTTACATTTTCCATTGACTTCTATATCCTGGAGATGCCCCAAAATGACTCAAGAAAGCCGTCATCCATCCTGCTCGGAAAACCATTCCTGAAGACTTCAAAGTTCAAGCTGGATGCCTTTTCAGGAACCTACTCTTTTGAGATAGACGATCGAGCAGTAAGCTTCAATCTGAATGAAGCCATGAAACACCCTCCGGAAGATCATTTCGTCTTCTAATACGACATCATTAATGAGACTGTAGCTATAGTTCATCAGGAAGAGATAGAAGAGATAGAAGAGATGCACATGGAGTAAGGTCCAAGTGTGGGAAAACCCACTGAACACAATGAGGACACCTTGCCGTTATCACCGGCTCCAGAAGACCCAGTGCCTAGTCAGGAGCAGAAATTGGAATTAAAGCCCCTACCACCCCACCTCAAGTACGCTTACCTTGAGGATGATCAGCAGCTCCCAGTCATCATTGCAAGGAAACTCACTTTCCAACAAGAGGAGCAGTTACTTAGTGTGCTGAGAAGACACAAGAAGGCAATTGGGTGGAGCTTGGCAGACATAATAGGCATCAACCCTCAAGTTTGTGAGCACAGAATATTTTAGAAGAGAGAGCAAGGCCTGTTTGTCAACACCAAAGAAGACTGAATCCCACTATCTTAGAGGTTGTCAAAAAGGAAGTGACCAGATTACTTGAGGTAGATATCATCTATCCCATCTCAGACAGTGAATGGGTAAGCCTAGTACAAGTGGTGCCTAAGAAGTCTGGAGTCATTACAATGAAGAATGAGCATAGAGAGCTCATAGCAACCAGAGTGCAGAACGCCTGGAGGGTCTGCATTGATTACAGGCGCCTCAACCGGGCCACTCGTAAGGATCACTACCCCCTGCCATTCATTGATCAAATGCTGGACCGCCTGTCAGGTAAATCACATTATTGCTTTTTAGATGGTTACACAGGCTATTTCTAGATTCATATAGCTCCTGAAAATCAGGAAAAGACTACTTTTACATGTCCTTTTGGGACTTATGCTTATAAGAGAATGCCCTTTGGCTTGTGCAATGCACCAGCTACTTTCCAAAGGTGCATGATGAGTCTTTTTTCTGATCTTATTGAGAACTGTATGGAGGTTTTTATGGATGATTTTAGCGTATACGGTGATTCCTTTAACCTTTGCTTGGATAGTCTATCTAGAGTGTTAGACAGGTGTGTTAGTTCAAACCTTGTTTTAAATTTTGAAAAGTGTCATTTTATGGTCAAACAAGGTATTGTACTAGGACATGTTGTCTCTAACACTGGTATTTCTGTAGATCCAGCAAAGGTAAATGTCATTTCTAGTCTGCCTTACCCCTCCTCCGTGAGGGAAGTTCGTTCGTTCTTTGGCCATGTAGGTTTTTACCGGTGGTTCATTAAGGACTTCAGTAAGGTAGCACTGCCCTTATCCAGGCTTCTGTAGAAAGATATTGAGTTCAAGTTCAGTGAGGACTGTATAGAGGCGTTCGATAAGCAAAAGATCGCCTTAACTCAAGCTCCAATTGTGAAAGGACCAGACTGGAGCCAGCTCTTCGAGATTATGTGCGATGCTTCCAACCATGCTGTGGGAGCGGCGCTGGCCCAGCACGCAGGTAAGGATCCTTTCGTAATTGCCTATGCTTCCAAGACATTAGACGCTGCTCAATCTAATTACACTACTACCGAGAAAGAGCTTTTGGGTATTGTTTTCACTCTGGATAAATTCCGAGCCTATTTACTTGGTGCTAAGGTGGTAGTGTACTCAGACCATGCAGCTCTAAAGTATCTATTGGCTAAAAAGGAGTCCAAACCAAGGTTAATACGATGGATATTGCTGCTACAAGAATTTGATTTAGAAATTAAGGATATGAGTGGTTCTCAGAATTTAGTGGCAGACCACTTGAGTCGCCTTGAGCACATTAAGGATGACTCCACTTCTATCAATGATGCCTTTCCTTTTGACAGCTTGCATGCAATATCTGAAGTAGTTCCTTGGTATGCACCTGTAGCTAATTATCTAGTTAGCCATACTTTCCCTCCAAATTTACTAAGCACGAGAGGGACAAGCTGAAAAGCGAGTCCAAATATTATATATGGGATGATCCCTATCTGTGGAGGTATGGTGCTGACCAGATAATTAGGAGATTTGTGCCTTAATCAGAATTCCAGTCCATTTTAGAGGCCTGCCACTCATCTGAGAGTGGTGGACATTTTGGTCCTCAAAGGACAGCTAGAAAAATTCTAGACTGTGGATTCTGGTGGCCCATTCTTTTTAAAGATGCTACTGCTTTTTGTAAATCCTGTTCCCCATGCCAAAAGTTTGGTAACATATCCAAGAGTGATGAGATGCCCCAACAAATTATGTTGTTCTGTGAGATTTTTTATGTTTGGAGCATTGACTTCATGGGTCCGTTTCCAAACTCAAGCGGTTTTACATACATATTGTTAGCTGTAGATTATGTTTCTAAATGGGTGGAAGCAATTCCTACCCGTGCTGATGATGCTAACACTGTTGTCTCTTTTGTTAGAAACCATATTATCTGTCGCTTTGGATCACCACGAGCAATCGTGAGCGATCAAGGCACCCATTTCTGTAACAGGAGACTGACCGTCCTATTGAAGAAGTATGGCGTTATTCACAAAGTAGCCACAGCATATCACCCGCAGACTAATGGATAAGCAGAAGTGTCAAATAGAGAAATAAAGCGTATCCTGGAGAAAATAGTCAAGCCTCATAGGAAGGACTGGAGCACCAGGCTACAAGACGCGCTTTGGGCATATCGGACTGCATACAAGACACCTATAGGAATGAGTCCCTTCCGCTTGGTTTATGGAAAAGCATGTAACCTCCCAGTAGAGATAGAACACAAAGCGTTCTGGGCTGTGAGAGAGATCAACATGGAATTTGAAAAAGCAGGAGCTGAAAGGAAGATGCAGCTACAAGAGTTAGAGAATCTACGCCTAGAAGCATATGATAATTCTAGGCGATACAAAGAGAAGATGAAGGCTGTACATGACAAGCACATTAAAAGGAGAGAGTTCAGACCTGGGGAGTTGGTCCTCCTTTACAACTCCAGACTGAGACTCATGCCAGGCAAGCTGAGATCCAGATGGGAAGGTCCCTACAGAGTAGAAAAGGCAGAGCCCTATGGAATTTTTCACCTGAGTCATCCCTCAAGCTCCAACTTTAACAAGGTAAATGGACATCGCTTAAAGCTATATCATGGTGAGAAGATAAAGAGAAACAAAGAGCTGGAGATCTTCATCTTGGAGGATCCACCCACAGCAGAAGACTGAGTTAGTGGACCGTCCAACTTAAGGACGTTAAAGAAAAGTGCTAGGTGGGAGACAACCCACCATGGTATGATCTTTCAGTTTTAATTTTTCTCTCAGTATTCTTCTCATCATCTCTGCATATGGCTGCATATAGTTTACATTAGCATTCTGCATATCATAAAAAAAAACGCACGCGACGCGTAAGCATCGCTGACGCGTCCGCGTCACAAGTGCGTTGGGAAGAAAACAAAATTGAACAGAGAGTCACACGAAAGCGTGGCTAGAGGCGTGCCTTAGGCACAAACATGCCCACACGACCGCATCACTCACGCGGCCACGTCATTTGGAAAATAAGCCTCCCACGCGTCTGCGTCACCCACGCGAACGTGTGCCCCTAAAAATTGACGTAAAAGAGGTGTATGGAAGCAAGTTATGATGGAGTGGGGCTGGAATGATGCTAGAAGCACCAGCCCTATCACGCGACCGCGTGCCCCACGCGTCCGCGTCATTTTTCAAAGTATAGCCATTCACGCGATTGCGTCAACCACGCGACCGCGCCACCCTAAAATTTGGCAAAATGAGTTTCAAACAGAGAGTTGCGCGAACGTGAGGCTGCTCTCACGCCAATAGCACAAATCAACTCACGTGACCGCGTGACTCACTCGTTCGCGTCACTTGAAAACACCGCACACCATGCGACTGCGTCACTCACGCGTCCGCATCACATGCGGCGCACAACTTATCCAGATCAGCCAAATATCTTATCTTTTCTTCCCCAAATCCTAATTTTTCTTATCCTTTCTTATTTCATTCTTCTCCCTTCTTCATTCTTCCTTCTTTCTCACTTTCTACTTCCTATTTCTTTTTTCACTACCATTATCAAGGTTTTTCTTTTCTTCTTCCCCTCTTTACTTTTCCATTATTATTCTTATTTTTATTTATATTTTTTTCTTCTTTTTCTTTTCACTTTCTTTGTCTATATTTTCTTTTTCTTTCTTTTTTCTTTTTATTCCTTTAATTAGTGTTAGAAATTTATTTGGGTCATTATTTTCTATATTTTTCTTGTGGATTATTGTGGAATTGTTTGACAATTAATATTACTTCTTAAAGGGTTGTTTGCATGTTCTATTTTATATTTTCAAGAACCTATTTACCATGAATGCTACGTGTTTGTGAAAAAGCCCGTATGGCATTGTGCATTATTTTGAAATTATTCTATTCTAATCCTTTAATGCATATTTTTCACAAAACCCCTTTTATGTTTTATTGATTAAATATAATTGTCAATACAAACAGATTATTAGTTTGAAAGACTTGGTAATCTAACTTGGACATTGAATGCTTGATCTATGCTACTCATGCCTTTGACAGCATGCCAATAAACAACTTGCATTTAATTGCCATCACATGCACTTGCTATGTTACCTTTGATGAACTTTTCACATGTAGTCTAGACCATGTGTTAACGACATCCTTCTTTACCGTGCATTGATTACCACCCATAATATCCACTCCCTCGCTCGAACCCTTCACTTTACATATTACTTTCTCTTTCCTTTTTCAGGATGGCCACCAAGAAAGGCAAGGAGAAAGCTACTTCCAAACCACCAGCAAGGAGAGGAACAAAAAGAGCATTAGTGGTAGAGCCATCTTCAACAGCAGTAAAGCCCTCAACAAAAAAAATCAAGAGGATCATCAAGGTCGATGAGAAAGAAAAACCTTCCCAGCAAAGGACACTGCGCAGTTTTCTAACCGCTACTGTGAGCAGATGTTCCCCATCCTGGCAGAGAGAAATTACAACAATGAATACCTTCTTATCCTCCTGACCCGCATTGCTGAATTTGTTGAGCCGCAAATTGAACGAAGAAAATGGGGATTCCTACGGAGATAGTCATGGCAGGTTAATCTTTCGTGGGTAGTAGAATTCTACTCTAACTTTCACATGCCAACCATGCAGTCTGTCTACGTCCGTCAGAAATAAGTCTCCACAACTGAAGAGGCCATTCAGTGAGCTTTAGATCTCCCCCCTGCTCCAGAAGGATTGGACGCATTCCAAGAAGTCTCACTCAAGTGCCAGACATACCAATTTGACTGGGATGCCGTTCTCAGAGTTATCGCACAACCTGGCAGCAAATGGATCTACGGATACCATCGATCCCAACCTAAAGGGATACCGGCTTCAGCACTTACATTGGAGGCTCGAGTATGGGCACAGATCATGTCCCATTATGTCTTTTCGAGCACTCACGAGTCCTCCTTCACTGCAGACATGGCTGTTTTACTCTGGTGTATCCTTACAGACCAGCACCTAAACTTACCAAGACACATCTGGAATGCAATGGGACACGTACAAATTGCGGGCAACTTACCTCTCCTGCCTTGATTTCAGTTTTTATCTCAGCAGCTGGAGTCTCCTACAGAGCTGGGAACACCAAAGCCATGCTTCCACGGGATGATCAGTACGTCCCTAACGGAAAATATATCAGACCGCCAGCAGCCACTACCAGTCAGCCTACAGAACCAGCTGAAGACAATTCTTCTTCCACACCACAAGCACCTTCAACAACCCAACTGCTCCATCAGATACTTGAGAGGTTACACCGGCTTGAGCGGAAAGGAAAGCAAAGAGAGCGCTGCAACAAGCGCAGATTTACATACCTCAAGGAGCTACTTGTTGGTGACCAACCACCTAGAGAAGACCCAGACACCCCAGACTCCACTTCATTTACCAGCACAGGGAGCCATGACGGTCCCAATGGTGGAGATGCTACTACCAGCCCCCTTTTGTTCCTGACAGATGGCACCGAGGACGGTGCAAAGCCTTAAGTGTGGGGAGGTCAGTCAGTACCTAACTTTCGGAGGTAATTTCTCTCCCTTAACACCAATAAAATAGGATATTTAGTTAGTTTTTCTTTTGTAAAATAGGATAGATTGCATAGTAATAGGTTAATTGCATGTATATTCTACTTGATTGAAAAATAATAAGTTTCTTCTAAGACCCTATTTTTGAAAAATTTCACTAATTTAAATCAAAACTTTTATGTTAAATTTGTTTGAAGTTGTATTTGAACATAGTTTAAAAAGCTAAGAACACACAACCTGTGAGATTTTGAGCTTATTTATATGGTTATATTATTTAACCATAAATTTTTATTCTTGTGTGTTTTCTTCTCTATGATTGTAATCTATATTTTGTTCATACTATATGTCCAATATTTAGTGTATTTACATGCTTGCATATGATTGAGGCCATTACTTGTTTAGCTCACTTATCCCAAATAAGCCTACCTTTAAATCACCCTTGTCAGCCACTTTGAGCCTTGTAAATCCCATTTGTTCTATATTTTACCACATCACTAGCCTTAAGCAGAAAAACAATTAAATACCCCAATTGAATCTTTGGTTAGCTTAAGATAGAGATTGTGTAACAATTAAGTATGGGAAGATTGTGGGAACATGGGTTAATAAGGGAATGTGTTATGTTCTTACTTTGATAAAATATTGGGAATTTGGGTACCTACTCATGTGAGACCAGAAAAATTAAAAATCCATGTGCATTGATAAGTTATGTTTATTTTTCTATTTAAAAATAAAAAAATAAAAAAAATCCAAAAATATTCATTAAATAAATAAATAAATAAGGGGACAAAATTACCCCAATTCCAAGTTAAAATAAGCTCCAAGATCAATACATATGTGATAAAATAAAAGAAAAATTTGGTACATGAGTATGTGATGCAAAAGTGGGAATTTTGGATAGCTAGGCATGATTTTAGAATTACATAGAGAGTGTGTGTGTGTTAGGTGAGAGCTTAGTCAAAGATTCATATTTTAGCTCACTTGGCCATACATATATCCTCACCCTTACCTTAGCCCCATTACAACCTTGAAAAGACCTCATGATGTTTGTATTGGTATACTAAATTTTTGTTGATTGGTTAGATGAAGAACAAAAGTTAGAAATCATGATTAGAGAAGAGTAGAGTGATTAACCCTAGACACTTGAGAGATTAGAGTGATATACACTACCAGTGAGGGTTCAATGCTTGATTCTATGTTCCCTGCTTTCATGAGCTATCTTCTTACAAGTTTAATTGCTTCTTATTGTATGATTTGAATTAGTGGAATTTGATTTATATTTGTCTTAAAGAACTTATTTACTTTTAACCAAGTAGATAGAAACTCTTAGCATATAGTTGCATTCATATAGATAGGTTGCATTTCATACATCATACCATTCCTCTTCATTATTTATAGCTTCTCTTGAGCTTAGCATGAGGACATGCTAATGTTTAAGTGTAGGGAGGTTGATAAACCCCATTTTTAGGGTTTATCCTGTGCTTAATCTAGTGGATTTTATCCATTATTCTCACACTTATTCATACAATTCGCATGTTTTATATTTTTCTTCCTGATTTTGTGCTATGAGTGAAAACATGTTTCTTTGACCTTAATTTTATTAATTTTAATCCTTCCTTTATACCATTCGATGCCGTGATATGTGTGTTAAGTGATTTCAGAGATTACAGGGCAAGAATGGCTCAGAGGATGGAAAGGAAGCATGCAAAAGTGGAAGGAATACAAGAAACTGAAGGAACTGCTAAAGCTGTCTAGCCTGATCTCCTGGTACTAAATCAACCATAACTTGAATTATAGAGGTTCAAATGACACGGTTTCAGTTGCGTTGGAAAGCTAACGTCCGGGGCTTCGCAACGATATATAATTTGTCATAGCTGCCCCGAATCCAGGTGATGCGAATGCGTGGATCACGCGGACGCGTGGCCTGGCAAAAACTCAATCCGCGCGAACGCGTGGACGACGCTTCCGCGTGACTTTGCAGCGACCTGTACGTACTAGAAATTTCTGGGCTATTTTTAACCCAGTTCTCGGCCCAGAAAACACAGATTAGAGGCTATAAAGTGGAAGAATGTATCCATTCATCATTGAACAATTCACACAACTTTCATATTAACAATTTTAGAATTTAAATGTAGTTTTAGAGAGAGAGAGATGCTCTCTCCTCTCTCTTAGGATTTAGGATTTCTATTATGTTTAGGCTACTTCTTTTCAATTACAGGTTCAATGTTCCTTTTATTTATTTTCCCAATGTAATTTATGAATTTTCATGTTAGATTTGATTTCTTTCATTAATGCAGTTTGAGGTATTTCAGATCTGTGATTTTTACTTAGCTTTTTATATTCTTGGCCTTAATTGATGAATTGATTAATTGGAGACACTTGAGTTATCAAACTACTTGTGATTGATAATTGTTATCTTTGCTGATTGATTTGGATCCCTCTAAAGCTAGTCTTTCCATAGGAATTGACTAGGACTAGAGGAATCAAATTGATTCATCCACTTAACTTACCTTCATAGTTAGAGGTTAACAAGGTGGGAGCAAAATCCAATCCTCATTACAATTGATAAGGATAACTAGGATAGGACGTCCAGTTTTCATACCTTGCCAAGAGATTTAATTATTAATTTATTTTTCTCGTCATTTAAATTACTTATTCCTTATTTCAAAAACCCAAAAATATATCTTTTTACATAACCAATAATAAATCATACTTCCCTACAATTCCTTGAGAAGACAACCCGAGGTTTCAATACTTCGGTTATAAATTTTATTGGGTTTGCTTAAGTGACAAACAAAACTTTTGTATGAAAGGATTCTCTGTTGGTTTAGAAACTATACTTAAAACGCAATTATATTTGTGAATTTCTTTATTAGCAGAAATCCAATCGTCAGACGTTTACAACAAGCTAAAGCACAACACCCAGAAAGTTTTGAATAAGAAACAGAGGATATGGCCGAACCACAAGAGGAGCCAAGAAAGGTCCTTGGTGACTTCACCATGCCTACCTCTGACTTTTATAAAAGAAGTATCTCTGTACCTGCCATTGGAGCTAACAATTTTGTGCGTAAGCCTCAGTTAGTCTCTCTTCTGCAGCAGAACTGCAAATTCCATGGACTTACAATGGAAGATCCACATCAGTTCTTAGCTAAGTTCTTATAGATCTGTGATACTGTAAAGACTAATGGAGTTGATCCTGAAGTCTACAAGCTGATGCTCTTTCCCTTTGTAGTAAGACACACATCTAAACTGTGGTTGGATGCCCAACCCAGTGAGAGTTTTGACTCTTGGAAAAAGCTTGTTAATACTTTTCTGGCTAAGTTCTTTCCTCCTCAAAGGATGAGCAGGATTAGAGTGAAAGTTCAAACCTTCAGACAAAGAGAAGGTGAATCCCTCTATGAAGTTTGGGAAAGATACAAGTAGCTGATCAGGAGATGTCCTCCTGACATACTCTCAGAATGGTCCATCATAAGCGTGTTCTATGATGGCTTGTCTAATATATCCAAGATGTCCTTGGATAGCTCTACAGGTGGATCACTCCACTTGAAGAAAACACCTGCAGAAGCAATAGAACTCATTGAAATGGTTACTAACAACCAGTTCATGTACACTTCTGAAAGAAACCATGTTAACCATGGAATCTCTCAAAAGAAAGGAGTTCATGAAGTTGAGAATCTAAATGCCATCTTGGCTCAGAATAAGATCTTGACCCAATAGGTCAACATGATCTCTCAACATCTGACTGGAATGCAAACTGCAGCTGGCAGTAATCAGGAAGCTTCTTCTGAAGAAAAAGCTTATGATCCTGACCAACCCACCATGGAGGAGGTGAATTACATGGGAGAACCCTATGAAAACACCTACAATCCTTCATGGAGGAACCATCCTAATCTCTCATGGAAGGATCAACAGAAACCTCAGCAAAGTTTCAATAACAATCAAGGTGGAAGGAACCAGAATAGGTTCAATAAAAAACCACCATTCCCATCTTCTCAAGAGAATATGGAAACCTCTAAGCAGAGCCTCTTTGACTTAGTAACTCTGGTTTCTAGCCTCTCTAAGACCACTCAGTTTCATTAATGAAACAAGGTCCTCCATTAGAAACTTGGAGGTATAAGTTGGTCAACTGAGTAAGAGGATCCCTGAGATTCCTCCTAAAACTCTTCCCAGTAATACTGAGGTTAATCCTAGAGAAGAGTGCAAGCCCATAACCTTGGAGGTAGAGGCCGAACCAGAGGAGATTGGGAAGGCATTGAGCACCAGTGAAGAAGCCTTCACTGGGCGTTCAACGCCCACAATGGCAGCAACCCTGGCATTAAACACCAGTGAGGACCCCCTCACTGGGCATTTAACGCCCATCCTGGCAGAAAAGCTGGCGTTGAACGCCAGCCAGGGAGCACTAGCTGGGCGTTCAACGCCCAAACAAACCAGCTTTCTGGCGCTAAACGCTAGTGAAGAACCCCTCATTGGGCATTCAATGCCCAACCATGCAGCCATTCTGGCACTGAACGCCAGTGAGGAACCCATCACTGGGCGTTCAACACCCATTCACCCAAGGAAGCTGGCGTTGAACGTCAGTCAGGGTGGACAGCAAGGGCGTTCAATGTCCAATAAGCTGACAGAGCTGGCATTGAATGCCAGTCAAAGCATACCCTTTGAGTGCTCAAGGCCTACTCAAGAACCCTCTAGCCCAGAACCAAAGGAAACCACAAAGACTATTGGGGTTCCTTTGAATACACTTCTGCAGTGCATGAGTTCTGATGACTACTCATCCTCAGATGAGGATGAGAATACTAGGGAAGAGTAAATTGCTCATTTCCTAGGAGCTCTTATGAAGCTGAATACCAAGTTATTTGGTAGAAAGCCAATGGAGGAAAAACCTCCACTGCTTACCAAAGAACTTCATGCTTTGGTTCAGCAAGAGCTACCTTAGAAGCTTCCAAATCTTGGACGCTTTCTAATTCCTTGCACCATAGGCACTATGACTTTTGAAAAGGCTCTGTGTGACTTAGGGTCAAGCATTAACCTCATGCCACTCTCTGTAATGGAGAAACTGGGCATCATTATGGTAAAATCTGCAAACATCTCTTTAGAGATGGCAGACAAGATAATGAAGAAGCCACATGGCTTAGTAGAGGATGTCCTGGTAAATGTTGAAAACCACTATATCCCTGCAAACTTCATTATCTTGGATATTGGAGAGGATGAGGATGACTGTGTCATCCTTGAGAGACCCTTCTTAGCTACTGCAAAAGCCATGATCAATGTAGCTAAGGGAGAAATGATTTTCCAATTAGGAGAGGACTATATCTTATTTAAGATGTCCAATCCCAATTCTCCCTCTGATAAGAAAGAGACAACTGTGCAACACCTAGTATGCCAACCCTCTCTTTCTGTACAGAGCTCTGCAGAGCCCCCAAACATCAATTCTAAGTTTGGTGTTGGGCAGCCATCAACAAGCTTTAAGCACAAAGGTACTAAAAAGAAAGTACCTAAAGGCTGAAGGGACAAGAAAGTCCCAACTGAAGGACTCTTACCTGGCATGAAAGTTGTCTTCACTAAGAAGCCAGTCCTACCACATACAGTGAGTCGTGTCCTATCTCTAGAGCATGTAGAGCTCATTCACAAGAGGACAGGAAGAAGATTCACTGCAAGGGGCAAAAATCTGAGCCCATACTCACCTCCATAAGGAGCTAAAGGTCAAGCTAGTGACGTTAAAAGAGCGCTTGTTGGGAGGCAACCCAACCCTACTCAACCATATTTATTTTATTTTTCTATCAATTATTAGAGTCATGATCATATGCATCAGTCAAGAGACAGAAGTTCATAGCAGTGAAAACAGAGCACTCTAGATGGAGTGTCAAAGTTGAACGCCAGTGAAGAAGCCCTCACTAGGCGTTCAACGCCCCTCATGGGAAGCATTGCTGGCGTTGAATGCCAGCCAGGGAGCAGCCCCTGGGTGTTCAAACGCTAGTGCAGAGAAGCAGGAAATCTAAATTCCCTAGCCTCTCAGGATTAGTGGGTCCCACAGCATCTTTCACCTACCCCACTTATTCCCACCTACTTTACACTTCCCAATACACAGTTCCCTATAAACCCTAGCCCAATCACATCCATACCACTTCCCCATGACCATCATAACTCCTACTTACCTCCACCCACTTCAAAATCAAATTTTCCACACAAAACCCATCCTATGGCCGAACCTACCCACTCCCTACTCCTATAAATACCCCTTTCCATCACTCTTCCTACACACACCTTTCATATACTACTACACCCACAAAGGCCGACCCTCTCTCTCCCTCTATATCCTTCTATTTTCTTCTTCATCTTCTTCTACTCCATTCTTCTCTTATACTTATTTTTGCTCGAGGATGAGCAAAGTTTTAAATTTGGTGTAGGAAAAGTATAGCTTTTTTTCTTTCCATTACCATTCATGGCACCCAAGGTTGGAGACTCCTCTAGAAAGAGGAAAGGAAAGGCAGTAGCCAATCCCTCTGAATCTTGGGAGATGGAGAGATTCATCACCAAAGCCCACCAAGACCACTTCTATGAAGTAGTGGCTGAGAAGAAAGTGATCCCTGAGGTCCCTTTCATGCTCAAGAAGAATGAGTATCCAGAAATCCGAAGAGAGATCCGGAGAAGAGGTTTGGATGTCCTAACCAATCCCATCTAAGATGTTGGGATTCTTATGGTGCAAGATTTCTATGCTAATGCATGGGTTACTAAAAACTATGACACTAGTGTGAACCCAAATCCAAGGAATTGGATCACCATGGTCCGAGGAAGAATCTTAGATTTCAACCCGGAAAGTGTGAGGTTGGCGTTCAACTTGCCTCTATTGCAAGGAGATCCTCATCCTTACACTAGGAGAGTAAACTTTCATAAGAGATTGGATCAAGTGCTCTCAGACATCTGTGTGGAATGAGCATAGTGGAAAAGGGATTCCCAAGGCAAGCCCATTCAGTAAAGAAGGGTTTACCTAATGCCCTCAGCTAGAGGATGGTTGGAATTCATCCAAAGATCCATCATCCCTACTAGCAATTGGTCAGAAGTGACTGTTGACAGAGCCATCATGATTCACTACATCATGATTGGAACTGAGGCGGAAGTACATGAGGTGATTCCTCAAGAATTGTACAAGGTATCTGAGAAGCCTCACACGAATACCAGGTTGGCATTCCCACACCTCATGATATGTGCTTCAAATTTCATGATATGAAGAGTTCGAGTGTTATTTAGAAGATTTTATTAGTTTACATTTTTAGAATGTTTTAATTTAATTTGATGTATTTTGATTTTATTTATTTAATTATTAGATTGGGCCTTATGTTTATGGACTTTAGGGTTTTCTTTGTTTTAACCTAATAAGAGGTTATAAATACCTCATTAACTATTGTAGTCGTAGTATAGAATGATTTAGAGGTTTTCAAAACCCCTTTTTGGTTTCGTGATGAAACCATGGTGTGGACAATTGAGGTTGAGGAGTCCCTTCAATTCAATTCCCAAACTATGCCGTTGACAAGTTAGGTTGAGGAGTCCCTTTCTTGTTGCGTCAAGAAATTGGGTAGAAAGTAGAGTGATTCTCTTTGTACTCAATTTCAATCTATCCTTTTTATTTTTATTTCAATTTCAATGTATTCTTTTTATTCACATGAGGTGATTCCTTAAGAATTGTACAAGGTAGCTGAGAAGCCTCACACGAATACCAGGTTGGCATTCCCACACCTCATCTGTCACCTATGCAATTCAGCTGGAATTGTCATAAATGGAGATATCTCCATTAGGGAAGATAAGCCCATCACTAAGAGGCGAATGGAGCAAACCAGAGTGCATTCACAAGAGCATGTGCATCCGCCTCATCATGAGATCCCTGAGATGCCTCAAGGGATGTATTTTCCTCCCCAAAGCTATTGGGATCAATGGCAAACTTCTCTTGGAGAATTGAGCACTAACATAGAGCAATTGAGGATGGAACATCAAGGACATGCCACCACCCTCAATGAGATAAGAGAAGGCCAAAGAGCCATAAGGGAAGACCAAAGGGCTATAAGGGAAGAGCAACAAATGCAAAGGGATGACATAGAAGAGATCAAGCATCACATTGGATCCTCAAGGAGGAGTACCAGGCGCCACCCTTAAAGGTGGATTCATTCTCTTTTACATCTTTTCTTGTTATTTTTCTATTTTCTGTCTGTTTATTTATCTGTTCTATTGTTCTAGTTGCATGATCATTTGTATTGATGTCTTAAAAGTTGTAAAATATTCCATATATCTCTCACCTTACTTAAATAATTTTTTTAAAAGAATTAAGAGATGCATGAATTTCAAGTTTAAAATAAGATTAGTTTAATTAGTTTGATGTGGTTCCATTTACTTTTGTTTTTTGAATATATGATTAAACAGTGCATATTTGAAGTTGAAATTTTAGAATGTTAGCTCTTGAAAGAATAAGAAAAAAGGAAAAAGGAAAAATACTATTGATAATCTGAAAAATCTAAAAATTGATTCTTGAAGCAAGAAAAAGCAGCAAAAGAAAAAGAAAAAGGTATGTTGCAAAAGAAAAAAAATATAAATTCATGCAAAAGAGAAAGAAAAATGGCAAAAAGAAAAAGAAAAAAATAAAAAGCAAAAAAATTCATTACTGCACAAAAATACAAAAAAAGGAGGGCAGATTGAAAAAGCCAGTAACCCTTTGAACCAAAAGGCAAGGGTAAAAGGACCCAAGGCTTTGAGCATTAATGGATAGGAGGGCCCAAAGGAATAAAATTCTGGCCTAAGTGGCTAAACCAAGCTGTCCCTAACCATGTGCTTGTGGCGTGAAGGTGTCAAGTGAAAAGCTTGAGACTGAGCGGTTAAAGTCATGGTCCAAAGTGAAAAGAGTGTGCTTAAAAACTCTGGACACCTCTATCTGGGGACTCTAGCAAAGCTGAGTCACAATATGAAAAGGTTCACCCAGTTAAAGTGTCTGTGGCATTATTGTATCCGGTGGTAATACTGGAAAACAAGGTGCTCAGGGTCACGGCCAAGACTCTGAAAGCTGTGATCAACAATCAAAATAAGCTTAACTGAGAGAGTCAATAATATCATCTGGATTCTAAGTTCCTAAGGATGCCAGCATCTCTGAGTTTCAATAGATAGTGAGATGCCAAAACTATTCAGAAGCAAAAAGCTACTAAATCCCGTTTATCTTATTGTAACTAAGCTTCATTTGAAACTTAGAAATTTATTGTATCTTAATTTTCTTTTTTGTCCTACTGTGTTTTTAGTTGCTTGGGGACAAGCAATGGTTTAAGTTTGGTGTTGTGATGAGCAGATATTTTATACGCTTTTTGGCATCACTTTTATATAGTTTTTAGTAGTTTTTGTTTAGTTTTTATCAAGTTTTTATAGGTTTTAGTGTTAAATTCACAATTTTGGATTCTACTATGAGTTTTTGTGTTTTTGTACAATTTCAGGAATTTTCTGGCTGAAATTAAGGAGCTGGAGCAGAAGTCTAATTCAGAGACAGGGAAAGCACTGCAGATGCTGTTCGGACCTGACCTGCTTGCATTCGGAAGAGCTTTTATGGAGCTAAAGAAGTCCAAATGGAGCGTGCTCAAAGGCTATGAAAATTTGACTTCTAAAACTTTCCAGCAATATATAGTAGTTTATGCTTTGCTTCGGATTAGAAGGCCCAAAACTGGCGTCCAATGCTAGTTTCCTGTCCCTTCCAGGCGTACAGCGCCCAAAGAGCATAGACCAATGTACAAACGCCCAAAGAGGACCCCCTAGCTGGCATTCCATGCCTCAGAGACCTCATAGCACGTGGATCTTATCAAAGCTCAGCCCAAACACTCACCAAGTGGGTCCAAAAGTGGATTTTAGCACAAAATAGACTATTTTACCCTTACTAGTCATCTATTTAGTATTTAAGGGATTTTATTTATGTAATTAGAGATTTTTTTGACCATCTTCGTATCATACATGTTTACTGTGTGGTTTTAGCATCAGCATGAGTTTCTAAACCTCCTAGGTTGAGGGGAGAAACCCTGCTGAGTCCTATGAAATAATAAAAGTACTATTATTTCTTCTTCGATCCGTGTTTAATTTATCTCTAAGATGTATATCCAATCTTCATCATGGTGAATAGGATGATCTGACAAATTATCTCTGTTCATCATATTAAGATGAACGTGCCTGACAAACACCCGCGTTTACTTGGGTTCATGTGAATACCTGGCCGAAAAAGCACGAACCAACAACTATGTTTATACATCTCTCAGACGGCTAATCCATGACTTCGTTGGGGACTTTTCGAGACACCAGTTCAGCCGATTTTTGGGGAGATTAGGGTCTCCGTGGTATAGGATTGAATCCATAAAAGTAGCAGTCTCTGATCCGGAAGATTCGACCTTGTCTGTGGCGTTTTGAGTAGGAGCGCCAAGAGAATGGACTGCTAGAGCTTCACCCTTCGTCAGATTGAATGACCACGGGCAATGGCATTTGATCTGGAGCAGAGGAGATCAATGACCATGGACAATGGCTTTGATCACATACAGGCTGCCATATAAGAAGATTATTTACAAGCAAAGAAGAAGACAGTAGTACCAGAGTTAATTCAGAAAGGCAAAGCAACTCCAACTCTCAACTCTATTCCTATCCTTTATTACAATTCGGTATTCCTTTCACAACCAACAACCTCTTGATCTGCTTGACTAAGACCTGCAAGATAACCATATCTTGCTTCAAACCACAATCTCTGTGGGATCGACCCTGACTCGCTCAAGTATTACTTGGACGACTGATAATGAAAACTATTGTTAGTCTAGATTTTCACAAAATAGGATTCCATCGTTGAAAGTATAGTTTAGACTAACAATTAATTCCCAAGATCAAATATTAAATTCAATACAAAATATAAACCGAGAGTAATTCAACATCGGTTCGTCTTCCCTAGGAGTTGCAATGAAATGTACAATTATTGGCTTTGACAGAGCAAGAGCATGGGAAATTGTGAATGAAAGCAAGAGAGAAAGAGAATGTAAATAGCAAGAAATTAAATGATCATGCAAGGAATTAAAAGAAAGCAAGTAAACATGCAAGGAATATAAATGGCGACTCTTGGCAAGAATTGGAGAGTTTAGGATTCCTATCCTAGTTATGGACCACAAACATGGCAATTGTGTGGAATCAATTCAAATTAGTCAATCCTCCTTGAGAATTAGTCAAAAGCATAATTGATCTCAATCCATAAGTCCTAGTCAACTCACTAATTACTTAGTGAAAGACTAGCGTCAATGGAAACCAAACCAATTAACTATTCTCACACAATGCGGAATGGACATCTATAACTCAATTCCACCCAAACATCTAATTTCTCAACCAAGAGTGTGAAGACTAAATATGCAAGAAATTAAACATCAAAGCAATAAAAGTCAAAGCAATAGAATGCAAGGAAAGGAAACTTAGAATGCAAGAAAACATCTTGGCAAGTAATTGAGAGCTAAGGTTACCTATCCTAGACATTGACCACAAACACATGATGATTATGAAGAGTTAATCCTACTTAGTTAACCTTGCATTGAAGATAAGTCAAATAGGCATAGTTAATTTCAATCCCTAAGTCCTATGTCAACACTAAGGGGTCACATAGAGTCAAGGGAGACCAAATCAACTAACTACTCTAATATATCAAACAAGAATGGACATCAATGACTCAAGGATCACCAAAGTCAACAATTTCAAGCCAAGAGTAAGAAAAACTAAGTGAAGACTAAGCCAAGCATTTTATCAAACACTTGGTATGCATGAAAATAAAATAATATTAAATTGCAATAAAATAAATTCTACAACTACCAAAGCAAGAAAGTGACAATGACAACTAAAGAAAGCAATAAATGACATGGAAACATAAAATTGCATTAATTAAAAATCAAAATGACAAGAATGTTCATAAAATATAAAATGACAAAATAAAGGAAATAGCAAGAAAAATGAAGAAGAAGAAGAAAGATGTAATAATAATAAATGACAAGGAAAAGTAAATGAAAACAACAATTAAACATAGAAATTACAAGAAATTAAACTAAAGAACCCTAATTCTAGAGAGAGGGAGAGCTTCTCTCTCTAGAAACTAAGAGAAAAATAACAAAAGCTAATCCTAATTGTCCCCCCTTTGGTACACGAAATCGTGATCGCACACTTTTCACATAACTCCGTGCAGCTGACCAGCAAGTGCACTGGGTCGTCCAAGTAATACCTTACGTGAGTAAGGGTCGATCCCACGGAGATTGTCGGCTTGAAGCAAGATACGGTCATCTTGTACATCTCAGTCAGGCAGATTCAAATGGTTATGGAGATTTGATAATTAAAATATTATTAAAACATAAAATAGGATAGAAATACTTATGTAATTCATTGATAGGATTTCAGATAAGCGTATGAAGATGCTTGTTGCTCTTGAACCTCTGCTTTCCTATTGCCTTCATCCAATCATTCATACTCCTTTCCATGGCAAGCTATATGTTGGGGGATCACCGTTGTCAATGGTTACCGTCCGTCCTCTTAGTGAAAATGGTCCAAAATGCGCTGTCACCACACGGCTGATCATCTGTCGGTTCCCACTCATGTCGGAATAGGATCCATTGATCCTTTTGCGTCTGTCACTACGCCCAACACTCGTGAGTTTGAAGCTCGTCACAGTCATCCCATCCCAGATCCTACTCAGAATACCACAGACAAGGTTTAGACTTTCCGGATCTCAAGAATGCTGGCCATGGAGTCTAGCTTATACCACAAAAACTCTAATATCTCGGACTCGGTCCCCTGTATTAGATATCCAAGAGATATGCATTCAAGCTTGTTTTCATGTAGAACAGAAGTGTTTGTCAAGCACGCGTTCATAGGTGAGAATGGTGATGAGTGTCACTTGATCATCACATTCATCATGTTCTTGGGTGCGAATGAATATCTTGGAATAAGAATAAGCTTGAATTGAATAGAAAAACAATAGTACTTTGCATTAATTCATGAGGAACAGCAGAGCTCCACACCTTAATCTATGGGGTGTAGAAACTCCACCGTTGAAAATACATAAGAACAAGGTCCAGGCATGGCCGAATGGCCAGCCTCCAAAACGTGATCAAGATATCAAAAGATAGTCTCAACAATGATATAAAGGTGATCTAAAGATGATCTAAAGATCTCAAGATGAAAATACAATAGTAAAAGGTCCTATTTATAGAGAACTAGTAGCCTAGGGTTTACAAAAATGAGTAAATGATGTAGAAATCCACTTCTAGGGCCCACTTGGTATGTGCTTGGGCTGAGCATTGAAGCATTTTCGTGCTTGGGCTGTTCTTGGAGTTAAACGCCAGCTTTGGTGCCAGTTTGGGCGTTTAACTCCAATTCTGGTGTCAGTTTGGGCGTTTTACACCAGAATTTTTATGCTAACTTGGAACGCTAGTTTGGGCCATCAAATCTCGGAAAAAGTATAGAGTATTATATATTGCTGGAAAGCCCAGGATGTCTACTTTCCAACTCAATTAAGAGCGCGTCAATTGGGCTTCTGTAGCTCCAGAAAATCCACTTTGAGTGCAAGGAGGTCAGAATCCAACAGCATCTGCAGTCCTTTTCAGCCTCTGAATCAGATTTTTGCTCAGGTCCCTCAATTTCAGCCAGAAAATATCTGGAATCATAGAAAAATACACAAAATCATAGTAAAGCTTAGAATTGTGATTTTTATTTAAAAACTAATAAAGATATAATAAAAATTAACTAAAACATACTAAAAACATACTAAAACAATGCCAAAAAGCGTATAAATTATCTGCTCATCACAACACCAAACTTAAATTGTTGCTTTCCCCCAAGAAACTAAAAAAAAATAGGATAAAAAGAAGAGACTATACAATAAATTCCGAAAACATCTATGAAGATCAGTTTTAATTAGATGAGCGGGGCTTTTAGCTTTTTGCTTCTGAACAGTTTTGGCATCTCACTTTATCCTTTGAAGTTTAGAATGATTGGCATCTATAGGAACTCATAATTCAGATAGTGTTATTGATTCTCCTAGTACAGTATGTTGATTCTTGAACACAGTTACTTTATGAGTCTTGGCTGTGACCCTAAGCACTTTGTTTTCCAGTATTACCACCGGATACATAAATGCCACAGACACATAACTGGGTGAACCTTTCCAGATTGTGACTCAGCTTTGCTAGAGTCCCCAATTAGAGGTGTCCAAAGCTCTTAAGCACACTCTTTTCACTTTGGACCACGACTTTAACTGCTCAGTCTCAAGCTTTTCACTTGACACCTTAACGTCACAAGCACATGGTTAGGGTCAGCTTTGGTTTAGCCGCTTAGGCCAGGATTTTATTCCTGTGGGCCCTTCTATCCATTAATGCTCAAAGCCTTGGGTCCTTTTTACCCTTGCCTTTTGGTTTAAAGGGCTATTGGCTTTTTGCTCTTGCCTTTTGGTTTAAAGAGATATTGGCTTTTTCTGCTTGCTTTTTCTTCTCTTTTTTTCTTTTTTTTTTCGCCTTTTTTTTTCGCAAGCTTCTTCTTTTTCACTGCTTTTTCTTACTTCAAGAATCAATTTTATAATTTTTCAGATTATCAATAACATTTCTCTTTTTTCATTATTCTTTCAAGAGCCAACAATTTTAACATTCATAAACAACAATATAAAAAATATGCACTGTTCAAGCATTCATTCAGAAAACAAAAGTATTGCCACCACATGAAAATAATTAAGCTATTTTAAAATTCGAAATTCATGTACTTCTTTTTCTTTTTCAATTAAGACATTTTTCATTTAAGAAAGGTGACAGATTCATAGGACATTCATAGCTTTAAGGCATAGACACTTAGACACTAGTGATCATGTAATAAGACACAAACATAAATAAAACATAAAGCATAATTTTCGAAAAACAGAAAAATAAGAACAAGGAAATTAAAGAACGGGTCCACCTTAGTAATAGCGGCTTGTTCTTCCTCTTGAAGATCTTATGGAGTGCTTGAGCTCCTCAATATCTCTTCCTTGCCTTTGTTGCTCCTCCCTCATGGCTCTTTGGTCTTCTCTAATTTCATGGAGGAGGATGGAATGTTCTTGGTGCTCCACCCTTAGTTGTTCCATATTGGAACTTAATTCTCCTAAGGAGGTGTTAATTTGCTCCCAATAGTTTTGTGGAGGAAAGTGCATCCCTGATGCACGGAAACTTATCTCTCAATAAATTTCCTTCGGCAAGTATACCGAATTGTTGTCAAGTAAAAACTCACAGTAGAGTGAGGTCGAATCCCACAGGGATTGATTGGTCAAGCAACTTTAATTGGAAGAATGTTCTAGTTGAGCTAAGCAGAAAGTGAGTTGAGAATTGCAGGAAATTAAATGGCGGGAAAGTAAATAGCATAAAATAAATGACGGGAAGTAAATTGCAGAATCTTAAATGGGGAATGGAAGTTTAGCATGAAAGTAAATGGCAATAAGTAAAGAGAATGGGTAAGATCAGAAATGGGGAATTCATTGGGCTTAGGAGATGTTGCATTCTCCGGATCAAGTTAATTTTCATCTCTTCCTCAATCAATGCATTCATTGATCTCTTTGGCAATCTTAAGTGATTGAATTCCAATTCCTTGGTAATTCAATCTCTCAAATCAGATCAATAGCCAATTCCTTGGTCTAATTGCTCATGAGAAGAGATGAAGTGTGGTCATTGATTATACCACATGTATTTCCAAATCAAAGTATTAGGAGAATTATATGTCACCATATCCGCCCAAACCCCAATTTAGTCCAACATGAGAAAGCATTTCTAGCATGATCTCTTCATTCCTTTTCCAAGGTTCAGAAGAGATCCAAGTATGACTAGCTTCTTTTCCAAGATAACTACTCAATTGGATGAAGATTGAAAGCTTTCTAGTAAAATCAAGAGAAAAGAAAGAAGAAGAATAATGAAAACTATTATTGATCCATCAAATTACAACAGAGCTCCCTAACCCAATGAAAGGGGTTTAGTTGTTCATAGCTCTGGGAATGGAAAGCAAAGATGGAGAGTACATTTTGAAAGTTAAACTAGAAGTGTAGAGAAAGTAAAATACAGAGAGTAATTCTAATAATGCCCAAAAGCCCCCTTTCTCTAGCTCAAAGCTACTCCTATATATACTACTCTTCTGATCTTCTAGTTGATTTTTCAAGTCTTGGATGTGGGCCTTTGGATCTTGAGTTGAAGCAGTTATCTTCTTCAGTGGGCTTAGCTTTACTTGCAGAGAAAGTGTGAAGTAGGCAGGGACTTTAGCTTAGGGCGTTAGTGGTGTTAACTGATGCCAGGGCTTTTGGCCAGTTTCACTGACCTTTTCTTTACTGTTTTTAGGGTAGTTTCATGTATTTCCTTAGAAAATTAGCTAGTTTTGGGTAGATATTCACTTACATCTTGATTCAAGCATACATTGTGCACTTTACATGATTTCATGAGGATTTTGCATGAATTTAAGGACAAAATTCGATGTTGCATTTCCCATGACTTGGACTAGAACTTTGATGCACGTTATTGCTTGATTTCAGGACAAAGGAAGCAAAGAAGAACCAGATTAGTGGCTACGTTAGTTACACTAACGTTAACACTAACGTGGAATGGGAATAACTTGCAAAGTTAATGAGAAAAGTGATTGCCAATAACGCTCTCGAAGCCATCATTGCCCACGTTAAGAGTCACGTTAACTAAGTTAACGTGAACTCTAACGTGGAAGTAAAGAAATGGAGCCAACGTTAGTGACACTTAACATTATCACTAACGTTGGACCAAGATCATGAGTGGCCACGTTAGAGTCCACGTTAACTTAGTTAACGTGGTTAACGTGGCCTCTAACGTTAAGAAGAAAGGGGGGGGAGCCAACGTTAGTGACATTCAACAATGTCACTAACGTTGGCCAAGGCACATTAAGCCACGTTAACCTAGTTAACGTGGAAGCTAACGTGAAGGAACAAAGTGGTCGACAACGTTAGTGACACCCAACATTGTCACTAACGTTGGAAGCACACAAGCCCCCAATGAGCCACGTTGACTCCCATGTTAACCTAGTTAACGTGGAAGCTAACGTGAAGAAAGAAGGTGATTGATGAACGGATAATTTATATGCTTTTTGGCATTGTTTTTAGTAGAATCTGGTTACTTTTAGAGATGTTTTAATTAGTTTTTATGTTAAATTCACATTTCTGGACTTTACTATGATTTTGTGTGTTTTTCTGTGATTTCAGGTATTTTCTGGCTGAAATTGAGGGACTTGGGCAAAAATCAGATTCAGAGGTTGAAGAAGGACTGCTGATTCTGTTGGATTCTGACCTCCCTGCACTCAAAATGGATTTTCTGGAGCTACAGAACTCAAAATGGCGCGCTTCCAATTGCGTTGGAAAGTAGACATCCAGGGATTTCCAGAAATATATAATAGTCCATACTTTGCCCAAGTTTAGATGACGCAAATTGGTATTCAACGCCAGCTCTCTGCCCAATCCTGGCGTCCAGCGCCAGAAACAAGTTGCAAAGTGGAGTTCAATGCCCAAACTGGCACAAAAGCTGGCGTTCAACTCCAGAAAGAGCCTCTGCACGTGGAACACTCAAGCTCAGCCCAAGCACACACCAAGTGGGCCCCGAAAGTGGATTTATGCATCAATTACTTACTTCTGTAAACCCTAGTAACTAGTTTAGTATAAATAGGACTTTTTACTATTGTATTAGATATCTTTTGATCAGTTGTATGCTATCTGAGATCACGTTTTGGGGGCTGGCCATTTGGCCATGTCTGGACCTTTCACTTATGTATTTTCAACGGTAGAGTTTCTACACTCCATAGATTAAGGTGTGGAGCTCTACTGTTCCTCAAAGATTAATGCAAAGTACTACTGTTTTCTATTCAATTCAACTTATTCCGCTTCTAAGATATTCATTCGCACTTCAACCTGAATGTGATGAACGTGACAATCATCATCATTCCTTATGAACGCGTGCCTGATAACCACTTCCGTTCTACCTTCGATTGAATGATTATCTCTTAGATCTCTTAATCAGAATCTTCGTGGTGTAAGCTAGATTGATGGCGGCATTCATGAGAATCCGGAAAGTCTAAACCTTGTCTGTGGTATTCCGAGTAGGATTCTGGGATTGAATGACTGTGACAAGCTTCAAACTCGCGAGTGCTGGGCGTAGTGACAGACGCAAAAGGAGGGTGAATCCTATTCCAGCATGATCGAGAACCTCAGATGATTAGCCGTGCTGTGACAGAGCATTTGGACCATTTTCACAAGAGGATGGGATGTAACCATTGACAACGGTGATGCCCTTGCATAAAGCCAGCCATGGAAAGGAGTAGGATTGATTGGATGAAGGCAGCAGGAAAGCAGAGATTCAGAGGAACGAAAGCATCTCTACACGCTTATCTGAAATTCTCACCAATGAATTACATAAGTGTTTCTATCCTTATTTTCTGTTTAATTAGTATTATTTTCGAAAACTCCATAATCAATTATTATCCGCCTGACTGAGATTTACAAGGTAACCATAGCTTGCTTCAAGCCGACAATATCCGTGGGATCGACCTTTACTCACGTAAGGTTTATTACTTGGACGACCCAGTGCACTTGCTGGTTAGTTGTATCGAAGTTGTGACAAATTATGAATTGAGATTAGAGCACCAAGTTTTTGAAGCCATTACCAGAGATCACAATTTCGTGCACCAAGTTTTTGGCGCCGTTGCCGGGGATTGTTCGAGTTTGGACAACTGACGGTTCGTCTTGTTGCTCAGATTAGGTAATTTTCTTTTTGTTTTCTTTTCAAAAAATTTTTCAAAAAATCTTTCAAAAATTTCTCCTTTGTTTTCGAAAAAAATTTTAAAATAAAAATGTTTTCAAAAATATATTTTTCTTCAGAATTTTTAAGAATGAATTCTAGTGTTTCATGAATCATGTTGAAGCCTGGCTGGCTGTAAAGCCATGTCTAATTCCTCTGTAGGGCATGTTAGGCTTGTCATGTCTGAGTTACATACTAAAGCTTGGCTGGCTATTAAGCCATGCCTGACCCTTTGATTGGAACTTTAGACTAAAGAGCAAAAGATTCCTGGAATTCATATTAAAAATTTTGGAATCCTTATTTTTCTTTTTCAAAATGATTTTCGAAAAAAATTAAAAGAAAATACAAAAAAATCATAAAATCATAAAAATAAAAAATATTTTGTGTTTCTTGTTTGAGTCTTGAGTCAAGTTGAAAGTTTGGTGTCAATTGCATGTTCATCTTGCATTTTTCGAAAAAATTCATGCATTCATAGTTTTCTTCATGATCTTCAAGTTGTTCTTGGTAAGTCTTCTTGTTTGATCTTGATGTTTTATTGTTTTGTGTCTTTTCTTGTTTTTCTTATACATTTTTGCATTCATAGTGTCTAAACATGAAAGATTTCTAAGTTTGGTGTCTTGCATGTTTTCTTTGCATTAAAAATTTTTCAAAAATAAGTTCTTGATGTTCATCATGACATTCAAAGTGTTCTTGGTGTTCATCTTGACATTCATAGCATTCTTGCATGCATTCATTATTTTGATCTAAAATTTCCATGCATTGAGTCTTTTTCATGTTTTTCCCTCTCATCATTAAAAATCCAAAAATCAAAAAAATATCTTTCCCTTTTTCACTCATAAATTTCGAAAATTAGATTTGACTTTTTCAAAAATTTTTAAAATCTAGTTGTTTTTATGAGTCAAATCAAATTTTCAATTTAAAAATCTTATCTTTTTCAAAATCTTTTTCAAAAATCAAATCTTTTTCATTCTTCTTATTTATTTTTGAAAATTTCAAAAATATTTTTCAAAAATCTTTTTCTTATCTTTATCTCCTAATTTTCGAAAATAACATCATCAATTAATGTTTTGATTCAAAAATTTCAAGTTTGTTGCTTGCTTGTTAAGAAAGATTCAAACTTTGAGTTCTAGAATCATATCTTGTGATTTCTTGTGAATCAACTCATTAATTGTGATTTTAAAAATCAAATCTTTTTCAAAACTAATTTCAATCATATCTTTTGAAAAATATCTCCTTATCTTATCTTTTTCAAAATTTGATTTCAAAATATCCTTTCTAACTTCTTATCTTTTCAAAATTGATTTTCAAATTTGTTTCAACTAACTAACTAACTTTTTTTTTGCTTCTTATCTTTTTCAAAACTACCTAACTAACTCTCTCTCTCTCTAATTTTCAAAAATATCTTCCCTCTTTTTCAAAATTTCTTTTTAATTAACTAATTATTTTAATTTTTTATTTTAATTTTCGAAAAATTACTAACCTTTTTCAAAAACTATTTTCAAAAATCACTAACTCTTTTTCAAAAATTATTTTCGAAAATTCTCCCTCTCTCTCATCTCCTTCTATTTATTTATTCATCTACTCACACAGGGACCTCTATACTGTGGTAAAAAGGACCCCTATTATTATTATTTTTCTGTCCCCCTTTTTCATATGAGCAAGAGCAAGGACAAGAACATTCTTGTTGAAGCAGATCCAGAACCTGAAAGGACTTTGAAGAGAAAACTAAGAGAAGCTAAAATACAACAATCCAGAGATAACCTTTCAGAAATTTTCGAACAGGAAGAGGAGATGGTAGCCGAAAATAATAATAATGCAAGGAAGATGCTTGGTGACTTTACTGCACCTAATTCCAATTTACATGGAAGAAGCATTTCCATTCCTGCCATTGGAGCAAACAATTTTGAGCTAAAACCTCAATTAGTTTCTCTGATGCAGCAGAACTGCAAGTTTCATGGACTTCCATCTGAAGATCCTTTTCAGTTCTTAACTGAATTCTTGCAGATATGTGATACTGTTAAGACTAATGGAGTAGATCCTGAAGTCTACAGGCTCATGCTTTTCCCTTTTGCTGTGAGAGACAGAGCTAGAATATGGTTGGACTCTTAACCTAAGGACAGCCTGAACTCTTGGGATAAGCTGGTCACGGCTTTCTTAGCCAAGTTCTTTCCTCCTCAAAAGCTGAGCAAGCTTAGAGTGGATTTTCAAACCTTCAGACAGAAAGAGGGTGAATCCCTCTATGAAGCTTGGGAAAGATACAAGCAGCTGACCAAAAAGTGTCCTTTTGACATGCTTTCAGAATGGACCATCCTGGATATATTCTATGATGGTTTATCTGAGCTATCAAAGATGTCATTGGATACTTCTGCAGGTGGATCCATTCACCTAAAGAAAATGCCTGCAGAAGCTCAAGAACTCATTGACATGGTTGCTAATAACCAGTTCATGTACACTTCTGAGAGGAATCCTGTGAGTAATGGGGCGCCTATGAAGAAGGGAGTTCTTGAAATTGATGCTCTGAATGCCATATTGGCTCAGAACAAAATATTGACTCAGCAAGTCAATATGATTTCTCAGAGTCTGAATGGAATGCAAGCTGCATCCAACAGTACTCAAGAGGCATCTTCTGAAGAAGAAGCTTATGATCCTGAAAACCCTGCAATAGCAGAGGTGAATTACTTAGGTGAACCTTATGGAAACACCTATAATCCATCATGGAGAAATCATCCAAATCTCTCATGGAAGGATCAACAAAAGCTTCAACAAGGCTTTAATAATGGTGGAAGATACAGGTTTACTAATAGTAAACCTTTTCCATCATCCACTCAGCAACTGACAGAGAACTCTGAACAAAATACTTTTAATCTAGCAAACTTAGTCTCTGATCTATCTAAGCCCACTGTGAGTTTCATGAATGAAACAAGGTCATCCATTAGAAATTTAGAGGCACAAGTGGGCCAGCTGAGTAAAAGGATCACTGAAATCCCTCCTAATACTCTCCCAAGCAATACAGAAGAAAATCCAAAAGGAGAGTGCAAGGCCATTGAACTAATCACCATGGCCGAACCTGTGAAGGAAGGAGAGGATGTGAATCCCAAGGAGGAAGACCTCCTGGGACGTCCAATGATCAATAAGGAGCTTCCCTCTGAGGAACCAAAGGAATCTGAGACTCATCTAGAGACCATAGAGATTCCATTGAACCTCCTTATGCCATTCATGAGCTCTGATGAGTATTCCTCTTCTGAAGAGAATGAGGATGTCACTGAAGAGCAAGCTGCCAAGTTTCTTGGTGCAATCATGAAGCTGAATGCCAAATTATTTGGCATTGAGACTTGGGAAGATGAACCTCCCTTGTTCACCAATGAACTAAGTGATCTGGATCAACTGACATTGCCTCAGAAGAAACAGGATCCTGGAAAGTTCTTAATACCTTGTACCATAGGCACCATGATCTTTAAGGCTCTGTGTGACCTTGGTTCAGGAATAAACCTCATGCCCCTCTCTGTAATAGAGAAACTGGGAATCTTTGGGGTGCAAGCCGCTAAAATCTCATTAGAGATGGCAGACAATTCAAGAAAACAGGCTTATGGACAAGTAGAGGACGTGCTAGTAAAGGTTGAAGGCCTTTACATCCCTAATGATTTCATAGTCCTAGATACTGGGAAGGATGAGGATGAATTCATCATCCTTAGAAGACCCTTCCTAGCCACAGCAAGAGCTGTGATTGATGTGGACAGAGGAGAATTGATCCTTCAAATAAATGAGGACAACCTTGTGTTTACAACTCGAGGATCTCTCTCTACATCCATGGAGAGGAAGCATAAAAAGCTTCTCTCAAAGCAGAGTCAAACAAAGCCCCCACAGTCAAACTCTAAGTTTGGTGTTGGGAGGCCATAACCAAACTCTAAGTTTGGTGTCAAACCCCCATATCCAAACTCTAAGTTTGGTGTTGGGAGGTCTCAACAAAGCTCTGCACATCTGTGAGGCTCCATGAGAGCCCACTGTCAAGCTATTGACATTAAAGAAGCGCTTGTTGGGAGGCAACCCAATGTTTATTTATCTAATTTTCATTGTTTTTCATGTTTTATTTGGTTCATGATCATGTGGAGTCACAAAATAAATATAAAAATTGAAAACGGAATCAAAAACAGCAGAAGAAAAATCACACCCTGGAGGAAGACCTTACTGGCGTTTAAACGCCAGTAAGAAGCATGTTTTGGGCGTTCAACGCCAGAACAGAGCATGGTTCTGGCGCTGAACGCCAGAAATGGGTAGCATCTGGGCGTTTGAACGCCAGAAATACACCCTGGAGAAGAGCTGGCGCTGAACGCCCAGAACAAGCATGGTTCTGGCGTTCAACGCCATAAATGGGCAACAAATGGGCATTCAACGCCCAGAACAAGCACCAATCTGGCGCTGAACTCCCAGAGTTGTGTGCAAGGGCATTTTACATGCCTAATTGGGTGCAAGGTTGTAAATCCTTGAACACCACAGGATCTGTGGACCCCACAAGATCACCTTAGGATCTGTGGACCCCACAGGATCTCCACCTACCTCCACTTACTTCTTCTCACCCCTCTTTCACACAATCCCATAAACACTCTTCCCCAAACCCCTTCACCAATCACCTCAATCTCTCTTCCCCATCACCTCTTCACCACTCACATCCATCCACTCTTCCCCATAAACCTACCTCATAAACTCCACCTACCTTCAAAATTCAAAATCAATTTCCCATCCAAACCCACCCTAAATGACCGAACTTACCCCCCTCCCTTCCCTATATATAACCCTCCATTCTTCCTCATTTTCACACAACACACCCCTTTTTTCTCTTCTTGGCCGAAACACACCTCCCCCTCTCCATATTTTCTTCTTCTTCTTCATCTATTCTTTCTTCTCTTGCTCGAGGGCGAGCAAAATTCTAAGTTTGGTGTGGTAAAAGCATAAGCTTTTTGTTTTTCCATTACCATTGATGTCACCCAAGACCGGAGAATCCTCTAGAAAAGGGAAAGGGAAGACAAAAGCTTCCACCTCCGAGTCATGGGAGATGGAAAGATTCATCTCCAAAGCTCATCAAGACCACTTCTATGATGTTGTGGCCAAGAAGAAGGTGATCCCCGAGGTCCCTTTCAAACTCAAGAGAAATGAGTATCCGGAGATCCGACATGAAATCCAAAGAAAAGGTTGGGAAGTTCTAACAAACCCCATCCAACAAGTCGGCATCCTAATGGTTCAAGAGTTCTATGCCAATGCATGGATCACTAGGAACCATGATCAAAGTAAGAACCCGAATCCAAAGAATTATGTTACAATGGTTCGGGGGAAATACTTAGATTTTAGTCCGGAGAATGTGAGGTTGGCGTTTAACTTGCCTATGATGCAAGGAGATGAACGCCCCTACACTAGAAGGGTCAACTTTAATCAAAGGTTGGACCAAGTCCTCATGGACATATGTGTGGAAGGAGCTCAATGGAAGATTGACTCCAAAGGCAAGCCGGTTCAACTAAGAAGACTGGACCTCAAGCCTGTGGCTAGAGGATGGTTGGAGTTCATCCAACGCTCCATCATCCCCACTAGCAACCAATCTGAAGTTACTGTGGATCGGGCCATCATGATCCATAGCATCATGATTGGAGAGGAAGTAGAAGTTCATGAAGTCATCTCCCTTGAACTCTACAAAATAGCCAAAAAGCCCTCCCCTGGGGCAAGGCTAGCTTTTCCTCATCTTATTTGCCATCTATGTTACTCAGCTGGAGCTTTCATAGAAGGAGACATTCACATTGAGGAAGAGAAGCCCATCACTAAGAAAAAGATGGAGCAAGCAAGAGAGCCCATTCATGGAGCTTAAGAGGCGTAGGAAGCTCATCACCATGAGATCCCGGAGATGCCTCAAATGCATTTTCCTCCACAAAACTATTGGGAGCAAATCAACACCTCCCTAGGAGAATTAAGTTCCAACATGGGACAACTAAGGGTGGAACATCAAGAGCACTCCATCATCCTTCATGAAATAAGAGAAGATCAAAAAGCAATGAGGGAGGAGCAACAAAGACAAGGAAGAGACATAGAAGAGCTCAAGGACATCATTGGTTCCTCAAGAAGGAAACGCCACCATCACTAAGGTGGACTCATTCCTTGTTCTTACATTCTCTGTTTTTCGTTTTCTATATTAAGTGCTTATCCATGTTTGTGTCTTCATTACATGATCATTATTAGTTAGTAACTTTGTCTTAAAGTTATGAATTTCCTATGAATCCATCACCTCTCTTAAATGAAAAATGTTTTAATTCAAAAGAACAAGAAGTACATGAGTTTTGAATTTATCCTTGAACTTAGTTTAATTATGTTGATGTGGTGACCATGCTTCTTGTTTTCTGAATGAATGCTTAAACAGTGCATATGTCTTTTGAAGTTGTTGTTTAAGAATGTTAAATATGTTGGCTCTTGAAAGAATGATGACAAGGAGACATGTTATTTGATAATCTGAAAAATCATAAAAATGATTCTTGAAGCAAGAAAAAGCAGCAAAGAATAAAGCTTGCAGAAAAAAAAATAGGCAAAAAAAAAAAAGAGAGCAAAAGCAAGCAGAAAAAGCCAAAAGCTCTTAAAACCAAGAGGCAAGAGCAAAAAGCCAATAACCCTTAAAACGAAAAGGCAAGGGCAAATAAAAAGGATCCCAAGGCTTTGAGCATCAGTGGATAGGAGGGCCTAAAGGAATAAAATCCTGGCCTAAGCGGCTAAACCAATCTGTCCCTAACCATGTGCTTGTGGCGTGTAGGTGTCAAGTGAAAACTTGAGACTGAGCGGTTAAAGTCAAGGTCCAAAGCAAAAAAAGAGTGTGCTTAAGAACCATGGACACCTCTAATTGGGGACTTTAGCAAAGCTGAGTCACAATCTGAAAAGGTTCACCCGATTATGTGTCTGTGGCATTTATGTATCCGGTGGTAATACTGGAAAACAAAGTGCTTAGGGCCACGGCCAAGACTCATAAAATAGCTGTGTTCAAGAATCATCATGCTGAACTAGGAGAATCAATAACATTATCTGAACTCTGAGTTCCTATAGATGCCAATCATTCTTAACCTCAATGGATAAAGTGAGGTGCCAAAACTATTCAAGAGGCAAAAAGCTACAAGTCCCGCTCATCTGATTGGAGCTATGTTTCATTGATAGTTTGGAATTTATAGTATATTCTCTTCTTTTTATCCTACTTGATTTTCAGTTGCTTGGGGACAAGCAACAATTTAAGTTTGGTGTTGTGATGAGCGGATAATTTATACGCTTTTTGGCATTGTTTTTAGCATGTTTTTAGTAGAATCTAGTTACTTTTAGGGAAGTTTTCATTAGTTTTTATGTTAAATTCACATTTCTGGACTTTACTATGAGTTTGTGTGTTTTTCTGTGATTTCAGGTATTTTCTGGCTGAAATTGAGGGACTTGAGCAAAAATCAAATTCAGAGGTTGAAGAAGGACTGCTGATGCTGTTGGATTCTGACCTCCCTGCACTCAAAATGGATTTTCTGGAGCTACAGAACTCAAAATGGCGCGCTTCCAATTGCGTTGGAAAGTAGATATCCAGCTCTCTGCCCAATCCTAGCGTTCAACGCCAGCTCTCTGCCCAATCCTGGCGTCCAGCGCCAGAAACAAGTTGCAAAGTGGAGTTCAACGCCCAAACTGGCACAAAAGCTGGCGTTCAACTCCAGAAAGAGCCTCTGCACGTGGAACACTCAAGCTCAGCCCAAGCACACACCAAGTGGGCCCCGAAAGTGGATTTATGCATCAATTACTTACTTCTGTAAACCCTAGTAACTAGTTTAGTATAAATAGGACTTTTTACTATTGTATTAGATATCTTTTGATCAGTTGTATGCTATCCGAGATCACGTTTTGGGGGCTGGCCATTTGGCCATGCCTGGACCTTTCACTTATGTATTTTCAACGGTAGAGTTTCTACACTCCATAGATTAAGGTGTGGAGCTCTACTGTTCCTCAAAGATTAATGCAAAGTACTACTGTTTTCTATTCAATTCAACTTATTCCGCTTCTAAGATATTCATTCGCACTTCAACCTGAATGTGATGAACGTGACAATCATCATCATTCCTTATGAACGCGTGCCTGACAACCACTTCCGTTCTACCTTCGATTGAATGATTATCTCTTAGATCTCTTAATCAGAATCTTCGTGGTGTAAGCTAGATTGATGGCGGCATTCATGAGAATCTGGAAAGTCTAAACCTTGTCTGTGGTATTCCGAGTAGGATTCTGGGATTGAATGACTGTGACAAGCTTCAAACTCGCGAGTGCTGGGCGTAGTGACAGACGCAAAAGGAGGGTGAATCCTATTCCAGCATGATCGAGAACCTCAGATGATTAGCCGTGCGGTGACAGAGTATTTGGACCATTTTCACAAGAGGATGGGATGTAACCATTGACAACGGTGATGCCCTTGCATAAAGCCAGCCATGGAAAGGAGTAGGATTGATTGGATGAAGGCAGCAGGAAAGCAGAGATTCAGAGGAACGAAAGCATCTCTACACGCTTATCTGAAATTCTCACCAATGAATTACATAAGTGTTTCTATCCTTATTTTCTGTTTAATTAATATTATTTTCGAAAACTCCATAATCAATTATTATCCGCTTGACTGAGATTTACAAGGTGACCATAGCTTGCTTCAAGCCGACAATCTCCGTGGGATCGACCCTTACTCACGTAAGGTTTATTACTTGGACGACCCAGTGCACTTGCTGGTTAGTTGTATCGAAGTTGTGACAAATTATGAATTGAGATTAGAGCACCAAGTTTTTGGAGCCATTACCAGAGATCACAATTTCGTGCACCAGTAATCGCCAACGTTAGTGACACCCAACATTGTCACTAACGTTGGAAGGAGCCACACATGCCACCATGAGCCACGTTAACTCCCACGTTAACTTAGTTAACGTGGAAGCTAATGTGGATAAGGGAACGATGAGCCAACGTTAGTGACACTCAACTTTGTCACTAACGTTGGAGATGGCTAGCAAGGCCACGTTAGAAGCCACGTTAACCTAGTTAACGTGGACTCTAACGTGGAAAATAAGGGCAATTTGGAACGTTAGTGACAATGGTAAGTGTCACTAACGTTCTCGAAGGATGGCAAGCCTACGTTAAAAGAGCCACGTTAACTAAGTTAACGTGGACTCTAACGTAGGGAAGGGAGAGGCTTCTCAACGTTATTGGAAAAGTTGAGTCCCAATAAGGTGTGCGAAGGACATAGTGGAAACGTTAGTGGCAACGTTTGTGCCACTAACGTTGAGGTTAACGTGGCTTTTAACTTTGGTGAGGAACGTTAGTGAAAAAGGTGATTGTCACTAACGTTCTCGAACCCATATTTTCACTGAACGTTAACACCACTAACTTCCTGAGCCAAAGCCCCTGCCCACTTCATACTTTCTCTCTGCAAGTAAAAGCTAAGCCCAATGAAGAAGAGAACTGCTTCAAACTCAAGATCCAAAGGCCCAAGACTTGAAGAATCAACTAGAAGAACAGAAGAGTAGTATATATAGGAGTAGCTTTGAAATATTTTGGGAGTTGGAAAATATAGGGAGCCTCTTGGCATAGAACTATTCTCTGTATTTACTTTTTCTTCACTTTTAGTTTTCATCATGTATTCTCCATCTTTGTTTTCATTTTCTAGAGGTATAAACAACTAAGCCCATTTCATTGGGTTAGGGAGCTCTGTTGTAATTTGATGGATCAATACTAGTTTTCATTATTCTTCTTCTATCTTTTCTCTTGATTTTACTTGAAAGCTTTCGATCTTCATCCAATTGGGTAGTTATCTTGGAAAAGAAGCTATTCATACTTGGATCTCTTCTAAACCTTGAAAGAGGAATGAAGAGATCAAGCTAGCAATGCTTTCTCATGCTGGACCAAGTTGGGTTTGGATGGATATGTGACTATAATCCTCTCAACACTTGATTTGGGAAATGCATGTGGTATAATCAGTGACTATACTTCATCTCTTCTCATGAGCAATTGACCAAGGAATTGGCTATTGATCAAGATTTGAGAGATTACAAGAAATTGTAATTCAATCACTTAAGATTGCCAAGGAGATCAATGAGTGCATTGATTGAGGAAGAGATGAAAATGAGATTGATCCGGAGAATGCAACATCTCCTAAGCCCAATGAACCCCCCATTTCTGATCTTACCCATTCTCTTTAATTTCTGTCATTTACATTTATGAGCAATTCCCCCATTCCCATTTAAGATTCTGCAATTTACTTTCTGCCATTTACTTTCCCACCATTTAATTTTTCACAATTCTCAACTCAATTTCTGATTCGCTCAACTAGAACATTCCTCTAATTAAAGTTGCTTGATCAATCAATCCTTGTGGGATTCGACCTTACTTTATTGTGAGTTTTTACTTGACGACAAATTCGGTACACTTGCCGAAGGAAATTTGTTATGAGACAAGTTTTCCGTGCATCAAGTTTATGGCGCCGTTACCGGGAATTGATTGTGCATCAACAATGATTGGATTGGAGGATAACTAGATTGAGCATTTTTTTATTTAAATTTCTGTTTGAGTTATTTACCTCCTGTTTAGTTAATTTCTTCCCTTCCCCCTACTTTTTCTTTGCTGTTTACCATTCATCGCACTAACCCACTAACTATTTGATATATTGCATCACTCACACTAACAGTAATTCTGACAGATATACTTTCTGCACCTATTCTCTTTGCTTGTACTTGTTGGTTGTATGACAGGGAGAAGAAGCGGGGCTTCAACTTCCTTTGATTCTAAACTTGAGAGAACCTTCCTCAGACTAAGGAGGGAGGCAAGAGAAAAACGTGTAGTTGGTGGTGAAGAAGAGGAGGAACATCTTAAGGAATACTTTGAACCAAACATGGAAGAAAACATGAAAAACCATCATGAAGAAGAGGATCACAACCATGGCAGAGGAGGTGGAGCAAATCATGCTGGGGAGGATAGAAGAGTTTTAGGCTCTTATATCAATCCAAACCCAGGGAACTGTGGAAGTAGCATTCAAAAGCCAACCATCCATGCCAATAATTTTGAACTGAAGCCATAGCTCATCACCCTTGTTCAGAACAACTGTTCGTTCGGAGGGAGTGTCCAAGAGGACCCCAATCAACATCTAACCACCTTCCTGAGAATATGTGACACAGTGAAGTCTAATGGTGTTCATCCTGACGCCTATAGACTGCTCTTATTTCCATTCTCACTCAGGGATAAGGCAGCTAAGTGGCTGGAGTCTTTCCCAAGGGAGAGCTTGACAACTTGGGAAGACGTGGTGAACAAATTCTTAGCAAGATTTTACCCCCCTCAACGAATCAATAGGCTGAGAGCTGAGGTCCAAACTTTCAGGCAACAAGATGGTGAGACTTTATATGAAGCATGGGAGAGGTTTAAAGACTTAACAAGGAGGTGCCCACCGGATATGTTCAACGAATGGGTGCAGCTGCACATTTTCTATGAAGGGCTCTCTTATGAGTCAAAGAAGGCCGTAGACCATTCATCCGGAGGATCTTTGAACAAAAAGAAGACTATTGAGGAAGCCATAGATGTCATTGAAACAGTAGCAGAGAACGACTACTTCTATGCTTCCGAAAGAGGGAACACAAGAGGAGTAATAGAGTTAAACAATGTAGATGCTCTGCTGGCCCAAAACAAGCTCATTACCCAGCAGCTGGCTGACCTCACCAAGAAGATGGAGATGAACCAAGTAGCAGCAGTCTCCACTTCATCAACATCCCAAGAAGGAGTGAATGAAGAAGCAGAGGCTAGCCAGGAGCAAGCCAACTACATTGGGAATTCACCTAGGCAAAATCATGATCCATACTCCAAGACCTACAACCCTGGATGGAGGAATCACCCAAACTTTGGGTGGGGAAATCAACAAGACCAAAGCATTGATCAAAGACGCCTAAATCCAAACAATGCAGCCACCCAACACTTCACATCTAGACCATATCAACACCCCCATAACAACACCTCCCCACATTCATATCAAGGCCAGAATAACCCTACTCAGCCTGACCTGTCATCATTTGATGAAAGAATCTCAAGGATTGAGAATCTACTTGAAGGCCTAAGAAAAGAGATTCAAGATAGTAAAGCATTCCGAGAAGAGGTGATATCCAATATGCAGAATCAGGATGCTGCCATCAAGAAACTTGAGACACAAATTGGCTACTTGTTCAAACAAATCCCCCGCCACAACCTTCGCAGCAAGACTAGCTCAACACAAAGGGAGGAGTGTCAGGCAATCACCCTTAGGAGTGGGAAGGAACTGAAGGAAACCCCCCAGAAACCACAAAAAGAGGACTCAACTAAAGAGGAAGAAGAGCAGGACGAAGCTCGAGTTCCCACTTTGAATTTACAAAAAGGGGAAGGAATGCTGAAGCCAGACGCCCCAAGAGTCCCATACCCTCAGTAATTAAGGAAGAAAGGGGATGACAATCAGTTTTCGAGATTTCTGGAAATCTTCAAGAAACTGCAAATCAACATACCCTTTGCTGAAGCAATAGAACAAATGCCACTCTACGCCAAGTTTTTGAAGGAGCTCATGACTAAGAAGAGAAGCTGGAAGAACAACGAAACTGTGATACTAACCGAAGAATGTAGTGCTATCATTCAGCACAAATTACCCCAGAAATTGAAGGATCCCGGGAGTTTTCAAATCCCTTGTATTATAGGGGAAATCACAGTGGAAAAGGCTCTGTGTGACTTACGAGCCAGCATCAATTTGATGTCAGTAGCCATGATGAGAAAGATGAAGATTGAGGAAGCTAAACCAACAAAGATGGCCTTACAATTGGCAGACAGATCGTTCAAGTTCCCGCATGGCGTCGTAGAAGATTTGCTGGTGAAAGTGGGAGATTTTATCTTCCCAGCAGACTTTATAGTGCTGGATATGCAAGAAGAAGCCAAGGCTTCCATTATTCTGGGAAGGCCATTCTTGGCCACTGCTGGAGCTGTCATTGATGTACAAAAAAGAGATCTCACCCTGAGATTACACAATGAAAAGATAACGATCAATGTGTTCAAGGCCATGAGTTATCCACCAGAGCAAATGGGAGAGTGTATGAGGTTGGACTCACTTGAAGACACAGTACAGGAAGATTTTGAAGAAGAAGAACCTGAAGGTATAATAGAGGAGGAGTCTACGTTTAGTGAAGAGGTTGCAACAGCAGAAAGTCAAATACAAGGTGCACCAAAGGAAGAGAACGAAAAGTCAGAAGCACCCAAACTTGAACTCAAAGCATTACCACCCTCCCTCAAATATGCGTACTTAGGAGAAGATGAAAATTACCCAGTGATTATAAGCTCCTTCCTCAGCCAAGATCAAGAGGATGAACTGCTCAAAGTACTGCGAAACCACAAAGATGCTATTGGTTGGACTCTTGCTGACTTGAAGGGGATAAGTTCGGCCATATGTATGCACAAGATACTGCTGGAAGAAGATGCCAAACCATCCATTCAATCCCAAAGGAGGTTGAACCCAATCATGAAGGAAGTGGTACAGAAGAAAGTTATGAAGTTGTGGCAAGGGGGGTAATTTACCCAATCTTAGACAGCCCCTGGGTTAGCCCCGTGCATGTCGTCCCAAAAAAAGGAGGAATTACCGTGGTTCCCAATGAGAAGAACGAACTAATTCCTACAAGGACAGTCACAGGATGGCGGATGTGCATAGACTACAGGAAGCTCAACGAGGCTACACGAAAAGATCATTTCCCCCTTCCATTCATGGATCAGATGTTGGAAAGACTCGCAGGGCACGCTTATTATTGTTTTCTCGACGGTTATTCAGGATATAACCAAATAGTGGTTGATCCCAGAGATCAAGAGAAAACCTCATTCACTTGCCCATATGGAGTGTTTGCCTACAGGCGCATGCCATTTGGGCTATGTAATGCACCTGCGACTTTCCAACGCTGCATGCTTTCTATCTTTTCAGATATGATAGAAAAATTCATTGAAGTTTTTATGGATGACTTCTCGGTATTCGGAGATTCCTTTCCTAGCTGCCTACATCACCTTGCCTTGGTATTGAAAAGATGTCAAGAGACCAATTTGGTTTTGAACTGGGAAAAATGTCACTTTATAGTGACAGGAGGAATAGTAATTGGTCACAAAGTTTCTAACCAAGGCATTGAGGTTGACAGAGCTAAAGTAGAGCTTATTGGAAAACTGCCTCCACCCAGTGATGTGAAGGCAATTAGGAGCTTTTTAGGGCATGCGGGTTTTTACAGAAGGTTTATTAAAGATTTTTCAAAAATAGCCAAGCCCTTAAGCAATCTCCTTGTATCTGATGCACCATTTATCTTTGATGAAACATGCATGTTAGCATTTGAAAATTTTAAAATGAGGTTGTCCTCTGCTCCTATCATTTCCCCACCTGATTAGAGCCTACCTTTTGAATTGATGTGTGATGCATCTGATTTCGCAGTTGGGGCAGTGTTGGGACAGAGGAAAGATAACTTAGTCCACGTGATATACTATGCTAGCAAGGTCCTTAATGATACTCAAAAAAATTATACCACTACTGAAAAGGAGTTGCTAGCAATAGTTTTTGTATTTGACAAGTTTAGATCATACCTCATTGGTGTGAAAGTGATTATTTTTACAGACCACACAGCACTTAAATATTTGTTTGCCAAGCAAGAATCAAAACCAAGACTAATAAGATGGATCTTATTGTTGCAGGAATTCAATATTGAGATCAGAGACAAGAAAGGAGTGGAGAACAAGGTAGCAGATCACCTATCCAGGATTCCTCATAATGAAGGTAGAGCACATGATACAAGTGTAAACGAGCTCTTCCCTGATGAGCAGTTGATGACAGTTCACAAAGCACCATGGTTCGCAGACATTGCCAACTTTAAGGCATCTGGAGCATTACCTCCAGAGATCAATAAACATCAAAAAAGGAAGCTCATGAATGATGCAAAGTACTTTGTCTGGGATGAGCCATATCTCTTCAAGAAGTGTTCAGATGGGATCCTTAGAAGATGTGTTTCGGAAGAAGAAGGACGAGAGGTCCTATGGAACTGCCACGGCTCATGTTATGGAGGCCACTTTGGAGGAGACAGAACTGCAGCAAAGGTGTTACAAAGCGGATTCTTTTGGCCCACCCTTTTCAAAGATGCAAAAGAACTGGTAAGGAGCTACAATGAATGCCAAAGATCTGGAAACTTGCCCAAAAGAAATGAGATGCCACAGAATTTCATCTTGGAACTGGAACTGTTTGATGTGTGGGGAATTGATTTCATGAGACCATTCCCAACCTCATATGCAAACAATTACATCTTGGTGGCAGTAGATTACGTCTCCAAGTGGGTAGAGGCTATTGAAACCCCAACAAATGATAACAAGGTGGTCATGAACTTCCTCAGGAAGAATATCTTTAGCCGGTTCGGAGTCGCACGAGCACTCATCAGTGATGGAAGAAGCCATTTATGTAACAAACCACTAGAAGCTCTTCTCCTACGATATGGGGTAAAACATAAGGTAGCCACACCATACCATCCCCAAACAAGTGGACAAACTGAGATATCCAACAGAGAGCTAAAGAGGATTCTGGAAAAGACTGTGGGTGCATCAAGAAAGGATTGGTCGAAAAAGCTGGATGATGCTCTTTGGGCATACAGAACAGCATTCAAAACACCACTTGGAATGTCCCCATATCAACTGGTGTATGGTAAGGCTTGTCATTTACCACTAGAGCTGGAACACAAAGCTCTCTGGGCTATCAAGATACTAAACTTCGATAGCATTGCCGCTGGTGCAAAGAGGATCTTACAGCTGCAAGAGATGGAGGAATTCAGGTCACAAGCCTATGAAAATACCAGGATGTACAAAGAGAAGGCAAAGAGAAGACATGACCTGCGTCTTGCACCCAGAAGTTTTGAAAAGGGGCAGCGAGTACTTCTCTACAATTCCAAATTGAGACTGTTCCCAGGAAAACTCAAATCAAGGTGGTCCGGACCTTTTCTTGTCACAAAAGTTTCGCCATATGGATACATCGAAGTCATGGATGAAGGTTCAGAGAGGACTTTTACAGTTAATGGACAAAGACTCAAGCATTACCTGGGCAACATGGGGGAGAACCCCAGAGTAAACTATCATCTCAAGTGAAGGAGGAATCGTCAAGCTAGTGACGATAAAGAAGCGCTTTGTTGGGAGGCAACCCAACCTCAGGTATTTTCCTTTTCACCTTTATTTCAATAAAGATCACAAGTTATTTCCCCTGTATTTTAAGGAGCTAAGTTTGGTGTTCCACACCAGAACAATCCAAGAGTGATAGTGTAATTCTAAGTTTGGTGTTCCACCAAAGGACAGTAGTTAGAATTACACTCCACTCCCAAAACACATTGCTAGCTCCAACCAATCAAGGAAAACCACTTAGATGTAGTTAGACTTTAGTTAATAAGTGTTTTGTTAACAATAAGATATGAGGTTCTCAGCATATATGCAAGGTTTGGTACTAGGCACGGAACTAAGTTTGGTGTTCACACACCAAATTAAGTTCAGAAATCACAAGCATACATGCAAGCTAACTATTTCTCAAGTGCTTTGGGAACAAGCAACTTCAAATAACTTTACAGGAATCTTATGAGGAAATGGTGCACTTTCACCCAAGGAAGTGAGGTAGCAAGGATTAGGATGGTGACAAAGAAAGAAGGCAACTAGAAATCGTCACCAGAAGGTTGTATTGTTACTTAATACCATTGTACCCAAAATTGTTGAAAATTGGAATTCCAGATGCACTTTCGATTAATAGTTGCTCGTAGTTTGAATTTTATTTTAATTCTGTCTTTTAAAGTTTTGATGCATAGGTCTTTTGTCGCTGGTCTTTATGTTACTGCATCATTTCTTTACTTACTTTTATGCTTGTCCCCTTTAAATCAAATGAAAAGAGAATGATTGTTTTCAAAAGACCAGAGTGGAGTTCATACTAGGGAGTAAGTCCATGAGTTTGTGGTGTGGTCATAAGTTAGCTAAGTTGGTTCAACCATAAGGAGGGAAGACAACTATCTGTCATGAATACTATGCTTGAGACACACCCCATGAGACTAGATAAATAAGAAGATCCTAATAAGAAAAAGGGAAAGAACAATAGAAGTTGAGGAATAAAAGAAAAATGTTAAGCAATAAGGCTAGGCACCAATGGTTTTAATCTTGAAACATGTGTCTGTGGTGCTCCTGTATGAGGGATCTACTTGGATGAATAAGCTCTTAGGGGTGCCTTATCACTTGGTAACTTAGGTTAACTAACCTGGGATTACCAGCTGAAAGTCCACTATCAAGAGTAACCCTCACTACAGAGCATTTAATAACCCAAAGAGGTGCTGGACACCAAGGTCTCAAGAAAAGAAAATACATACACTATGTGCCTGTGGTGTGTATGTATGGGGGATAGACTTGAGCAAGTAAGTCCTTAGGAGTGCTTCAACACCTAGCACCTTGAACCAACTGGTTCGGGAGTGTTGGCTGAAAGCTTATTTTAAAGAGTTGCCCCCTTGCAGAACACTTAGCCTAAGAACACAAATAAGCCCTGAAATAACAACAAAAGGATCAATGAATAAAAGTCTCATGGGATGCAATCAAAGTGAGTGTTTTATGACAAGATAAAGGTCTGAAAGCCAGGAATGAACCTAAGTTGCTATGCATGAAACCACCATAAAACCAGGGACATGACTTCCACAAGAATGACTTATTTCTCTTGGCATTCCATTCATCATTCTCTTGTTCCAGTACTTGCTTAGGGACAAGCAAGCTTTAAGTTTGGTGTTGTGATGCCAGGGCATTTTGGCCAGTTTCACTGACCTTTTCTTTACTGTTTTTAGGGTAGTTTCATGCATTTCCTTAGGAAATAAGCTAGTTTTGGGTAGATATTCACTTACATCTTGATTCAAGCATACATTGTGCACTTTACATGATTTCATGAGGATTTTGCATGAATTTAAGGATAAAATTGGATGTTGCATTTCCCATGACTTGGACTAGAACTTTGATGCACGTTATTGCTTGATTTCAGGACAAAGGAAGCAAAGAAGAACCAGATTAGTGGCTACATTAGTTACACTAACGTTAACACTAACGTGGAATGGGAGTAACTTGCAAAGTTAATGAGAAAAGTGATTGCCAATAATGCTCTTGAAGCCATCATTGCCCACGTTAAGAGTCACGTTAACTAAGTTAACGTGAACTCTAACGTGGAAGTAAAGAAATGGAGCCAACGTTAGTGACACTTAACATTATCACTAACGTTAGACCAAGATCATGAGTGGCCATGTTAGAGTCCACGTTAACTTAGTTAACGTGGCCTCTAATGTTAAGAAGAAAGGGGGGGGGGGGGAAGCCCACGTTAGTGACACTCAACAATGTCACTAACGTTGGCCAAGGCACATTAAGCCACGTTAACTCCCACGTTAACCTAGTTAACGTGGAAGCTAACGTGAAGGAACAAAGTGGTCGACAACGTTAGTGACACCCAACATTGTCACTAACGTTGGAAGGAGCCACACATGCCACCATGAGCCACGTTAACTCCCACGTTAACTAAGTTAACGTGGAAGCTAACGTGGATAAGGGAAAGATAAGCCAACGTTAGTGACACTCAACTTTGTCACTAACGTTGGAGATGGCTAGCAAGGCCACGTTAGAAGCCACGTTAACCTAGTTAACGTGGACTCTAACGTGGAAAATAAAGGCAATTTGGAACGTTAGTGACAATGGTAAGTGTCACTAACGTTCTCGAAGGATGGCAAGCCTACGTTAAAAGAGCCACGTTAACTAAGTTAACATGGACTCTAACGTAGGGAAGGGAGAGGCTTCTCAACGTTATTGGGAAAGTTGAGCCCCAATAACGTGTGCGAAGGACATAGTGGAAACGTTAGTGGCAACGTTTGTGCCACTAACGTTGAGGTTAACGTGGCTTTTAACTTTGGTGAGGAACGTTAGTGAAAAAGGTGATTGTCACTAACGTTCTCGAACCCATATTTTCACTGAATGTTAACACCACTAACTTCCTGAGCCAAAGCCCCTGCCCACTTCATACTTTCTCTCTGCAAGTAAAAGCTAAGCCCAATGAAGAAGAGAACTGCTTCAAACTCAAGATCCAAAGGCCCAAGACTTGAAGAATCAACTAGAAGAACAGAAGAGTAGTATATATAGGAGTAGCTTTGAAATATTTTGGGAGTTGGAAAATATAGGGAGCCTCTTGGCATAGAACTACTCTCTGTATTTACTTTCTCTGCACTTCTAGTTTTCATCATGTATTCTCCATCTTTGTTTTCATTTTCCAGAGCTATGAACAACTAAACCCCTTTCATTGGGTTAGGGAGCTCTGTTGTAATTTGATGGATCAATACTAGTTTTCATTATTCTTCTTCTATCTTTTCTCTTGATTTTACTTGAAAGCTTTCGATCTTCATCCAATTGGGTAGTTATCTTGGAAAATAAGCTATTCATACTTGGATCTCTTCTTAACCTTGAAAGAGGAATGAAGAGATCAAGCTAGAAATGCTTTCTCATGCTGGACCAAGTTGGGTTTGGATGGATATGTGACTATAATCCTCTCAACACTTGATTTGGGAAATGCATGTGGTATAATCAGTGACCATACTTCATCTCTTCTCATGAGCAATTGACCAAGGAATTGGCTATTGATCAAGATTTGAGAGATTGAATTACAAGAAATTGTAATTCAATCACTTAAGATTGCCAAGGAGATCAATGAGTGCATTGATTGAGGAAGAGATGAAAATGAGATTGATCCGGAGAATGCAACATCTCCTAAGCCCAATGAACCCCCCATTTCTGATCTTACCCATTCTCTTTAATTTCTGTCATTTACATTTATGAGCAATTTTCCCATTCCCATTTAAGATTCTGTAATTTACTTTCTGCCATTTACTTTCCCACCATTTAATTTTCCTCAATTCTCAACTCAATTTCTGATTCGCTCAACTAGAATATTCCTCTAATTAAAGTTGCTTGATCAATCAATCCTTGTGGGATTCGACCTCACTCTATTGTGAGTTTTTACTTGACGACAAATTCGGTACACTTGCCGAAGGAAATTTGTTATGAGACAAGTTTTCCGTGCATCATTAACGTTAAGTGAAAATGTGGGGTTGAGAACGTTAGTGACAATCACCTTTTTCACTAACGTTCCTAACCCAAAGTGGTCCACGTTAACTTCAACGTTAGTGGTACTAACGTGACCACTAACGTTGACCCTTGGCCCTCCGCAAACGTTACTGGGGTTTACCTTTTTCAATAACGTTGAGGGTACCCCTTTCTTCCTACGTTAGAGTTCACGTTAGAATAGTTAACGTGGCCTTTAATGTAGGCTTGCCAAATCTTCGAGAGCGTTAGTGACACTTACCTTTGTCACTAACGCTTCAGAACGCCCCTACTTCCCACGTTAGAGTTCACGTTAACTAAGTTAACGTGACTTCTAACGTGGTATTGATAGCCATCTCCAACGTTAGTGACAAAGGTGCGTGTCACTAACGTTGGCTCATCATCCCTCTTCTCCACGTTAGCTTCCACGTTAATGTAATTAACGTGGCAACTAACGTGGCTCATAGTGGCTCAATCCAACGTTAGTGACAAAGGTGAGTGTCACTAACGTTGGTGATTCTTGATCCCTCCACGTTAGAGTCCACGTTAACTAGGTTAACGTGGCTTTTAACGTAACCAGTATGGGCTTAGTCCAACGTTAGTGACAAAGGTGAGTGTCACTAACGTTGGCATCATCTTCTTCTTCCACATTAGAGCTCACGTTAACTAAGTTAACGTGGCTCTTAATGTGGCCAATTGCCCCTTTTGGAATGTTAGTGGCACTTACTTTTACCACTAATATTGGAGTTCTACTTCTCTTCCATGTTAGCTTCCACGTTAACATAGTTAACGTGGCAACTAACATGGGCTATGATGGCTCACGAAGGCGTTATTGGCAATCACTTTTCTCATTAATGTTGCAAGCTAGTCTTCATTCCACATTGATGGTCACGTTAGCTAGACTAACGTGGCTGCTAACGTGGTTCTTCCTTGCTTCTTTTATCCTGAAATCAAGCAATAAAGTGCATCAAAGCTCTGATCCATGTTATGAGACATGCATCATTCAATTTGTCCTTTAATTCATGCATAATTCTCATGAAATCATGTAAAATTCACAATGTTTGCTTGAATCAAGATGTAAGTGATTATTTACCCAAAACTTGCTTATTTCCTAAGAAAATGCATGAAACTACCTTAAAACCATAAAGAAAAGGTCAGTGAAACTGGCCAAAATGCCCTGACATTACAACACCAAACTTAAAGCTTGCTTGTCCCTAAGCAAGTACTGAAACAAGAGAATGATGAATGAAATAACAAGAGGAATAAATCATTATTGTGGAAGTCATGTTCTTGGTTTTATGGGGTTTCATGCATAGCAACTTAGGTTCATTCCTTTACTGGCTTTCAGACCTTTATCATGCCTTGGAATACTCACTTGATTGCACCCTTTGAGACTTTTATTTATTGATCCCTTTGTCTTTCCAAGGTTTATTTCATCCTTAGTCTAAGTGTTCTATGAGGGGGCGACTCTTTAAGATAAGCTTTCAGCCAACACTCCCGAACCAGTTGGTTCAAGGTGCTAGGTGTTGAAACACCCCTAAGGACTTACTCCCTCAAGTCTCTCTCCCCTATACATGCACACCACAGGCACATGGTTTGTTATTTTCTTTCCTTGAGGTCTTGGTGTCTAGCACCTCTTTGGGTTACTAAATGTTCTATAGCAAGGTTGCTCTTGATAGTGGATTTTCAGTTGATAATCCCGTGTTAGTTAACCCAAGTTACCAAGTGATGAAGCACTCCTAAGAACTTTTTCATCCACGCAGATCCTTGGTACAAGAGCACCACAGACACATCCCTCAAGATTCAAGCCCTTGGTGCCTAGCCATATTCTTTATTAACTTTTTCTTTCTTTTTCAACCCTTATTGTTTTTTTCCTTTTTCTTATTATGATCTTATTATTTAGCTAGTCTCATGGGGTGTGTTTCAAGCATATGATTCAAGACAGATAGTTGTCTTCCCACCTTGTTGGTGAACCAACTTAGCTAAGTGATTACTACACCACAAATTTAAGGACCTACTCCACAACTTGAACATCACTCTGGTCTTTCATAACATCTCTTTTTATTGGACTTAAAAGGACAAGTATACAATAAGCAAGATGAGAATGAAAACAGGCAATTTGACTAGCAAGCATAGACCTAAGCAAAAACAAACATCAAATTCTAGTGCATTAAACTTAAAGAGTGACTATTAATCAAGGGCACATTCAGACTTTCAAATTGATTATTTCCAAGCATATGGAATCAAGTAACAATACAACCTTTTGGTGATGCCTTCCAGCTACCCATTTGTTGTCATCCTCCATAGCTTCTGCATCTTTCCTCGCTTCCTTGGATGGTGGTGCACTGTTTTTCCAAAAGATTGATTGAATCCCTGCAAAGTTATTGGAAGTTGCTTGTCCCCAAAGCACTTGAGAGATAGTTAGTATGCATGTATGCTTGCGCATTTCGGAACTTAACTTGGTGTGTGAACACCAAACTTAGTTCCTTGCCTAATACAGCAGGTTGAATGCATGCAGAAAATCTCATGTGTGGTTATTAGCAAGACAACTAGAAACTAACTACTGTTAAGTGGTTCTCCTGATTGGTTGGATCTAGCAATTTGCCCTTGAAGGAGTGTAGTGTGATTCTAACTGAAATCTTTGGTGGAACACCAAACTTAGAATTACACACTCACTCTTGTATTATTTTGGTGTGTAACACCAAACTTAGCTCCTCACAATACGGGGGAAACTACTTGTGATTTTTATTAAAATGCAAATGAAAAGAGAACTACCTTAGGTTGGGTTGCCTCCCAACGAAGCGCTCTTTTAGCGTCGCTAGCTCGACGATTCCTCCATCACTTGAGGTGATACTTCACTTTGGGGTTTTCCCCCATGTTACCCATGTAGTGTTTGAGCCTCTGTCCGTTAACAGTGAACTTCCTCTTTGAACTTTCCTCCATGATTTCTATGTGCCCATACGGCGAGACATTTGTGACAAGAAAGGGTCCTGACCACCTTGATTTGAGTTTCCCAGGGAAGAGTCTTAATTTGGAATTGTAGAGGAGCACTTGCTGTCCTTCTTCAAAGCTTCTGGGTGTTAAATGGAGGTCATACCTTCTCTTTGCCTTTTCTTTATAAATCTTGGCATTTTCATAGGCTTGAGATCTGAATTCCTCCATTTCTTGTAGCTGCAAGACCCTCTTTGCACCAGCAGCAATGCTATCAAAATTTAGCAGCTTGAGAGCCCAAAGAGCTTTTGTGTTCCAGCTCCAATGGTAGATGACAAGCCTTTCCATACACAGTTGGTATGGGGACATCCCGATTGGTGTTTTAAATGCCGTTCTGTATGCCCAAAGAGCATCATCCAGCTTCTTCGACCAATCATTCCTTGATGCTCCCACAGTCTTTTCCAGAATCCTTTTTAGCTCTCTGCTAGATATCTCAGTTTGCCCACTTGTTTGGGGGTGGTAAGGCGTGGAAATCTTGTGTTTCACCCCATATCGTAGGAGGAGAGCTTCTAGTGGTCTGTTACAAAAATGGCTCCCTCCATCACTGATGAGTGCTCGTGGGACTCCGAACCAGCTAAAGATATTCTTTCTGAGGAAGTTCATGACCACCTTGTTATCATTCGTTGGGGTTGCAATAGCCTCTACCCACTTGGAAACATAATCCACTGCTACCAAGACGTACTTGTTTAAATATGAGGTTGGGAAAGGTCCCATGAAATCGATTCCCCACACATCAAACAGTTCCAGTTCTAAGATGAAATTTTGTGGCATCTCATTTCTTTTGGGTAAGTTTCCAGCTCTTTGACATTCATTGTAATTCTTTACCAGTTCTTTTTGGCATCCTTGAAAAGGGTGGGCCAAAAGAATCCGCTTTGTAATACCTTGGCTGCAGTTCTGTTCCCTCCAAAATGGCCTCCATAGCATGAGCTGTGGCAGTTCCACAAGACCTCTTGTCCCTCTTCTTCCGAGACACATCTTCTCAGAATTCCATCTGAACACTTCTTGAAGAGATATGGTTCATCCCAGATAAAATACTTTGCGTCATTGATGAGCTTTCTTTTCTGGTGTTTGTTGATGTCTGGATGTAAAGCCCTAGTTGCCTTAAAATTGGCAATATCTGCAAACCAGGGTGCTCTGTGAATCGTCATCAACTGCTCATCTGGGAAGAACTCATTTACATTTGTATCATGTGTTCCTCCTTTATCATGAGGGATTCTGGATAGGTGATCTGCTACCTTGTTCTCCACTCCTTTCTTGTCTTTGATTTCAATATTGAATTCCTGCAACAATAAGATCCATTTTATTAGTCTTGGTTTTGATTCTTGCTTGGCAAACAAATATTTAAGTGCTGTGTGATCTGTGAAGACAATCACTTTTGCACCAATGAGGTATGATCTAAACTTGTCAAATGCAAAAACTATTGCCAACAACTCCTTTTCAGTAGTGGTATAGTTTCTTTGGGTATCATTGAGGACTTTGCTGGCATAGTATATCACATGGACCAAGTTATCTTTCCTCTGTCCTAACACTGCCCCAATTGCAAAATCAGATGCATCGCACATCAGTTCAAATGGTAGGTTCCAGTCAGGTGGGGAAATGATAGGGGCAGAGGACAACCTCTTTTTCAAGTTTTCAAATGCCAGCATGCACTTTTCATCAAAGATAAATGGTGTATCAGATACAAGGAGATTGCTTAAGGGCTTGGCTATCTTTGAAAAATCTTTAATAAACCTTCTGTAAAAGCCAGCATGCCCTAGAAAACTCCTAATTGCCTTGACATCACTTGGTGGAGGTAATTTTTCAATGAGTTCCACCTTGGCTCTGTCCACTTCAATGCCTTGGTTAGAAACCTTATGACCAAGAACTATTCCTCCTGTCACCATAAAGTGACATTTCTCCCAATTTAAGATCAAATTAGTTTCTTGACATCTTTTTAATACCAGGGCCAGGTGATTTAGGCAACTAGGGAAGGAATCTCCGAATACCGAGAAATCATCCATAAAAACTTCAATAAATTTCTCTATCATATCTGAGAAGATAGAAAGCAAGCAGCGTTGGAAAGTCGCAGGTGCATTACATAGCCCAAATGGCATGTGCCTGTAGGTGAACACTCCATATGGGCACGTGAATGAGGTTTTCTCTTGGTCTCTCGGATCAACCACTATTTGATTGTATCCTGAATAACCATCGAGAAAACAGTAATATGCGTGTCCTGCAAGTCTTTCCAGCATCTGATCCATGAATGGAAGGGGGAAATGATCTTTTCTTGTAGCTTCATTCAATTTTCTGTAGTCTATGCACATCCGCCATCCTGTGACGGTCCTGGTGGGAATCAGTTCGTTCTTCTCATTGGGGACTACAGTGATTCCTCCCGTTTTTGGCACAACATGCACGGGGCTGACCCAGGGGCTGTCTGAGATCGGGTAGATTACCCCTCCCTGCCATAGCTTCATAACTTCTTTTATTACCACTTCCTTCATGACTGGATTTAGCCTCCTTTAGGGTTGAATGGATGGTTTGGCATCATCTTCCAACAATATCTTATGCATGCATATGGCCGAACTGATTCCTTTCAGGTCAGCGAGGGTCCATCCAATGGCATCCTTATGCTTTCGCAACACTTTGAGTAGTTCCTCTTCTTGCTTGTGGCTGAGGGCTGAGTTAATGATCACTGGGTAACTTTCATTCTCCCCTAAGTATGCATATTTGAGGGTGGGTGGCAGTGTTTTGAGTTCAAGTTTAGGTGCTTCCTTTCCTTCACTCTTCCCTTCTAATGTGCCTTGAATGTGAACCTCTGCTGCTGTAACCTCTTCGCTTGAAGCTGACTCTTCTTCTGTTAACCCCTTAAATTCTTCCTCTTCGAGAGTATCTTGTGCTATATCTTCTAGTGAATCCAACCTCATACACTCTCCTATTGGTTCTTGTGGGTAACTCATGGCTTTGAACACATTGAATATCATCTTCTCATTATGTAACCTCAGTGTCAGTTCACCTTTCTGGACATCAATGATAGCTCCAACAGTGGCTAGGAATGGTCTGCCCAGAATGATAGAAGCTTTGGCTCCTTCCTTCATATCCAACACCACAAAGTCTGCTGGGAAGATAAAGTCTCCTACCTTCACTAGCAAGTCTTCTACTATGCCGTGAGGAAACTTGAATGATCGATCTGCCTGTTGTAGGGCCATTTTTGTTGGCTTGGCCTCCTCAATTTTCATTTTTTTCATCATGGCTACTGACATCAAATTTATGCTGGCTCCTAAATCACATAGAGCCTTCTCCACCGTGATCTTTCCTATAATACAGGGGATCTAGAAGCTCCCAGGATCCTTCAATTTCTAGGGTAGCTTGTGCTGAATGATGGCACTATATTCCTCGGTTAGTATCACCGTTTCGTTGTTCTTCCAACTTCTCTTTTTGGTCATCAATTCCTTCAAGAACTTGGCATAGAGCGGCATTTTCTCTATTACTTCAGCAAAGGGTATGTTAATCTGTAGTTTCTTGAAGATTTCCAGAAATCTTGAGAATTGGCTGTCATCCCCCTTTTTCTCAACTGCTGAGGATATGGGACTCTTGGAACATATGGCTTCAGCTCTTCTCCCCTTTTACGCGAATTGGAAATGGGAACTTGAACTTCCTCTTGTTCCTCATTCCTTTCAGCTGGGTCCTCCTCTTGTGGTTTTTTGGAGGTCTCCTTCAACTCCTTACCACTTCTGAGGGTGATAGCTTGACACTCCTCCCTTGGGTTTGGCTCAATGTTGCGACCATGGTTATGAACAGGAGTTTGCTGGAGTAGGTAACCAACTTGTGTCTCAAGTTTCTTGATGGCAGCCTCTTGATTCTGCATGTTGGATCGCACCTCTTCTCGGAACATCTTACTATCTTGAATCTCCTTACATATGCTCTCGAGTAGGGTCTCAATCTTTGAGAGTCTTTCCTCGGATGGTGATGGTGAGTTGAGATTGGAGGGATGAGAATGGCCATTTTGACTTTGGTATGGATGTTGAGAAGTGTTGTTGGGTGGGTGTTGGTATGACCTCTGTGTGGAGTGTTGGTGAGTTGCATTGTTGTTGGGGTTGTGGCATCTCTGATCTTGGCCTTGGTCTTGTTGATTTTCCCACCCAAAGTTTGGGTGGTTTCTCCAACCAGAATTATATGTTTTCGAGTATGGGTCATGGTTCTGCCTAGGTGAACTCCCAATGTAGTTGGCTTGTTCCTGATCACCCTCTGCTTCTTCATTCACTCCTTCTTGGGTTGTTACTGAAGTGGTGATTGCTGCTACTTGATTCCTCTCCATCTTCTTGGTGAGGTAAGCTAATTGCTTGGTAATCATCTTCTTTTGAGCTAGCAGTGCATCCATATTGTTCAGCTCCATCACTCCTCTAGTATTGCCTCTTTCAGAAGCATAGAAGTAGTCATTCTCTACTACAGTCTCAATGACATCTATGGCTTCTTCAATAGTCTTCTTCTTGTTCAGAGATCCCCCGGATGAGTGGTCTATTGCCTTCTTTGATTCATACGAAAGGCCTTCATAGAAGATGTGCAAATGCACCCATTCATTGAACATATCTGGCGGGCATCTTCTTGTCAAGTCTTTAAACCTCTCCCATGCTTCATATAGAGTCTCACCATCCTGCTGCCTGAATGTTTGTACCTCAGCTCTCAACTTGTTGATCCGTTGAGAAGGATAGAATCTTGCCAAGAACTTGTTCACCACATCTTTCCAGGTTGCTAAACTCTCCTTTGGAAAGGATTCCAGCCATTTAGATGCTTTGTCCTTGAGTGAGAAGGGAAACAAAAATAGTCTATAGGTGTCAGGATGAACACCATTAGACTTCACAGTGTCGCATATCCTCAGGAAGGTGGTTAGATGTTGATTGGGGTCTTCTTGGATACTTCCTCCTAATGAACAATTGTTCTGAACAAGGGTGATGAGCTGTGGCTTTAGTTCAAAGTTGTTAGCATGTATGGTTGGCCTTTGGATGCTACTTCCACAGTTTCCTGGGTTTGAATTGATGTAGGAACCCAGAACTCTTCTCTCTTGTCCACCCTGATGCGCTGGACCTTCTCTGCCATGGTTGTGAGCCTCTTCTTCATGATGGTTCTCCATATTCTCCTCCATGTCTGGTTCAAAGTACTCTTCCTCTTCCTCAACACCAACTACTCTCTTTCCTCTTGCATCCCTCCTTAATCTAAGGAAGGTCCTCTCAGGTTCAGAGTCAAAGGAAGTTGAAGCCCCGTTTCTTCTACCTGTCATACAACCAACAAAGCAAAAGCAAGAGAGATAGATGTAGACAGTAATTTCTACAGTAATGCTGTTAGTGTGAGTGATGCAATATATCAAACAGTTAGTGGGTTAGTGACTGAATTGCAAACAACTAAGAAAATGGGTAGGGGAAAGGGAAGAAAATAGCTAAACAGAAAGTAAATTACTCAAATGAACTTAAATCAAACAAAATAAAAAAAAATGCTCAATCTAGTTATCCACCAATTTAATCATTGTTGATACAAAATCAATCCCCAGCAACGGCGCCATAAACTTGATGCACGGAAACTTGTCTCTCAACAAATTTTCTTCGGCAAGTATACCGAATTGTCGTCAAGTAAAAACTCACAGTAGAGTGAGGTCGAATCCCACATGGATTGATTGGTCAAGCAACTTTAATTGGAAGAATGTTCTAGTTGAGCTAAGCAGAAAGTGAGTTGAGAATTGTAGAAAATAAATGACGGGAAGTAAATTGCAAAATCTTAAATGGGGAAGGGAAGTTTAGCATGAAAGTAAATGGCAATAAGTAAAGAGAATGGGTAAGATCAGAAATGGGGAATTCATTGGGCTTAGGAGATGTTGCATTCTCCGAATCAAGTTCATTTTCATCTCTTCCTCAATCAATGCATTCATTGATCTCCTTGGCAATCTTAAGTGATTGAATTCCAATTCCTTGGTAATTCAATCTCTCAAATCAGATCAATAGCCAATTCCTTGGTCTAATTACTCATGAGAAGAGATGAAGTGTGGTCACTGATTATACCACATGTATTTCCAAATCAAAGTATTGGGAGAATTATATGTCACCATATCCGCCTAAACCCCAATTTGGTCCAACATGAGAAAGCATTTCTAGCATGATCTCTTCATTCCTTTTCCAATGTTCAGAAGAGATCCAAGTATGAATAGTTTCTTTTCCAAGATAACTACTCTATTGGATGAAGATTGAAAGCTTTCTAGTAAAATCAAGAGAAAAGAAAGAAGAAGAATAATGAAAACTATTATTAATCCATCAGATTACAACAGAGCTCCCTAACCCAATGAAAGGGGTTTAGTTGTTCATAGCTCTGGGAATGGAAAGCAAAGATGGAGAGTACATTTTGAAAGTTAAACTAGAAGTGCAGAGAAAGTAAAATACAGAGAGTAATTCTAATAATGCCCAAAAGCCCCCTTTCTCTAGTTCAAAGCTACTCCTATATATACTACTCTTCTGATCTTGTAGTTGATTCTTCAAGTCTTGGATGTGGGCCTTTGGATCTTGAGTTGAAGCAGTTATTTTCTTCAGTAGGCTCAGCTTTACTTGCAGAGAAAGTGTGAAGTAGGCAGGGACTTTAGCTTAGGGCGTTAGTGGTGTTAACGTTAAGTGAAAATGTGGGATTGAGAACGTTAGTGACAATCACCTTTTTCACTAACGTTCCTAACCCAAAGTGGTCCACGTTAACTTCAACGTTAGTGGCACTAACGTGACCACTAACGTTGACCCTTGGCCCTTTGCAAACGTTACTGGGGTTTACCTTTTTCAATAACGTTGAAAGTACCCCTTTCTTCCTATGTTAGAGTTCACGTTAGAATAGTTAACGTGGCCTTTAACGTAGGCTTGCCAAATCTTCGAGAGCGTTAGTGACACTTACCTTTGTCACTAACGCTTCAGAACGCCCCTACTTTCCACGTTAGAGTTCACGTTAACTAAGTTAACGTGACTTCTAACGTGGTATTGATAGCCATCTCCAATGTTAGTGACAAAGGTGAGTGTCACTAACGTTGGCTCATCATCCCTCTTCTCCACGTTAGCTTCCATGTTAATGTAATTAACGTGGCAACTGACGTGCCTCATAGTGGCTCAATCCAACGTTAGTGACAAAGGTGAGTGTCACTAACGTTGATGATTCTTGCTCCCTCCACGTTAGAGTCCACGTTAACTAGGTTAACGTGGCTTTTAACGTAGCCAGTATGTGCTTAGTCCAACATTAGTGACAAAGGTGAGTGTCACTAATGTTGGCATCATCTTCTTCTTCCACGTTAGAGCTCACGTTAACTAAGTTAACGTGGCTCTTAATGTGGCCAATTGCCCCTTTTGGAACGTTAGTGGCACTTACTTTTACCACTAACGTTGGAGTTCTACTTCTCTTCCACGTTAGCTTCCACGTTAACATAGTTAACGTGGCAACTAACGTGGGCTATGATGGCTCACGAAGGCGTTATTGGCAATCACTTTTCTCATTAACGTTGCAAGCTAGTCTTCATTCCACGTTAATGGTCACATTAGCTAGACTATCGTGGCTGCTAACGTGGTTCTTCCTTGCTTCCTTTATCCTGAAATGAAGCAATAAATTGCATCAAAGCTCTGATCCAAGTTATGAGACATGCATCATTCAATTTGTCCTTTAATTCATGCATAATTCTCATGAAATCATGTAAAATTCACAATGTTTGCTTGAATCAAGATGTAAGTGATTATTTACCCAAAACTTGCTTATTTCGTAAGAAAATGCATGAAACTACCTTAAAATCATAAAGAAAAGGTCAGTGAAACTGGCCAAAATGCCCTGGCATCAATCCCTTGAGGCATCTCAGGGATTTCATGATGAGGGATTTCCTCATGCTCTTGTTGAGGTCCATGAGTGGGCTCTCTTGTTTGCTCCATCTTTTTCTTAGTGATGGGCTTGTCCTCATCAATGAAGATGTCATCCTCTATGTCAATTCCAGTTGAATTGCAGAGGTGACAAATAAGATGAGGAAAGGCTAACCTTACCAAGGTAGAGGACTTGTCTGCCACCTTGTAGAGTTCTAGGGATATAACCTCATGAACTTCTACTTCCTCTCCAGTCATGATGCTATGGAACATGATAGCCCGGTCTATGGTAACTTCAGACCGGTTGCTAGTAGGAATGATTGAGCATTGAATAAACTCCAACCATCCCCTAGCCACGGGCTTGAGGTCATGCCTTCTTAGTTGAACCAGCTTCCCTCTTGAATCTCTCTTCTATTGAGCACCCTCTTCACAAATGTCTATGAGTACTTGGTCCAACCTTTCATCAAAGTTGACCCTTCTAGTGTAGGGGCGTGCATCTCCTTGCATCATTGGCAAGTTGAATGCCAATCTTACATTTTTTGGATTGAAATCTAAGTATTTCCCCCGGACCATTGTAAGCCAATTCTTTGGGTCCGGGTTCACACTTTGATCATGGTTTTTGGTGATCCATGTATTAGCATAGAACTCTTGAACCATTAAGATCCCGACTTGTTGAATGGGGTTGGTGAGAATTTCCCAACCTCTTCTTCGGATCCCATGTTGGATCTCCGGATTTTCACTCTTTTTGAGCTTGAAAGGGACCTCGAGGATCACCTTCTTCTTGGCCACAACTTCATAGAAGTGGTCTTGATGCACCATTGAGATGAATCTCTCCATCTCCCATGACTCGGAGGTGGAAGCAATTGCCTTCCCTTTCCTCTTTCTAGAGGTTTCTCCGGCCTTTGGTGCCATTAGTGGTTATGGAAAACAAAAAGCTTCAGCTTTTCCCACACTAAATTTAGAATGGTTGCTCATCCTCAAGCAAAAGAAGAAAGAAAAGAGTAGAAGAAGATGAAATGGAGGAGATGGAGGGTGATGAGCGGATATTTTATACGCTTTTTGGGGTTAATTTCATGTAGTTTTTAGGATGTTTTAGTTAAGTTTTTAGTATATTTTCATTAGTTTCTAGAAAAAATTCATATTTCTGGACTTTACTATGAGTTTGTGTGCTTTTCTGTAATTTCAGGTATTTTCTGGCTGAAATTGAGGGAGCTGAGCAAAAATCTGATTCGGGCTGAAAAAGGATTGCTGATGCTGTTGGATTCTGACCTCTCTGCACTCAGAATGGATTTTCTGGAGCTACAGAAGTCCAATTGGCACGCTTCCAATTGCGTTGGAAAGTAGACATCCAGGGCTTTCCAGAAATATATAATAGTTCATACTTTGCTCAAGGATAGACGATTTAAACTGGCGTTCAACGCCAGTTCCATGTTGTAGTCTGGCGTCCAGCGCCAGAAACAGGTTACAAGTTGGAGTTCAACGCCAGAAACAGGTTACAACCTGGCGTTGAACGCCCAAAACAGCCCAGGCACGTGAGAAGCTTTAGTCTCAGCCCCAGCACACACCAAGTGGGCCCCAGAAGTGGATTTCTGCACTATCTATCATAGTTTACTCATTTTCTGTAAACCTAGGTTACTAGTTTAGTATTTAAACAAATTTTAGAGATTTATTTTGTATCTCATGATATTTTAGATCTGAAATTTGTACCTTTTGGCAGCATGAGTCTCTAAACCCCATTGTTGGGGGTGAGGAGCTCTGCAGCGTCTCGATGAATTAATGCAAGTACTTCTATTTTCCATTCAAACATGCGTGTTCCTATCTAAGATATTCATTCGCGCTTAATTATGAAGAAGGTGATGATCCGTGACACTCATCACCTTTCTCAACCCATGAACGTGTGTATGACAACCACTTCCGTTCTATATTAGATTGAATGAGTATCTCTTAGATTCCATAATCAGAATCTTCGTGGTATAAGCTAGAATTGATGGCATCATTCAGGAGAATCCGGAAAGTCTAAACCTTGTCTGTGGTATTCCGAGTAGGATTCTGGGATTGGATGACTGTGACGGGCTTCTAACTCGCGAGTGCTGGGTGTAGTGACAGACGCAAAAGGATAGTAAATCCTATTCCAGTATGATCGAGAACCTCTAGATGATTAGCCGTGCTGTGACAGAGCATTTGGACCATTTTCACTGAGGAGATGGAAAGTAGCCATTGACAACGGTGACACCTTACATAGAGCTTGCCATGGAAGGAACTTTGCACTTTTTCATGCATGAGGGAAGAGGAATACAAGAGAAAAGCTGAAATTCAGAAGACAAAGCATCTCCAAAACTCCAACATATTCTCCATTACTGCATAATAAGTATTTATTTCATACTCTCTTATTTTTCATAATTCAATTTGATAAGTGAATTGTTTTCCTGACTAAGAGTTACAAGATAACCATAGATTGCTTCAAGCCAACAATCTCCGTGGGATTCGACCTTTACTCACGTAAGGTATTACTTGGACGACCCAGTGCACTTGCTGGTTAGTTGTGCGGAATTACATAGTGTGAAGTAATTTTCGTGCACCAAGTTTTTGGCGCCGTTGCCGGGGATTGTTCGAGTTTGGACAACTGACGGTTCATTTTGTTGCTTAGATTAGGAAAATTTTTCTTTTTGGTTTAGAGTCTTCTATTATTGTTTTTGGTTGAAATTTTCTTTTTTTAAATCCTTATTTTCTCTTTTCTTTTAATTTTTCAAAAATTTTATAAACTGATAATTGAGTTCTTCTGTTTGAGTTTAGTTTCATATTTTAAGTTTGGTGTCAATTGCATGTTTTTATTTTCTTTTTAAAACAAAAAAAAAAGTTTTATTCTTAGTTATAAAAAATACTTCTTCAAAACAAGTGTTACATTTACTGTCCAATTGGCTAGAGCATTGGTCTATGTTCTTGGTAATTGGGTATCTTATTTTTAAGATCTTTCTTTTCAAAAATATTTTTTCTTTGATTAAATCTTGTGCCAAACTTTAAGTTTGGTGTTTTCTTGTTAATCTTTTGATAATTTTCGAAAATTTTATTTTGGTTTTCTAAAAATTTTAAGTTTGGTGTTCTACCTTCATGTTCTTGTTGTTCTTGTGATTCTTCAAAGTGTTCTTGAGTCTTTCTTGTGTTTTGATCTTAAAATTTTTAAGTTTGGTGTTCCTTGGTGTTTTTCCTCCAAAATTTTTGAAAACAAGAAGCTTTAGATTTAAAAATTTTAAGTTGTGTGTCTTTTGTGTGTTTTTCTCTTTCATCATAAAATTCAAAAATAAAAAAATATATATTTTCTTCATTCCACTCATAATTTTCGAAAAATTAGCATTAAAGTAGTCATCAAATTTAAAAATCATATCTTTTTCAAATCATATCTTTTCCAATCATATCCTTTCAATCTTACCTTTTTCAAAACTTCCTAACCATATTTTTTTTTCTCTTTCTCTCTCTCCATTTTTCAAAAATCTTCACCCATTTTTATTTATTTTATTTTAATTTATTTTATTTTCAAAATAAATAAATAAATAAATAAATAAAAATATTTTTTCTCTATTTTACATCATCTCCCCTTCTCCATCATGGATCTAAGTGGAAATGAACAGTCTAGAAGGACTCTGGGGTCATATGCTAACCCCACCACTGCTTCATATGGGAGTAGTATCAGTATACCCTCCATTGGAGTCAGTAGCTTTGAGTTGAATCCTCAGCTCATTATCATGGTGCAGCAAAGTTGCCAGTATTCCGGTCTTCCACAGGAAGAACCTACAGAGTTTCTGGCACAGTTTTTACAAATTGCTGACACAGTACATGATAAGGAAGTAGATCAGGATGTCTACAGATTATTACTATTCCCATTTGCTGTAAAAGACCAAGCTAAGAGGTGGTTAAATAACCAACCTAAGGCTAGCATAAAGACATAGAAACAGCTGACAGAAAAATTTCTGAATCAATACTTTTCTCCAAAACGGATGACACAGCTAAGGCTGGACATCCAAGGCTTTAAACAAGGAGATAATGAATCTCTTTATGATGCCTGGGAGAGATACAGAGAGATGCTAAGAAAATGCCCCTCTGAAGTGTTTTCAGAGTAGGTTCAGCTAGACATCTTCTATTATGGGCTTACAGAAAGAGCTCAGATGTCTCTAGACTACTCAGCTGGTGGATCTATCCACATGAGAAAGATAATTGAAGAAGCTCAAGAGCTCATTGATACAGTTGCCAGAAATCAGCATCTGTACCTAAGCAGTGACCCTTCCATGAAAGAAGAGGCTAAAACAGTAACTGCTGAACTCAGTCCTGTAGAACAAGCTGCTGAATTCAATCAGCAATTGGATTTTCTAACAAAGCAGTTAGCCGAATTCAAGGATAGACTACAAGAGACAAGGATGGCTAATATAAATATGGAAGTACAATTAAAGCAAACAAAGTAGCAGCTGTCAAAACAAATAACAGAAGAATGTTAAGCAGTTCAATTAAGAAGTGGAAAAATATTAAATACCCCACCTCAAGGCAGCAGGAAGCCAAGAAATGAGCAAACTACCCAAAATCCATCTGAGGACAGTAAGAGCCCATGGAAAAATAATTCTGGCGCTAAAACGCCAGAAATTGGGTGGAAGGCTGGCACTGAACGCCCAAACCATGCTCAGGACTGGCGTTCAACGCCAGAAACAAGCAAGGAACTGCCGTTGAACGCCCAAAGAAAGCACAGTTCTGGCGTTCAGACGCCAGGAATAGATGAGGAGTTGGCGTCTAACGTCACTCCAGCTTCCAACCCTGGCACTCAATTGCCAGTGAGGGATCAGACACACACAAGTGCTTATGACAACCCCTCTAAAAAGGCTTCTTCAACCACTTCTGTAGGAAATAAACCTGCAGCAACCAAAGTTGAGGAATATAAAGCCAAGATACCTTATCCTCAAAAACTCCGCCAAGAGGACCAGGATAAGCAATTTGCTCGCTTTGCAGATTATCTCAGGACTCTTGAAATAAAGATTTCGTTTGCAGAGGCACTTGAGCAAATACCTTCTTACGCCAAGTTCATGAAAGAGATCTTGAGTCATAAGAAGGATTGGAGAGAAACTGAAAGAGTTCTCCTCACTGAAGAATGCAGTGCAGTCATTCTGAAAAGCTTTCCAGAAAAGCTTAAAGATCCCGGAAGCTTTCTGATACCATGCACATTAGAAGGTAATTGCACCAGGACAGCTCTATGCGATCTTGGGGCAAGCATCAACCTAATACCTGCATCCACCATCAGAAAGCTTGGTTTAACTAAAGAAGTTAAACCGACCCGGATATGTCTCCAACTTGCTAATGGCTCCATTAAATACCCATCAGGCGTGATTGAGGACATGATTGTTAGGGTTGGGCCATTCACCTTTCCCACTGACTTTGTAGTGCTGGAAATGGAGGAGCACAAGAGTGCTACTCTCATTCTAGGAAGACCCTTCCTAGCAACTGGACGAACTCTCATTGATGTCCAACAGGGGGAAATAACCCTGAGAGTCAATGAGGATGAGTTTAAGTTGAATGATGTCAAAGCCATGTAGCATCCAGACACACCAAAAGACTGCATGAAAGTTGATCTTATTGATTCTCTGGTGGAGGAGATCAACATGGCTGAGAGTATCGAATCAGAGCTGGAAGACATCTTTAAAGATGTTCCGCCTGATCTAGAGGATTCAGAGGAATTGAAAGAGCCTCTGAAATTTCCTCAGAAAGAAGAAAAACCTCCTAAACCCGAGCTTAAACCATTACCACCATCCCTAAAATATGCATTTCTGGGAGAATGTGACACTTTTCCAGTGATCATAAGCTCTTCTTTAAATCCACAGGAAGAGGAAGCACTAATTCAAGTGCTAAGGACACACAAGACAGCTCTTGGGTGGTCCATAGGTGACCTTAAGGGAATAAGCCCAGCTAGATGCATGCACAAGATCTTATTGGAGGATAATGCTAAGCCAGTGGTTCAACCACAAAGGCGGCTAAATCCAGCCATGAAGGAAGTGGTGCAGACAGAGGTCACCAAATTACTGGAGGCTGGGATTATTTATCCTATTTCTGATAGCCCCTGGGTGAGCCCTGTCCAAGTTGTCCCCAAAAAGGGAGGCATGACAGTGGTTCATAATAAAAAAAATGAACTGGTTCCTACAAGAACAGTTACAGGGTGGCGCATGTGTATTGACTACAGAAGGCTCAATACAGCCACCAAAAAGGATCATTTTCCTTTACCATTCATAGACCAGATGCTAGAAAGACTAGCAGGTCATGATTATTACTGCTTTTTGGATGGCTATTCAGGCTACAACCAAATTATAGTAGATCCCCAGGATCAAGAGAAAATAGCATTCACATGTCCATCTAGAGTGTTTGCTTACAGAAGGATGCCATTTGGGCTGTGTAATGTGCCTGCAACCTTTCAGAGATGCATGCTCTCTATTTTCTCTGATATGGTGAAAAAATTTCTGGAAGTCTTCATGGATGACTTCTCAATATATGGAGACTCATTTAGCTCCTATCTTGATCAGCTGACACTGGTTCTGAAAAGATGCCAAGAGACCAACCTGGTTTTAAACTGGGAAAAATGTCACTTTATGGTGACTGAAGGGATTGTCCTTGGGCATAAAATTTCAAACAAGGGAATAGAGGTGGATCAAGCTAAAATAGAGGTAATTGAAAAATTACCATCACCTACCAATGTTAAGGCAATCAGAAGCTTTCTGGGGCATGCAGGATTTTATAGGAGGTTTATAAAGAATTTTTCAAAAATTGCAAAACCTCTAAGCAACCTGCTAGCTGCTGACACGCCATTTGTGTTTGACACAGAGCGCCTGCAGGCGTTTGAAACTCTGAAAGTTAAGCTGGTCACAGCACCAGTTATCTCTGCACCAGACTGGACATTACCATTCGAATTAATGTGTGATACCAGTGATCACGCCATTGGTGCAGTACTGGGGCAGAGGCATGACAAACTTCTGCTTGTCATTTATTATGCTAGCCGTGTTTTAAATGATGCCCAGAAAAATTACACAACCACAGAAAATGAATTGCTTGCAGTGGTCTATGCCATTGACAAGTTTAGATCATACTTAGTAGGATCAAAAGTGATTGTGTACACTGACCATGCTGCTCTTAAATATCTACTTACAAAGCAGGATTCAAAACCCAGGCTTATAAGATGGGTATTGCTTCTGCAAGAGTTTGATATAGAAATAAGAGACAGAAAAGGGACAGAAAACCAAGTGGTTGATCATCTGTCCCGAATAGAGCCAGTAGAAGGGGCGCCCTTTCCCTCTATTGAGATCTCTGAAACTTTTCCAGATGAACATTTGTTCGCCATTCAGGAAACATCATGGTTTGCAGACATTGCAAACTATAAAGCTGCAAGGTTCATACCCAAGGTGTACAGCAGGCAACAAAAGAAAAAATTAATTTCTGATGCAAAGTACTACTTGTGGGATGAACCCTATCTCTTTAAGAGATGTGTAGACGGAATAATCCGTAGGTGTGTGCCTAGAGAAGAAGCACAGAGCATCTTATGGCATTGCCATGGGTAACAATATGGAGGTCATTTCGGAGGTGAGCGAACAGCCACCAAGGTCCTCCATTGTGGTTTCTACTGGCCTACACTCTACAGAGATTCCCGAGAGTTTGTACGTAACTGTGATAGTTGCCAGAGAGCTGGTAATTTGCCTAATAGTTATGCCATGCCTCAACAAGGAATCTTAGAGATTGAGTTGTTTGATGTATGGGGAATTGATTTCATGGGGCCTTTCCCACCATCATACTCGAACACTTATATTCTGGTGGCAGTTGACTATGTATCAAAATGGGTAGAGGCCATTGCCACACCCACCAATGATACTAAAACTGTGCTGAAGTTCCTCCAGAAACATATATTCAGAAGGTTTGGTGTCCCTAGGGTACTAATCAGTGATGGGGGCACTCACTTCTGCAACAAACAGCTTTACTCTGCCATGGTCCGGTATGGGATTTGCCACAAGGTGGCGACTCCATATCATCCACAGACAAATGGGCAAGCTGAAGTTTCTAACAGAGAACTAAAAAGAATCCTGGAACGAACTGTAAGTACCCGTAGAAAGGATTGGGCACGAAGCTTGGATGATGCTCTGTGGGCTTACAGAACAGCATTTAAGACTCCTATATGGACCTCTCCGTACCAACTTGTGTATGGTAAGGCTTGTCACCTGCCCGTGGAACTGGAACATAAGGCCTACTGGGCTACCAGATTCCTAAACTTTGATGCCAAACTAGCTGGAGAAAAAAGATTGCTCCAGCTGAATGAGCTAGAGGAATTCAGATTCACTGCTTTCGAAAATGCCAAGCTTTATAAAGAGAAATCTAAAAGGTGACATGACAGAAAGCTGTCATCTAGAATCTTTAAACCAGGACAAAAGATTCTGTTGTTTAACTCTAGGCTCAGGCTATTTCCCGGAAAACTGAAATCCCGGTGGAGGGGACCATATATGATTACAAGTGTATCACCATATGGTTATGTGGAGCTTCAAGACATTGACTCTGATAGAAAGTTCATTGTTAATGGACAGAGAATCAAGCACTATCTTGAAGGTAATGTTGAGCAAGAGTGCTCAAGGCTGAGGCTAGATTAAAAAGCTCAGCAAGGTCCAGCTAAAGACAATAAAGAAGCGCTTGCTGGGAGGCAACCCAGCCATTGGCATCACTTTCTCTGGCATTTTGCCCTATTCTTGATTCTATTTGTTTATATAAAGTTCATTGTTAATAAGGTAAAGAGTCCATTGCATAAGTTCACAGAGTTACAGAAGGATTCAGCACGCAAAACAGAGAGAAAAAGCTCACTGGCAAGAAAACGCCAGTAAGAGGCACAATTGGGTGTTCAACGCCCAAAAGAAGCATCCACTGGGCGTTGAACGCCAGTAAGGATAGCTATCTGGGCGTTAAACGCCAGAAAGAAGCTCCTTCTGGGCGTTTAACGCCAGATTTACAGTGTCCTGGGCGTTCAAAAAAACGCCCAGTGACAAAGGAGTTCCTGGCGTTCAACGCCAGAAAGAAGCAACAGCTGGGCGTTGAACGCCCAGGAGAAGCAGCAATTGGGCGTTAAACGCCCAAAACATGCAGCATTTGGTCGTTTAACGCCAGGATGGTGGGGAGGAGATAAATTCGTTTTTTTTATATTTTTCATTTTAATTTTGATTTTCATGTTTCAATTCATGATTTCTTGCATAAACATGTTACAAACCCTGATTTCTAAGAACCCTAATTTCTAAAAACCCTACTTTAAAAATATCAAATGTATCTTAATCCATAAACACAAATTCTTTTTCAATCCAATCCAACTCTTTTTCAAATTTTCTAAAACAAATCTATCTCTTTTCCTTCTAAAATCTTTTCAACTCATCAATATCTTTTTCAAATCTCCACATTATCTTTTTCAAAATCCAAATTTATCTTTTTCAAATATCTTTCTTATCTTTTCAATCTTAATTCACATCTTTTCATATCATACTTTTTTTAAATCATATCTTTTATCTTATCTTTTTAATATTTTCGAAAATCCCACCCCCCTCCCTTTTAAAACCACATTCGGCCTCCCTCCTCTCATCCATCATTCGACACAAGCTCTCCTTCTACCCATCTCCTTTCTTTTCTTTTGCTTGAGGACAAGCAAACCTCTAAGTTTGGTGTGTTTATCCGTGATCACTAAACCATACCCACTAAGATCATGGCTCCTAAAGGAAAACAACCCACTCCAAGAGGCAAGAAAGAGAGTATTCCAAAACCACTTTGGAATCAAGAGAGGTTCTTAACCAAAGAACATTCAGACCATTACTACAAAATAATGGGTCTAAGATCAGTGATCCCGAAAGTCAAGTTCGATCTGAAAGAAGATGAATATCCGGAGATCTAAGAGCAGATTCGAAACAGGAACTGGAAAGTCCTAGCTAATCCTGAAACGAAAGTGGGAAGGAATATGGTTCAGGAATTCTACGCTAATCTATGGCAAACAGACAGACAGAGAATATCTGGAACTTCCCTCTATGACTATCAGAATATGGTCAGAGAAAAGATTGTTCACATCCACCTTGACAAAATCAGGGAGATCTTTAAGCTACCTCAGCTGAAAGATGACCCAGACTCCTTCAATAGGAGAATGATGAGAACAAACAAGGGCCTGGATAAGATTCTAGAGGATATATGCATCCCTAGAGCCAGGTGGACCACCAGCAGCAAGGGTGTCCCAAATCAACTCAAGAGAAAAGATTTCAAACCAGTTGCCAGAGGATGGCTGGACTTCATTGGGCGTTCTATATTGCCAACTAGCAACCGTTCTAAAGTCACCGTCAAAAGAGCAGTGATGATCCATTGCATTATGTTGGGAAAAGAAGTGGAAGTTCATCAACTGATTCCATCTGAATTTTACATACTTGCAAACAAGAACTCCAAAGATGCCAGGTTGGCTTATCCAAGACTAATCTCTATGCTCTGCAAAGATGCTGGAGTAAGGATGGGAATAACGGAGTACATCTCAGTGGAGCAACCAATCACTAAAACCACAATGGAAAAACAACAAATGCAGGATGACCCCATCAAGAGGAGGGTGCAAGAATTCCTCTCGGAAGTCCCTCAATTTGAATATTGGGAACAGCTTGAAGAATCTGTCACCAAGTTGCAAGAATCTATGGACCAAATAAAGGAAGAACAGCAAAATCAAAATAGTATGCTCTGCAAACTGCTCAGGGAACAAGAAGAGCAAGGGCGTGACTTAAAGGAACTAAAGTGTCAGAAGTTATCTCTGGAAGGACCAAGCACCCCACAGACTAGAGGAACATCCACATCCCAAACTCAAGGTTGTTGAGTTCTAATCTTAGCCTTAACTCTGTGATAATTGTTCTTATTTGAGTTTTACTTTAAAAGTTATAGTAGTAATTAGTAGTGATTTTATCTCCAATTAAGCTATAATTTATTTTTCTCATCATCATTAAACATGAATAAAATAGAAGATTTTCTTTAGAATAAGGAGGCAATATTTTTTGAGTTTTTAATAAAACAAATTCTAATTGTTTACATGTGGTGGCAATACTTTCTGCCTTCTGAATGAATGCTTGAACAGTGCATATGTCTTTAGAATTTGATGTTCTTGAATGTTAAATATATTCGCTCTTGAAAGAATGATGAACATGAGACATGTTATTGGTAATCTGAAAAATCATAAAAATGATTCTTGAAGCAAGAAAAAGCAGTGAATACAAAGCTTGCAAAAAAAAAAACCAAGCAGAAAAAGCCAATAGCTCTTAAAACCAAAAGTCAAGGGTAATAAAAAGGATCCAAGGCTTTGAGCATCAGTGGATAGGAGGGCCTGAGGAAACCAAATCCTGGTCTAAGCGGCTAAACCAAGCTGTCCCTAACCATGTGCTTGTGGCGTGAAGGTGTCAAGTGAAAACTTGAGACTGAGCGGTTAAAGTCAAGGTCCAAAGCAAAAAGAAGAGTGTGCTTAAGAACCCTGGACACCTCTAATTGGGGACTTTAGCAAAGCTGAGTCACAATCTGGAAAGGTTCACCCAATTATGTGTCTGTGGCATTTATGTATCTGGTGGTAATACTGGAAAACAAAGTGCTTAGGGCCACGGCCAAGACTCATAAAGTAGCTGTGTTCAAGAATCAACATACTGAACTAGGAGAATCAATAATACTATCTGAATTCTAAGTTCCTATAGATGCCAATCATTCTGAGCTTCAATGGATAAAGTGAGATGCCAAAACTGTTCAGAAGCAAAAAGCTACTAGTCCCGCTCATCTAATTAGAATCTGAGCTTCACTCAAAAACTCTGAGATATTATTGCTTCATGACTTATTTGTATTCTATTTTATTTGTCTAGTTGCTTGGGGACAAGCAACAGTTTAAGTTTGGTGTTGTGATGAGCGGATATTTTATACGCTTTTTGGGGTTAATTTCATGTAGTTTTTAGGATGTTTTAGTTAAGTTTTTAGTATATTTTCATTAGTTTCTAGAAAAAATTCATATTTCTGGACTTTACTATGAGTTTGTGTGCTTTTCTGTAATTTCAGGTATTTTCTGGCTGAAATTGAGGGAGCTGAGCAAAAATCTGATTCGGGCTGAAAAAGGATTGCTGATGCTGTTGGATTCTGACCTCTCTGCACTCAGAATGGATTTTCTGGAGCTACAAAAGTCCAATTGGCACGCTTCCAATTGCGTTGGAAAGTAGACATCCACGACTTTCCAGAAATATATAATAGTTCATACTTTGATCAAGGATAGATGACGTAAACTGGCGTTCAACGCTAGTTCCATGTTGTAGTCTAGCGTCCAGCGCCAGAAACAGGTTACAAGTTGGAGTTCAACGCCAGAAACAGGTTACAACCTGGCGTTGAACGCCCAAAACAGCCCAGGCACGTGAGAAGCTTTAGTCTCATCCCCAGCACACACCAAGTGGGCCCCAAAAGTGGATTTCTGCACTATCTATCATAGTTTACTCATTTTCTGTAAACCTAGGTTACTAGTTTAGTATTTAAACAACTTTTAGAGATTTATTTTGTATCTCATGACATTTTAGATCTGAAATTTGTACCTTTTGGCAGCATGAGTCTCTAAACCCCATTGTTGGGGGTGAGGAGCTCTGCAGCGTCTCGATGAATTAATGCAAGTACTTCTATTTTCCATTCAAACATGCGTGTTCCTATCTAAGATATTCATTCACGCTTAATTATGGAGAAGGTGATGATCCATGACACTCATCACCTTCCTCAACCCATGAACGTGTGCATGATAACCACTTCTGTTCTATATTAGATTGAATGAGTATCTCTTAGATTCCATAATCAGAATCTTCGTGGTATAAGCTAGAATTGATGGCGTCATTCAGGAGAATCCAGAAAGTCTAAACCTTGTCTGTGGTATTCCGAGTAGGATTCTGGGATTGGATGACTGTGATGGACTTCAAACTCGCGAGTGCTGGGCGTAGTGACAGACGTAAAAGGATAGTAAATCCTATTCCAGTATGATCGAGAACCTCTAGATGATTAGCCGTGCTGTGACAGAGCATTTGGACCATTTTCACTGAGGAGATGGGAAGTAGCCATTGACAACGGTGACACCTTACATAGAGCTTGCCATGGAAGGAACTTTGCACTTTTCCATGCATGAGGGAAGAGGAATACAAGAGAAAAGCTGAAATTCAGAAGACAAAGCATCTCCAAGACCCCAACATATTCTCTATTACTGCATAATAAGTATTTATTTCATACTCTCTTATTTTTCGTAATTCAATTTGATAAGTGAATTGTTTTCCTGACTAAGAGTTACAAGATAACCATAGATTGCTTCAAGCCAACAATCTCCGTGGGATTCGACCCTTACTCACGTAAGGTATTACTTGGACGACCCAGTGCACTTGCTGGTTAGTTGTGCGGAATTACATAGTGTGAAGTAATTTTCGTGCACCAGAGGGTAGTGAAGGTTTCGGCCAAGGGGGGTAGTAGTGTGTATGTTGTGTGAAAATGAAGGTAGTGAGGAGGGGTATTTATAGGGTAAGAGACAGAGGGTTTTCGGCCATGTGTGGGTGGGTTTGGAAGGGAAGTGATTTGAATTTGAATGGTGAGGTAGGTGGGGATTTTGGGGAAGAGGTATTGAGGTGATTGGTCAATGGTGGGTGGGAAGAGTGTTATGGAAAGGTGTGAAAGAGAGAGAAGAAAAGAGATAGAGTTGAGGTAGGTGGGGATCCTGTGGGATCCACAGATCCTGAGGTGTCAAGGATTTCTCATCCCTGCACCATGTTGGCATGTAAACGCCACCTTGATTGCCAATCCTGGCGTTAAACGCCAGGTTGCTGCCCATTTCTGGCGTTTAACGCCAACTTTTCTCCCCTTTTCTGGCGTTAAACGCCAGCTTTGTGCCCATTTCTGGCATTAAACGCCAGTCTGGTTCCCATTTCTGGTGTTAACGCCCAGAATGGTGCCAGATTGGGCGTTTAACATCCATTCTGCTATCCTTACTAGCGTTTAAACGCCAGCAAGCTTCTCCTCCAGGGTGTGCTATTTTTAATGCTGTTTTTCATTCTGTTTTTGCTTTTTCAGTTGTTTTTGTGACTCCACATGATCATCAACCTAGAGAAAACATAAAATAACAACAGAAAATAAATAGATATAATTAAATAAAATTGGGTTGCCTCTCAACAAGTGTTTCTTTAATGTCAATAGCTTGACAGTGAGCTCTCATGGAGCCTCACAGATGTTCAGAGCTTAGTGTTGGCCTCCCAACACCAAACTTAGAGTTTGAATGTGGGGCTCTGTTTGACTCTGCATTGAGAGAAGCTTTTCATGCTTCCTCTCCATGGTTATAGAGAGAGATCCTTGAGCCTGAAACACAAGGTAGTCCTCATTCACTTGAATGACCAACTCTCCTCTGTCAACATCAATCACAGCTTTTGCTATGGATAGAAAGGGTCTACCAAGGATGATGGATTCATCCATGCTCTTCCCAGTGTCTAGGATTATGAAGTCAGCAGGGATGTAGTGGCCTTCAACCTTTACCAGAACATCCTCTACAAGTCCATAAGCCTGTTTCTGTGAATTGTCTGCCATCTCTAGTGAGATTCTTGCAGCTTGTACCTCAAGGATCCCTAGTTTCTCCATTACAGAGAGTGGCATAAGGTTTATACTTGACCGCAGGTCACACAGAGCCTTCTCAAAGGTCATGGTGCCTATGGTACAAGGTATTGAGGACTTTCCAGGATCCTGCTTCTTCTGAGATAATGTCTGCCTAGTCAAGTCATTCAGTTCTTTGGTGAGCAAGGGGGTTCATCCTCCCAAGTCTCATTTCCAAATAACTTGGCATTTAGCTTCATGATTGCTCCAAGGTACTTAGCAACTTTCTCTTCAGTAACATCTTCATCCTCTTCAGAGGAAGAGTACTCATCAGAGCTCATGAATGGCAGAAGTAGATTCCATAGAATCTCTATGGTCTCTGTATGAGCCTCAGATTCCCATGGTTCCTCATTAGGGAACTCTTTGGAGGCCAGTGGATGTCCATTGAGGTCTTCCTTAGTGGAAATCACTGTCTTTCCCTCCTTTATGCATTCGACCATGTGGGACGTGTTTATGGCCTTGCATTCTCTCTTTGGATTTTCTTCTGTATTGTTTGGGAGAGCACTAGGAGGGAGTTCAGTAACTTTCTTACTCAGCTGACCCACTTGTGCCTCCAAATTTCTAATGGAGGACCTTGTTTCAGTCATAAAACTTTGAGTGGTCTTAGTCAGATCAGAGATTATGGTTGCTAAGTCAGAGTGGCTCTGCTTAGAATTCTCTGTCTGTTGCTGAGAAGATGATGGAAAAGGTTTGCTATTGCTAAATCTATTTCTTCCACCATTACTGTTGTTGAAGCCTTGTTGAGGCCTCTATTGGTCCTTCCATGAGAGATTTGGATGATTTCTCCATGAAGGATTATAGGTGTTTCCATAGGGTTCTCCCATGTAATTCACCTTTTCCATTGCTGGGTTCTCAGGATTATATGCTTCTTCTTCAGATGAAGCTTCTTTAGTACTGCCTGTTGCTGCTTGCATTCTAGACAGACTCTGAGAAATCATATTGATTTGCTGAGTCAATATTCTATTCTGAGCCAATATGGCATTCAGAGTGTCAATCTCAAGAATTCATTTCTTCTGAGTTGTCCATTATTCATAGGATTCCTTTCAGAAGTGTACATGAATTGGTTATTTGCAACCATTTCAATGAGTTCCTGGGCTTTTTCAGGCGTCTTCTTCAGATGAAGAGATCCACCTGTAGAGTTGTCCAGTGACATCTAGGACAGTTCAGACAGATCATCATAGAATATGCATATGATGCTCCATTCTGAAAGCATGCCAGAAGGACACCTTCTGATCAACTGCTTGTATCTTTCCCAAGCTTCATAGAGGGATTCGCTTTCCTTCTGTTTGAAGGTCTGTACTTCCACTCTAAGATTACTCAATTTTTGAGGTGGAAAGAACTTTGCCAAGAAGGCATTGACCAGCTTTTCCCAAAAGTTCAAGCTTTCTTTAGGTTGTGAGTCCAACCATGTCCTAGCTTTGTCTCTTACAGCAAAAGGGAAGAGCATAAGTCTGTAGACCTCGGGGTCAACCCCATGGGTCTTAACAGTGTCACAGATTTGCAAGAATTCAGCTAAAAACTGATGAGGATCTTCCAATGGAAGTCCATGATACTTGCAGTTCTGTTGCATTAGAGAAACTAATTGAGGCTTAAGCTCAAATTTTTTTGCTCCAATGGCAGGAATAGAGATGCTTCTCCCACAGAAGTTAGAAAAAGGTGCAATGGAGTCACCAAGCATCTTCCTTGCATTGTTGGCATTGTTGTCATTTTTGGCTGCCATGTCTTCTTCTTTTTCGAAAATTTCTGTCAGGTCTTCTCTAGAGAGTTGTGCTTTAGCTTCTCTTAGCTTTCTCTTCAAGGTCCTTTCAGGTTCAGGATCAGCTTCAACAAGAATGCCTTTGTCTTTGCTCCTGCTCATATGAAAGAGAAGAGAACAAGAAAGTATGGAATCCTCTATGTCACAGTATAGAGATTCCTTGAGGTGTCAGAGAAAGGAAGAATAGAAGGAGAAGGTAGAGAGGAGAATTCGAACTTATAGAGAGAGAGTCCGAATTACTAATAGAGGAGGAATGTTAGTCCTTAAATAGAAGTAGGTGAAAAGGGGGGGAAGAATTTTCAAAAATAAATTTAAAAATATTTTGAAATAATTAAAAGGAATTTTGAAAAAGTGGTTGATGGTTTTCGAAAATTAAAATTGAGAAAGTAGTTAAATGGTTAAAAAAAAGATTTTGAAATTGGCAATCAAAAAGATATGATTGAAAATTATTTTGAAAAAAAAGATATGAGTGAGAAGATATGTTTGAAAAGATATGGTTTTAAAAAGATATGATTGAAAGGATATGATTAAAAAATAATTTAAAAAAATTTGATTTTAAAATTAATGACTTGGCTAACAAGAAATTTAAAAGATATGATTATAAAATTCAAAAATTAAACCTTTCCTAACAAGAAAGTAACAAACTTGAAATTTTTGAATCAAATCATTAATTGTTAGCAAGGATTTTCGAAAATTGTGAAGAAAAATGGAAAATATTTGATTTTGAAAAAGATATGATTAGAAAGATTTGATGAAAATTTGAAAAAGATTTGAATTAAAAACTAACTTAGCTCCCTTGTGCTATCCTGGCGTTAAACGCCAAAAAGGATACCATTCTGGCGTTTAACGCCCAAAATACTACCCTTTTGGGCGTTTAACGCCCAGTCAGGGTACCTGGCTGGCGTTTAAACGCCAGATTTCCTTCCTCACTGGGCGTTTTGAACACCCAGCTTTTTCTCTGTGATTCCTCTGCTGTATGTTCTGAATCTTCAATTCTCTGTATTATTGACTTGAAAAGACATAATTTTGAAATTTTTTTTGAATTTTTAATGATGAGAAACAACAAAATGAAACTAATCATGGAAGACTAAGATCAAATAAACAATGCATGCAGGACACCAAACTTAGAAATTTTCATATTAGAGACACTAACAAATTGAGAATGCATATGAGAAACAACAAAAGACACAAAACAAGAGAATTTAAAGATCAGAGCAAGGAGATCATCAAGAACAACTTGAAGATTAATGAAGAACATACTTCATATATTCGAAAAATGCAAGGAAATTAAAAACATGCAAGACACCAAACTTAAAAATTGATACTAGACTCAAACAAGAAACACAAAGTATTTTTTATTTTCATGATTTTATTGTTTTTTTTTGTATTTTTCGAAAATTACTTGGAAAAAGAAAATAAGGAATTCGAAATTCTTAATGAGAATTCCAGAAATCATGCAATATTAGTCTAGAACTCCGGTCCAGGAATTAGACATGGCTTATTAGTCAGCCAAGCTTTCAGTGAAAGCTTCGGTCCAAAACACTAGACATGGCCAATGGCCAGCCAAGCTTTAGCAGATCATTACATTCAACAACAAGATTGATAGAAATTAACAAGCTCTTATGATGATAAGTTGAAACCTCGGTTCAAAAGATTAGACATGGCTTCACAGCCAGCCAGACTTCAACAGATCATCATGAAACTCTAGCATTCGTTCTTAAAAATTTTGAAGAAAAACATATATATATTTTTTTTAATTTTTTGAAATTAAAAATGAAAAGCTTAAACATAAAATAAAATTACCCAATCTAAGCAACAAGATGAACCGTCAGTTGTCCAAACTCGAACAATCCCCGGCAATGGCGCCAAAAACTTGGTACACGAAATCGTGATCGCACACTTTTCACACAACTCCGTGCAGCTGACCAGCAAGTGCACTGGGTCATCCAAGTAATATCTTACGTGAGTAAGGGTCGATCCCACGGAGATTGTTGGCTCGAAGCAAGCTATGGTCATCTTGTACATCTCAGTCAGGCATATTCAAATGGTTATGGAAATTTGATAATTAAAATATTATTAAAACATAAAATAGGATAGAAATACTTATGTAATTCATTGGTAGGATTTCAGATAAGCGTATGAAGATGCTTGTTGCTCCTGAACCTCTGCTTTCCTATTGCCTTCATCCAATCATTCATACTCCTTTCCATGGCAAGCTGTATGTTGGGGGATCACTGTTGTCAATGGCTACCGTCCGTCCTCTCAGTGAAAATGGTCCAAAATGCGCTGTCACCGCACGGCTAATCATCTGTCAGTTCCCACTCATGTCGGAATAGGACTCATTGATCCTTTTGCGTCTATCATTACACCCAACACTCGTGAGTTCGAAGCTCGTCACAGTCATCCCATCCCAGATTCTACTCAGAATACCACAGACAAGGTTTAGACTTTCCGGATCTCAAGAATGTTGCCCATGGAGTCTAGCTTATACCACGAAGACTCTAATATCTCGGACTCGGTCCCCTGCATTAGATATCCAAGAGATAAACATTCAAGCTTGTTTTCATGTAGAACAAAAGTGTTTGTCAGGCACGCGTTCATAGGTGAGAATGGTGATGAGTGTCACTTGATCATCACATTCATCATGTTCTTGGGTGCGAATGAATATCTTGGAATAAGAATAAGCTTGAATTGAATAGAAAAACAATAGTACTTTGCATTAATTCATGAGGAACAGCAGAGCTCCACACCTTAATCTATGGGGTGTAGAAACTCCACCATTGAAAATACATAAGAACAAGGTCCAGGCATGGCCAAATGGCCAGCCCCCAAAACATGATCAAGAGATCAAAAGATAGTCTCAACAATGATCTAAAGATGATCTAAAGATCTCAAGATAAAAATAAAATAGTAAAAGGTCCTATTTAAAGAGAACTAGTAGCCTAGGGTTTACAAAAATGAGTAAATGATGTAGAAATTCACTTTCGGGGCCCACTTGGTGTGTGCTTGGGCTGAGCATTGAAGCATTTTCGTGCTTGGGCTATTCTTGGAGTTAAACGCCAGCTTTGGTGCCAGTTTGGGCGTTTAACTCCAATTCTGGTGCCAGTTTGGGCGTTTTACGCCAGAATTTTTATGCTGACTTGGAACGCTAGTTTGGTCCATCAAATCTCGGGCAAAGTATAGAGTATTACATATTGCTGGAAAGCCCAGAATGTCTACTTTTCAACTCAATTGAGAGCGTGCTAATTGGGCTTCTGTAGCTCCAGAAAATCCACTTGGAGTGCAGAGAGGTTAGAATCCAACAGCATCTGCAGTCCTTTTTCAGTCTCTGAATCAAATTTTTTCTCAGGTCCCTCAATTTCAGCCAGAAAATACTTGAAATCATAGAAAAACACAAAAAATCATAGTAAAGCCCAGAATTGTGATTTTTATTTAAAAACTAATAAAGATATAATAAAAATTAACTAAAACATACTAAAAACATACTAAAAATAATGCCAAAAAGCGTATAAATTATCCGCTCATCACCCTTCATCCTTCTTTAATTTGGCCTTAAATAGCTTCAAAAAATGAGTTGAATTGGATTTTGGGGGCCCAGAAATTGCTGCCAGCGAGTTGTAATTAAAGAGGTAATGTGTAGGGACTTGTGCGGACGCACAGATGTGTGCGTCCGCACACATGCTGAATCCTGACTTGTGCGTACGCACAAGTACCTATGCGTACGCAAAAGTATCTGTGTGTACACACACTTAGACTTATGTCCACTATAGCAAATTGCATATCATTTTGATGCCCCGGATGTTATCTTTCCAATGCCACTAGAACTGCCTCATTTGGACCTCTGTAGCTCAAGTTATGACCAATTTAGTACAGAGAGGTCAGGGCTGGCAGCTTTCCAAATCCTCCATTTCTTGAATTCTTCCCTTTTGCATGCTCTTTTCCTCACTTCTTCAACCCATACTTGCCTTGGAAACCTGAAAATCACTTAAAAAACACATCAAGGCACCAAATAGGATTAAGGTTAATAAAATTGACTAAATTAAGCACAAAAGAGCATGTTTTCACTTTCAAGCACAATTTAGGAAGAAATCTCAAAAGCATGCTATTTAGGTGAATAAATGTGGGTTTATGTGATGGAATCCACTCAAATCAAATCAAAATATATCATAAAATATGGATTCATCAATTTCCCCACACTTAAACCAAGCATGTCCTCATGCTTAACACAACCAAAGGAGATGAATGAAGGGGTAAATGATTTATTCAATGAAACTACTTATATACATGCAACTATACTAAATGCTATCTATATCTATCTACAATATGCTTCCTATTGAGTTTGGTAAAAACAAACAAAAGAATCTCAATCAATACATAGTAGAACTTTAGGGCCAAGACAAGAGAAATATAGCAATATGATCAATGTCCAAAGATTGATTTGAAATTTTCAAAATTAAGTTCAACAACTTGCAATAAGATACAAAATAAGTAATGGAAACATAGAATTGAGCAATTGAAGCCCTCACCGGATGTGTTTACACTCTAACTGATCAAAAGTGTTTAGGGTCAATCACTCAATTCCTCCTTTAATCATGTTTCTCAAAGATTTGCAAGTCGTCTAACAATCAACTAATATTTGATGCATGGATGCAAATATCATGAGGACTTTTGTGGGTTGTAATGGGACTTAGGTAAGGGTAGGATTAATATGGTTAAGTTGGCTAATAGATTGGATCTTTGATTAGCTCAAGCATCCTACCTAATCCTATATATCATCCTATATACATAACAAAACAATCCTAACTACCCATTTATCCCTTTCTCATATTCACTCATGCATGCATCTTTTCAATTCAACCATATATGCATCTCTTATTTTCATTCTTATTATTTTTTTTCTTTTTTTTTCTTTCTTTCTTTCTTTTTTTTTTTCAAAAGGTATATACACCAAAATTTTCCTTTTATCAACAAAAAGAGATGCATATGTCTTACTTAATAGATACATGAGTGTTTACCCATTTTCCAAAATATTCTCAATGAACACCCAAAGTACTAACTACCAATGTTTCCCACAAATTCTCCCACACTTGATTAACACACACACTCAAACCCAAGCTAATCAAATATGCAATTCATGGAGATTAATGGTTTTTCACTTAGGAAAAATGATGTGCTTAATATTAGAACAAAGGGAAATTAAAGGCTCAAAAAGTGGTTTACAAGGGTAGATGTAAGGGTCGGCCATATGGGTTTGTGAGCTATACAAAGATGGCCTCAATCATACTAAATGCAATTCAAAACATCAAATATAGGACATATAGACTAAAGCAAATCTAAGATCACAATCATAAAAGGAGTTTATAACACACAAGAACAAAATTTGTGATTGAAAATATGCAACCACACAATTTAAACTCAAATCTCACTTAGTATTTGTTCAAGCTCTTTTTTATGTTCCATAAAAAGATACGTCAAGCAAGTTCAAAAATAATTTTCAAATCCAATCAATGGAATGCCCAAAAAGAGATTTCTTAAAAATTCTTTGTTGTTTTACCAAAACTTATTTACTATTTGTATGTACGTATGTATGTTGTATGTTGTGATGGATGCAATTTCAAAATCGTTCCTAGTTCTATTCCTAATTTTCAACAAGCAAAAATTAACATGAACAATTAGGACAAAATTGACTAGGCATTATACTATTCACATCATCCAATCATAACTTCTATCTATAAGCTATATGTCATGCAGAAGATGCAAAATACAATAGATATAAACTATGAATAGTCTAAGATATATGTACTAGAAGAAAATGCAATACAACAATAAAAAACACTCCAAATATAAACAAGAAAACTACTAAAAGAGATAAAATAAAGTGCAAAGTGTTTGAAAAAAGAAAGTTTACGCCCCAATTGATGAATCTTCCCCTACACTTAAGCATTGCATGGTCCTCCGTGCATGGACACAATCCCGGGGGAATGTCCCTAAGAGCTCCATCTTTGGTTGACGGAAGTGGGGGCTTGGGTTGTGTGGAAATTGCCAAGTTCAATGTATTCTCGGTATCTCCCTCCTCGGTGCCCTCCTCCTCTCCCAGCTCCTTGCCTTTTTGTCTCATCCTCAAAAAGAGTCAATAAGGTATAATTATGAATCATAAGGTAAGTAGCACAAAAGGGTAAAGGAGAGAATAAATAAGCATCTAATTGAGGAATTTTTGGTGCACGAAATCATGATTTACACTTTTCACAACTCCGCACAACTAACCAGCAAGTGCACTGGGTCATCCAAGTAATACCTTACGTGAGTAAGGGTCGATCCCACGGAGATTGTCGGCTTGAAGCAAGCTATGGTTATCTTGTAAATCTTAGTCAGGATATTAATGATAAAAAGGGTTTTGTTTATGAAAAGTAAATAACATGAAATAAATGATACTTGTAACTCAGTAATGACGAACAAGTTGAGGTTCCGGAAATGCTCTGTCGTCTGAATCTCTGCTTTCCTACAGTCTTCTTCTCCAAACACGCATGGCTTCCTTCCATGGCAGGCTGTATGATCCTCTCAGTGAAAAATACCAGGCACGGTCTCTGTACAGCTAATCAACTATCGGATTTCTTGTCTCGGATGAAAAATACCATGTACAGCTACCGCACGGCTAATCATCTGTCGGTTCCTGCTAGCGCCGGAATAGGATCTCTCTATCCTTTTGCACACTGTCACTGCGCCCAACATTCGCAGGTTTGAAGCTCGTCACAGTCATCCCTTCCCAGATCCTACTCGGAATACCACAGACAAGGTTTAGACTTTCTGGATCCCAGAAATGCTGCCAATTGGTTCTAGCCTATACCACGAAGGTTCTGATCTCACGGACTTGGTCCGTGGACCAGAGACCCAAGAGATACACACTCAAGCTGTCGCCCAATGACTATGTTGAGCTCAGGTAGAACGGGAGTGGTTTTCAGGCACACGTTTATAGATGTGAGAATGATGATGAGTGTCACAGATCATCATCTTCTCTGGATTGAAGTACGAGTGAGTATCTTAGAATAGAATCAAGCGTGATTGAATAGAAAACAGTAGTAATTGCATTAATCCATTGAGACACAGCAGAGCTCCTCACCCCCACCTATGGGATTTAGAGACTCATGCTGTCAGAGATACAATATGGAATAAAATTGTCATGAGTTGCTAAATGAATCTCTAAAAGTAGTTTTTATACTAGACTAGTAATTTAGGTTTACAGAAAATGAGTAACTAAGTGCAGATAGTGTAGAAATCCACTTCCGGGATCCACTTAGTGAGTGTTTGGGCTGAGCTTTCAAGCTTTCAAGTGCATATGCCTCATATTGGAGTTAAACGCCACCCTGGGTGCCAAAATGGGCGTTTAATGCCGAGAAAGGTGCCAGTTCTAGCGTTTTACGCCAGAAAGTTTTAAGCTGGCTTTTTGCGCTAGTTTGGGCCATCAAATCTCGGGCAAAGTATGGACTATTATATATTGCTGGAAAGCCCAAGATGTCGACTTTCCAACGCAATTGAGAGTGCGCCAATTGGGCTTCTATAGCTCCAGAAAATTCATTTCGAGTGTAGGAGGGTCAGAATCCAATAGCATCTGCAGTCCTTTTTCAGTCTCTGAATCAGATTTTTGCTCATATCCCTCAATTTCAGCCAGAAAATACCTGAAATTACAGAAAAATACACAAACTCATAGTAAAGTCCAGAAATGTGATTTTTGCATAAAAACTAATAAAAATATAATAAAAAGTAAATAAAACATACTAAAAACTATATAAAAATAATGCCAAAAAGGGTATAAATTATCCGCTCATCAATTTTGCATAGTGGTGTGGAATACACACAACGGCCGGCTAACGTGGCATCCACACAAACAAAAAGTGAGTATGAGTTCCTCAATTAAATGGCCTAAGATACAAGCAATAAATGAGTATCAATTAAGCACATGCAAACTTAAGTAACAACAATCAATAATGAGTTGAATGTAGGAATTATTGGTTACTGAAGTTGTGCAATTGAAAGAGAAAAATTGATATAATAGCACGACAAACAATAACCAATGCAATGATGAAAAGAAAATTAATTATTCATCCTTAGGAAAAATCAAATAATCACATGGTTAAGGTGTTTGTTACAAAAAGTGACAAGTCTTGATAGGAATCAAGTCAAGTCAACTCAAACAAATGCAAAGCATTAATAAGAAACAATGACCTTGTGATATGATTATATTGACATAAAAACCATGATGAACAAGCAATTCAATTCAATTCACTAAAGTAAAAATGCACAATTCAAAATGCCACACAAGGATAAAGTCTAATGCATATGGTAGCTACAACATATGAATCAAACTCACAATTTAACTAGGCAATTAAATAAAGACTTAATGCTCAGTTCACATATTCATCAAATCTAAAACCAAATTCAAGTAAGAAGCAACCCAACAAATATCAAGCAAACACTTGCAATTTATTTAATTAACAAACAACTAAACAAAAACTAATATAATTACCAAAATAAAAATAGAATGCAAACAAAACAAAGTAAAGTAAGCAGAGAAGAGGGTGAAAGCAAGAGAAGAGAGGGGTGGAAGAGAAAAGAAGAGAAGAAGTGGAGAGAAGAGGAGAAAAGAAGTATAGGGGTGAGAACACAGGGGTGTGCGTACGCACAGGCATGTGTGCGTACGCACACTAGTGAATCAGGGGAGGTATGCGTCCGCACTAGGTGTGCGAACACTATCAGCAGAGAGAGAATCAAAATGCGTGTGTACGCACCTAGGTGTGCGCACGCATAGAAGGTAAAGAAATAGAGGGTGAGCAGACGAACAAGTGTGTGCGAGCGCTTTGAACAGAGAGGGGAATAGAAGGTGTGCGTACGCACAAGCGTGTGCGCGCGCACAAGAGCATAAGGGGCAAGGGTTCACACGCACAGGTTGTGCCAACGCTCCCACCAGAGTGGTTGCAAGTTGGCGTACGGACGCACAAGCATGTGCGGCCACACATATAGTGCGAAAAAGGGTATGTTTGCGTACGCACAGGGACGTGCGAACGCACAGGTCGCAGAAAACAGGGAAACGCGCACGCACAAGGGGTGTTGGCACTGCAAACAGAGTGCATAAAGCCTTCTGTGCGTATGCACAGCTGGGTGCGTCCGCACAGAAGGTGAATTTTCGTTGTTGTGTGCGTGCGCACAAGGGTGTGTACGCGCACATGCCCTGTTTTTTCCAAAAAAATTTCTTAAAAATTCTAAGGCACCAAGCCTTAGTTTAATCAAAACCAAACACCAAAACATGCAAGAACCCATAAATTCATGATCCAAACCAAAATTAACTTACAATCTCAAAATTAAACTAATTCTAAGCTAACCAACCAAATAAACATGCAATAAACCAAAATATATACAAAAAGAGAAGAGTAGGAACAATGTTACCAAGCACTTTTATTTAATGTCTTTAAGTTAGACAATTGGGAGAGCCCTTACTATGGTGACTTGTGCTTGACTTTCCCCACCAATGCTAGAATTTACAATGTCCTCCGGGATCCCAATCATAACCATCAACAAAGACAATCAAAAAGCAAACTATTTATATATTAACATATTTATAATAGCCAATAACATACACCATTGCAACTCCCCAGCAACGGCGCCAAATTTGATAATAAAAACTATTGTTAGTCTAGATTTTCACAAAATAGGATTCCATCGTTGAAAGTATAGTCTAGACCAACAATTAATTCCCAAGATCAAATATTAAATTCAATAGAAAATATAAATTGGGAGTAATTCAACCTCGGTTTGTCTTCCCTAGGAGTTGTAATGAAATGTACAATTATTGGCTTTGAGAGAGCAAGAGCATGGGAAATTGTGAATGAAATCAAGAGAGCAAGAGAATGTAAATAGCAAGAAATTAAATGATCATGCAAGGAATTAAAAGAAAGCAAGTAAACATGCAAGGAATGTAAATGGCGACTCTTGGCAAGAATTGGGGAGTTTAGGATTCCTATCCTAGTTATGGACCACAAACATGGCAATTGTGTGGAATCAATCCAAATTAGTCAATCCTCCTTGAGAATTAGTCAAAAGCATAATTGATCTCAATCCATAAGTCCTAGTCAACTCACTAATTACTTAGTGAAAGACTAGCGTCAATGGAAACCAAACCAATTAACTATTCTCACACAATGCGGAATGGACATCCATAACTCAATTCCACCCAAACATCCAATTTCTCAACCAAGAGTGTGAAGACTAAATATGCAAGAAATTAAACATCAAAGCAATAAAACTCAAAATAATAGAATGCAAGGAAAGGAAACTTAGAATGTAAGAAAATATCTTGGCAAGTAATTGAGAGCTAAGGTTACCTATCCTAGACATTGACCACAAACACATGATGATTATGAAGAGTTAATCCTACTTAGTCAACCTTGCATCAAAGATAAGTCAAATAGGCATAGTTAATTTCAATCCCTAAGTCCTATGTCAACACTAAGAGGTCACATAGAGTCAAGGGAGACCAAATCAACTAACTACTCTAATATATCAAACAAGAATGGACATCAATGACTCAAGGATTACCAAAGTCAACAATTTCAAGCCAAGAGTAAGAAAAACTAAGTGAAGACTAAGCCAAGCATTTTATCAAACACTTGGTGTGCATGAAAATAAAATAATATTAAATTGCAATAAAATAAATTCTACAACTACCAAAGCAAGAAAGTGACAATGACAACTAAAGAAAGCAATAAATGACATGGAAACATAAAATTGCATTAATTGGAAATCAAAATGACAAGAGTGTTCATAAAATATAAAATGAGAAAATAAAAGAAATAGCAAGAGAAATGAAGAAGAAGAAAGATGCAATAACAATAAATGACAAGGAAAAATAAATGAAAACAAGAATTAAACATAGAAATTACAAGAAATTAAACTAAAGAACCCTAATTCTAGAGAAAGGAGGGAGCTTCTCTCTCTAGAAACTAAGAGAAACATAACAATAGCTAAACCTAATTGTCTCCCCCTTCATTCTTCTTCAATTTGGCCTTAAATAGCTTCAAACAATGAGTTGGATTGGGTTTTGGGGGCCCAGAAATCGCTGCCAGCGAGTTGTAATTAATGAGGCCACGTGTAGGGACATGCTGAATCCTGACTTGTGTGTACGCACAAGTACCTGTGTGTACACACACTTAGACTTATGTCTACTATAGCAAATTGCATATCATTTTAAAGCCCCGGACGTTAGCTTTCCAATGCCACTGAAACCGCCTCATTTGGATCTCTATAGCTCAAGTTATGACCAATTTAGTATAGAGAGGTCAGGGTTGGCAGCTTTCCAAATCCTTAATTTTTTGAATTCTTCCCTTTTGCATGCTATTTTCCTCACTTCTTCAACCCATACTTGCCTTGGAAACCTGAAAATCACTTAACAAACACATCAAGGTACCAAATGGGATTAAAGTGAATAAAATTGACTAAATTAAGCACAAAAGAGCATGTTTTCACTTTCAAGCACAATTTAGGAAGAAATCTCAAAAGCATGCTATTTAGGTGAATAAATGTGGGTTTATATGATGGAATCCACTCAAATTAAATCAAAATATATCGTAAAATATGGATTCATCAACGACCCAGTGCACTTGCTGGTACAACAATACGAAGGTGTGGGGAATCGTGCTACCAAAATGTTAATGGATGACTTCTCTGTCTTTGGAGATTCGTTTGACTCCTGCCTTGATCATCTGGCCCTAGTTCTGACAAGATGTCAAGAAATAAACCTAGTTCTAAACTGGGAAAAATGTCACTTCATGGTGATTGAAAGCATGGTTCTTAGGCATCGAATTTCAAACAAGGGAATAGAAGTGGATCAAGCCAAGGTGGAAGTGATTGAACGATTGCCTCCACCTACTAATGTCAAGGCAATCAGAAGTTTCCTAGGACATGCAGGATTTTACAGGAGGTTTATAAAAGATTTCTCGAAAATTACAAAATCCCTGTGTAATCTCTTGGCCACTGATGTTTCATTTGTCTTTGACCAAGAATGTCTGCATGCCTTTGAAACCCTCTAAGCCAAGCTTGTCACTGCTCCTATCATCTCTACACCCAATTGAGACTTGCCATTTGAACTGATGTGTGATGCCAGTGATCATGCCATTGGCACAGTTCTAGGACAGAGACATGACAAGCTTCTACACGTCATTTATTATGCTAGTCGTGTACTAAATGATGCACAGAAAAACTATACCACTACAGAAAAGGAATTACTTGCAGTGGTGTATGCCATTGACCAGTTCAGATCCTACCTAGTAGTATCTAAGGTTATTATTTACACTGACCATGCTGCTCTGAGGTATCTACTCACTAAGCAGGATTCTAAGCCCAGGCTCATAAGATGGGTATTACTCCTGCAAGAGTTTGATATATAAATCAGAGACAAAAAAGGTACAGAAAATCAAGTGGCTGACCACTTGTCTCGGATTGAACCAGTGGCAGGGACTTCTCCTCCCTCCACTGACGTATCTGAAACATTTCCAGATGAACAAATTTATGCCATCCAGACTGCACCTTGGTTTGCAGATATTGTAAACTACAAGGCTATAAGGTTCATTCCCAAGGAGTTTACTAGGCAACAAGCCCGGAAACTCATGCATGATGCAAAGTACTACTTGTGGGATGAACCATATCTCTTTAAGAGATGCTCGAATGGAATAATTTGACGATGTGTGTCTGAAGAAGAGGCATAGAGAATTCTATGGCATTGCCATGGCTCAGACTATGGAGGACATTTTAGAAGTAAGCGGACAACCACCAAGGTTCTCCAAAGTGGCTTCTACTGGCCCACACTCTTCAAGGATTCTAGAGAGTTTGTCCGTAACTGTGACAGTTTCCAAAGAGCTGGTAATCTCCCTCATGGTCACGGCATGCCTCAGCAAGGAATCTTAGAGATTGAGTTGTTTGATGTATGGAGTATATACTTCATGGGACTCTTCCCGCCTTTATACTCAAACACCTACATCCTTGTGGCAGTAGATTATGTGTCTAAATGGGTTAAAGCAATAGCATCACCTACTAATGACACCAGAGTCCAAAAGAACATCTTCAGCAGATTTGGTGTCCCTTGGACACTAATTAGTGACGGAGGTACTCATTTCTGCAACCGACAGCTGGATTCTATCTTAAGCCGTTACGGAGTTTGCCAGAAAGTAGCAACACCGTATCATCCCCAAACAAATGGGCAAGATGAAGTCTCAAATAGAGAACTAAAGCAAATCCTAGAGAGGACAATAAGCACATCTAGAAAGGATTGGGCTAAAAAGCTTGATGATGCTCTGTGGACATACAGAACAGCTTTCAAAACCCCCATTGGAACCTCACTATATCAGCTGGTATATGGGAAATCCTATCATTTGACAGTGAAACTAGAACACAAGGCCCATTGGGCTACTAGATTCCTTAACCTTGATGCTAAAGCAGCAGGAGAAAAATGGCTTCTTCAACTAAATGAGTTGGACGAATTCCGCTTAGATGCATTTGAAAATGCAAAAATCTATAAGAAAAAGGCAAAAGGTGGCATGATAGGAAGATATCTTTCAAAGTCTTTGAACCAGGATAGAAGGTCTTTCTCTTCAACTCAAGACTCAAACTATTCCCTGGGAAACTCAAATCTCGTTGGAAGGGACCGTATGTGATTACTAGTGTATCACCTTACGGGCACATAGAACTTCAAGGTAAAGAAAGCAAGTTCATTTTCAATGGACAGAGGGTTAAGCATTACCTTGAAGGAGATATAGAGTCAGGAGACTCAACACTAGTACCAAGTTAAGTACAGTGAAGTCCAGCTAAAGACATTAAAGAAGCGCTTGTTGGGAGGCAACCCAATGATTATTCATATACTATTTTATTTTTTAATAATTTTCAATCTTTTATTTTCTAATTATTTCTGTTTTAATTAGTTTTTCCTTATAATTTGTTTTTAATTAGGTTGATTTTAATGTCAGTGATCATGAACAGTGCTTAAACAGAGGCAGAATGATACAGAACAGCAAACAGAATACCTTGGAGAAGGGATCTCTCTGGCGTTAAATGCCTGAAAGGGGTGGCAATTGGGTGTTCAAACTCCCATCGAGGCAGCAAGCCTAGCGTTAAATGCCAGCCAGGGAGCCCTGGCTGGGCGTTCAACGCCCCATGGGGAGGACAAGCCTAGCGTTAAATGCCAGCCAGGGAGCCCTGGCTGGGCGTTTAATGCCCAAAAAGGAGGGCAATATAGCGTTGAACGCCAAAATGGGTGCCATTCTGGGCGTTCAACACCCAGCAAGCAGAGGGAGCAGCGTTAAACACCAGAATGCAACCATTCTGGGCGTTTAAACGCCAACTAGATAGCATGGGAGGTAATTTCAAAAATCTTATCTTTTCTTTATCCAATCTATCTTTTTCAAATTCAATTTTGAATTTCTTTGATTTTCAAATCAAATTTTGTTTAAATATTTCAATTTCAATTTAATTTCAAATTTTACATTTTCAAATCTTTTCAAATCTTTTTCAAAATCTCATATCTTTTTCAACTAGTTTTCAATTCCTTTCAATTCTTTTCTTATCTTTTGAAATTCTTGTTCCTATCTTTTATTAAACTTTAAAATCTTTTTCATACTTCTTATCTTTAAAATCTTTTATATCTTTTTCATATCTTTTCTTATCTCTCAAATTTAGCAACTTATCTTTTCTATCTTTTTCAAAACTTCTTTATCTTTATTCAAAGATTATTTTCAAAAATCCCTCCCCACCTTCCTATATATATGTGTATCCGTGCCCCCTCTCCCTCACTCACCACCTCCCATTCGAATTCTATTCTCTTCTTCTCCTCTACTTCACTTCTCTTCTTCTTCCTTTCTTACATTTTGCTCGAGGACGAGCAAATCTTCTAGGTTTGGAGTGGAAGGAACCTTGTTCTCTCATTAAAAATTTGAATCTCATGGATCCAAGAAGTGGCAAGACCTTCCCAAAGAACAAGAAAGAAGATAACCCAACAGTTGTTTTCAAACTTGTTCGATTCCTTACCAAGCAACATGAAGAACATTATCACAAGATAATGAGTAAAAGACCAATAATCCCTGAGGTGGGATTCAAATTAGGAGAAGAAGAATACCCGGAGATCCAAGAGCAAATTCAAAGGAGAGACTGGGAGATTCTAACTAATCCTGAGTTTAATGTTTGATATAACATGATCCATGAATTTTATGCAAATCTGCGGATGACAGATAAGCAAAAGAAAGATGGAATAGCATTCCATACCTTTCGCACTATGGTCAGGGGGAAGATCATGTATTTTCATCTGGATAGGGTGAGAGAGATCTTTAAACTACCCTTACAGAGGGATGACCCTGAATCCTACAATAGAAGGGTGGTAGCCAACCCAAAGCTGGATTAAGTCCTAGAGGACATATGCCTGCCTGGAACTCAATGGATTGAGGATGCAAAAGGCAAACCAAACTAGTTGAAAAGGATGAACCTCAAGCCAATTGCTAGAGGATGGATAAACTTCATTCGGCGTTCTATACTCCCCACAAATAACTGCTCTGAAGTCACTATTCCAAGAGCTGTAATGATTCACTGTATCATGATCGGAAATGAGGTAGAAGTCCACAAAATAATCCCCCGTGAGATGTACAAGTTGGCAAACAGGATGTCTACTAATCCAATGCTGGCTTATTCGAATCTCAACTTTCGCCTATGCCAAGAGGCTAAAGTTCTGATCCATGTGGACAATGTTATTCCAGTGGACAGCCCAATCACCAAGCAGGTGATGGCTGGAAAATTCCAAGATACAAAAAGATCATCCCAAAAGAAAGGCACCTGAGCCTTCCCAAGAGATCCCTCCAATTGAGTATTGGGATTAGCTGAAGGCGTCTGTAATGTACTTGCAAAACACCTTGGATCAACTCAGAGAGGAGCAGAAAGGTCAGACAAGCATGATTTGCAAACTGATCAAGGAACAAGAGAAGCAAGGGCATGAGATAGAAGAATTAAAGCATCAGAAGCTCTCTCCTGAAGAGCCGAGCGCCCCTCAAGTTGAAGAGCTCAGCGCCCCTCAAGCTGAAGGTTGTCGAGTTTCAACCCTGTGATTATTCCAATTCCTGTTTTACGTATTCCATCCTAATTTAGAGTTACATGGTCACTAGCAGTATTTATGTCTTTATTTTTATTTTATTTTATATCTTTTAATTTTTAGAATTACAAAACATTAGTAGTAATTAATTTTTATTTTTTAATTAGCTATAAAATATTCCTCTTATCATCATTAAATATAAATAAAATAGTGAATTTTTTTAGAAGAAGTAAAGATGCATAAATTTTTGAGTTCTAAAATAAAGAATAATCAATTATTTTGATGTGATGGCATTGCTTTAGTTTTCTGACTGTATGGATGAACAGTGCATATTTGAAGTTAAAATTAAGGATACTGGCTCTTGAAAGAATGATGAAAAAGGAAAAGTATTATTGGTGATTTGAAATATCCAATATTTGATTCTTGAAGCAAGAAAATGTAGCAATGAAAAAGAAAAAGCATGTTGCAATAAAAGAAAAAAAATATATGATGCATGCGAAAAAAATGGCGAAAAGAAAAGAAAAATAGAAAAAGAAAGGAAAAGCCATTAGCTCTTTAAACCAAAAGGCAAGAGCAAAAAGCCTATAACCCTTTAAACCAAAAGGCAAGGGTAAAAGGATCCAAAGGTCCTAAGAGTGTGCTTAAGAACTCTGGACACCTCTACCTGGGGATTCTAGCAAAGATGAATTACAATCCAAAAGGGTTCACCCAGTTAAAATGTCTGTGACATTTATGTATCCGGTGGTAATACTGGAAAACAAAGTGCTTAGGGCCATGGCCAAGACACTAAAACCTGTGTTCAAGAATAAAAAAGAACTGAACTAGGAGAGTCAATAATATCATCTGGATTCTAAGTTCCTAAAGAGCCCAACACTTTTGAGTTTCAATGGATAATGAGATGCCAAAACTATTTAAAAGCAAAAAGTTACTAAGTCCCACTCATCTAATTGTGATTGAGCTTCATTGGAAACTCTGAGATTTATTGTCTCTTACTCTTTTTTTTATCCTATTTTATTTTTAGTTGCTTGGGGACAAGCAACATTTTAAGTTTGATGTTGTGATGAGCGGATATTTTATATGCTTTTTGGCATTGTTTTCATATAGTTTTTAGCATATTTTATTTAATTTTTATTAAGTTTTCATAGGTTTATTGTTAAATTTACATTTTTGGATTCTACTTTGAGTTTTTGTATTTTTATACAATTTTGGGTTTTTTTTGCTGAAATTGAGGAGTTGGAGCAAAAGTCTGATTCAGAAACAGAGAAACCACTGCAGATGCTGTCCAGATCTGACCTCCTTGTACTCGGAAGAACTTTTCTAGAGCTACAGAAGTCTGAATGGAGCATTCTTAATGGATATGGAAAGCTGACTTCCAAAGCTTTCCAGAAATGTATAATAGTCCATACTTTGCTTCAGAATAGAAGGCCCAAAACTGGTGTCCAATGCCAACCTCCTACACCCTTCCATGCGTCTAACGCCCAAGGAGAAGAGACCAGCGTCCAAACGCCCAAAGAGGACCCCCTAGCTAGCGTTCAATGCCCTAGAGGCCTCCTAGCATGTGGATCTCATCAAAACTCAGTCCAAACACTCACCAAGTGGCCCCAGAAGTGGATTTTAGCGCTAAAAGACTATTTTACCCTTTCTTATGTAATCCTTAGTCATTAATTTAGCATTTAAGGGATATTTTACATAATCATAAATAACTTTTATGCCATATTTTTGTTTACCACTGTATTTCCTATCATTATGAGTTTCTAAACCCCCTAGGTTGAGGGGAGGAGCCCTGCTAAGTTTTATGAATTAATAAAAGTATTACTATTTCTCTTTAATCCGTGTTTGATTTAATTCTAAGATGTGTATTTATTCTTCAACTTGATGAATGGGATGATCCGTGACAATCAGCTACATTCTTCATACTAAGACCGTGTGCCTGACAACCACCCGTGTCTTCTTGGGTTCATGTGAATACGTGACTGGAAAGCATCGAACCGCCAACTTGATTATACATCTCTCAGATAGCTAATCCACGACCTCGTTGGGGACTTCTCAAGACACCAGTTCAGTCGAGGTATAGAGAGATTAGGGTCTCTGTGATAGAGGCTAGAACCCAAAGGCGCAACATTCTCTGATCCGGAAGATTCGACCTTGTTTGTGGCATTTTGAGTAGGATCATTAAGGAGAATGGACTGTAGAAGCTTTACCCTCAATCAGACTGGATGCGCACTAACCCTGGTATTCAGATCTGGAAGAGTATTGGCGGCTGCTCAAACCAGCGTCAATCACATACATCCTGTGACGAACGGGTTTCTTTTAGTAAAGAATTTCACAGATAAGTTCTCTTTGCTAGTATAGTTTCTGAACTACAGAGAATCCTTTCGTACAAAAGTTTTGGTTGTCACTAAAGCAAACCCAATAAAATTGATAACCGAAGTATTTAAACCTCGAGTCATCTCTCAAGGAATTACAGAGAGGTGTATTTATTATTGGTTATGAGAAAAATATCTTTTTGGGTTTTTAAAAGAGAGAACAAGGAAATAAATTGGCAAAAAAGTAAATTAATAACTAGAAAAACTCTTGGCAAGGTATGAGAACTAGAAATTCCATCCTAGTTATCCTTATCAATTGTGATGAGAATTATTTATTGCTCCCACTTAGTTAACCCTTACTAAATAAAGGAAAGTCAAGTGGACTAATCAATTTGATTCCTCAAATCCTAGTCAACTCCTGAGGAAAGACTAGCTTTAGAGGGATCCAAATCAACCAGCAAATTCCAATTATCAATCAACAAAGGAGTTTGATAACTCAAGTGTCACCAATTACTCAACCAAAGCTAAGAATGTAAAAAGCTAGATTAAAATCATAAATATGAAATACCTCAATTTGCATTAAATAAGAAAATCAATTCTAACATGGAGTTCATAAACCAAATAGCAGCATAAAGTAATCAATAAGGGAAATAGATAAACTAGAGACCAAGACAAATAAAAGTAGAAAAGAAACTAAATTAAAGGAACATTAAACCTGGAATTGTGAAGAAGAAGAAATCCTAATCCTAAAACCTAAGAGAGAGGAGAGAGCCTCCCTCCCTAGAAAAACTAAATCTAAAACCTAAAATCGTGTGAATGAAAGTTTTATGAATGAATGGATGGATTCTCCCACTCTGTAGCCTCTAATTTGTGTTTTCTGATACGTTCAGTACGTCGTTCTATCATGCGTACGCGTCGTCCACGCGTATGCGTGGATTGAATTTTTTCCAGGTCACGTGTACGCGTGATCCACGCGTGCGCATCACCTAACTTCAGGGAAACTATGGAAAAATATATATCGTTGTGAAGCCCCGGATGTTAGCTTTCCAACGCAATTGGAACCGTCTCATTTGGACCTCTGTATCTCAAGTTATGGTCAGTTAAGTAGGAAGAGGTCAGGCTAGACAGCTTAGCAATTCCTTCAGTTTCTTGTATTCCTTCCACTTTTGCATGCTTCCTTTCCATCCTCTAAGCCATTCCTGCCCTATAAACCCTGAAATCACTTAACACACATATCATGACACTGAATGGTAATAAGAGAGGATTAAAATTAGCTAAATTAAGACCAAAAAACATGTTTTCAATCATAGCACAAAATCAGGAAGGAAAATGTAAAACATGCAATTTCTATGAATAAGTGCGAGAATAGTGGATAAAATCCACTCAATTAAGCACAAGATGTACCATGAAATAGTGGTGCATCATCCTGCCATTGAAGAAATTATTCACAATTAAAGAAGACAGTAAGACCAGAGTTAATCCAAAAGGACAAAGCAATTCCAAGCCTTAACCATCTTATTATCATAGTTTACACGACTTTTCAGTTCTGATTACCCTTTTTCTTTATTTCCTTTTATGCAATCAAACATATCAACTCAGTTTAGATCTCACAAATCCAACAAATTCCTACTCACCTGACTAAGATATGCAAGATAACCATAGCTTGCTTCAAACCACAATTCTCGTGGGATCGACCCTAACTCACTCAGGTATTACTTCGACGACCCAGTGCACTTGCTGGTTCAGTTGTACGAAGCGTGGGAATTCGTGCACCACCAGGTCAAGAACATTAAGTGTCGACTACATTGTAGTCAATGTAAACTCAGCCTACAATGTGCTAATAGGTCGGACAACGTTGAATCGACTTGCAACCATCGTCTCTACCCCACATCTTTGCATCAAATTTCCCATAGATGAAGAGATTGCCACCATTAAAGGAGATCAAAGGCTAGCAAGAAAATGCTATAACGAGAGCCTTAGTTTGAAAGGCAGCTCGAGAGGCAAAGAAGCCAACATAATCGAGTTAGGTGGAATCCAAACTTGAGAAGAACTACGACCACAACCAGAAGGCAAAACAGAAGAGATACAAATCGGAGACCACCCCGACAAAACGAGTATAGGGGAAGCTCTGAAATCACTTCCCCTCTACTCAATTCTAAGGAAAGGAAAGCAATTTGAATGGAACTCAGAATGTGAACAAGCCTTCCAAGACTTCAAGGCATTTCTGGGGCAACCACCCATACTTACCCGACCTGAAAAAGGGGAAGAACTCGTCCTATATCTATTAGTGGGAAGTTGGGCTATAGCCTTGTCCCTGGTTCAAGAAGACGAGAAGGGGCAGCAACCTATCTACTTCATCAGCAAAGCCTTACAAGGGGCAGAGTTGAATTATCAAAAGATAGAAAAGTTTGCTCATGCTCTTGTTCTTACATTTCGGAGGCTACGACCTTACTTCCAGGCCTATACCCCTAAAGTCCGTACTAATCAACCAATGAAAAATATCTTACGAAAAATAGACCTGACTGGGAGAATTCTACAATGGGCAGTGGAGCTATCCAAGTTCGACTTAAGATACGAAGCTCAGACAGCCATCAAATTACAATATCTCGCCGACTTCATCGTTGAATACCCTGAAAGTCCTAGGAACCCTACTACATGGAGTCTATACATAGATGGATCATCAAATAAATCTGGAAGCGGGCTTCCAATAATCAAGCAGAATATGAAGCTCTACTCGCTGGCTTGAAGCTGGCTAAAGAGGTGGACGAAGAAAAGGTAGTAGTGTTCAGTGATTCGCAAGTAATAACTTCGCAAATTAATGGCACCTACCACGCTAAGGACCCTACTATGAAGAAGTACTTGGATGAAACCGAGGACAGTTAGCACACTTTTCTAAAAGTGAGGTTTGGCATATAACTCGGAAAATAATGCCAGAGCTGATGCTCTATCAAAATTAGCCAGCACCAAGCTAGAGGGTAACAATAGAAGTCTCATCCAAGAGACTCTACAAACACCATCCATGTCAAAGGAAGAGGAAGTACTAATTGTACACAATCAACATTTAGGGTGGATGACTCCTATAGTCAACTACCACAAATTTGACATGCTCCCAAAGGATTAAAAGGAGTCCAAAAGGCTCGTAAAAAAGGCACAAAACTATACACTGGTTCAAAATATCCTACACAAAAGAGGCATCTCAACACTCCTCTTAAAATGCGTCCTGGTACACAGAATCGTGATCGCACACTTTTCACACAACTCCGTGCAGCTGACCAGCAAGTGCACTGTGTTGTCCAAGTAATACCTTACGTGAGTAAAGGTCGATCCCACGGAGATTGTCGGCTTGAAGCAAGCTATGGTCATCTTGTAAATCTCAGTCAGACGGATTCAAATGGTTATGGAGATTTGATAATTGAAAGATAAATAAAACATAAAATAAGATAGGGATACTTATGCAATTCATTGGTGGGAATTTCAGATAAGCGTATCGATATGCTTTGTTGCTCCTGAACTTCTGCTTTCCTTTTGCCTTCATCCAATCATTCATACTCCTTTCCATGGCAAGCTGTATGTTAGGGGATCACCGTTGTCAATGGCTACCGTTTGTCCTCTCAGTGAAAATAGTCCGGTTACGGGTTACGTAGGGCTAATCATTTGTTGGTTCCCACTCATGTCGGAATAGAATACAATTATTCTTTTGCACACTGTCACTGTGCCCAACATTCGTGAGTTTGAAGCTCGTCACAGTCATTCCATCCCAGATCCTACTCAAAATACCACAGACAAGGTTTAGTCGTTCTGGATCTCAAGAATGCTGCCAATTGATTCTAGCTTATACCACGAAGACTCTGATCTCATGGAATGGAATGCTCTATTGTCAGGAAAGGCACCCATGCGTCGTGAACCAGGAGGCCAAGAGATACACACTCAAGCTCTTGCAGATAGAACGGAGGTGGTTGTCAGACACGCGTTCATAAAGGAGGAGGATGATGAGTGTCACGGATCATCACATCCATCAGGTTGAAGTACGAGTGAATATCTTAGAATAAGAATAAGCGTGAATTGAATAGAAAAATAATAGTACTTTGCATTGATTCAAGAGGAACAGCAGAGCTCCACACCTTAATCTATGAGGTGTAAAAACTCCACCATTGAAAATACATAAGAACAAGGTCCAAGCATGGCCGAATGGCCAGCCCCCAAAACGTGATCAAGAGATCAAAAGATAGTCTCAAAAATGATCTAAAGATGAAAATACAATAGCAAAAGGTCCTATTTATAATGAACTAGTAGCCTAGGGTTTACAGAAATAAGTAAATGATGCATAAATCCACTTTCGGGGCCCACTTGGTGTGTGTTTGGGCTGAGCATTGAAGCTTTCACATGCATAGGATTTTCTTGGAGTTAAACGACAGCTCTGGTGCCAGTTTGGGCGTTTAACTCCAATTCTGGTGCCAGTTTGGGCGTTTTACACCATAATTTTTATGCTGACTTTGAACGCCAGTTTGGGCCATCAAATCTCAGACAAAGTATAAACTATTATATATTGCTGAATATCCCACGATGTCTACTTTCCAACGCAATTGAGAGCGCTCCAATTGGACTTCTGTAGCTCCAGAAAATCTACTTCGAGTGCAAGGAGGTCAGAATCCAACAGCATCTGCAGTCCTTTTTCAGCCTCTGAATCAGATTTTTGCTCAGGTCCCTCAATTTTAGCCAGAAAATACCTGAAATCACAGAAAAACACACAAACTCATAGTAAAGTCCAGAAATGTGATTTTTGAATAAAAACTAATAAAAACATAATAAAAACTAACTAAAACATACTAAAAACTATATAAAAGTGCCAAAAAGGGTATAAAATATCCGCTCATCACAACACCAAACTTAAATTGTTGCTTCTCCCCAAGCAACTAAAAACAAATAAGGATAAAAAGAAGAGAATATACAATAAATTCCAAAAACATCTATGAAGATCAGTTTTAATTCGATGAGCGGGGCTAGTAGCTTTTTGCTTCTGAACAGTTTTGGCATCTCACTTTATCCTTTGAAGTTCAGAATGATTGGCATCTATAGGAACTTAGAATTCAGAAAGTGTTATTGATTCTCCTAGTTCAGTATGTCGATTCTTGAACACAGCTACTTTATGAGTCTTGGCCGTGACCCTAAGCATTTTGTTTTCCAGTATTACCACTGGATACATAAATGCCACAGACACATAACTGGGTGAACCTTTTTAGATTGTGACTCAGCTTTGCTAGAGTCCCCAATTAGAGGTGTCCAGAGCTCTTAAGCACACTCTTTTTGCTTTGGACCACGACTTTAACCACTCAGTCTCAAGATTTTTACTTGACACCTTCACGCCACAAGCACATGGTTAGGGACAGCTTGGTTTAGCCGCTTAGGCCAGAATTTTATTCCTGTGAGCCCTCCTATCCATTAATGCTCAAAGCCTTGGATCCTTTTTACCTTTGCCTTTTGGTTTAAAGGGCTATTGGCTTTTTCTGCTTGCTTTTTCTTTTTCTTTTTTTTTCTTTTATTTTCGCCACTTTTTTTTTTGCAAGCTCTGTTTTTCACTGCTTTTTCTTGCTTAAAGAATCAATGTTATGATTTTTCAGATCATCAATAACATTTCTCCTTTTTCATTATTCTTTCAAGAGCCAACAATTTTAACATTCATAAACAACAATATCAAAAATATGCACTGTTCAAGCATTCATTCAGAAAACTAAAAGTATTGCCACCACATTAAAATAATTAAACTATTTAAAATTCGAAATTCATGTACTTCTTTTTCTTTTTCAGAAAACATTTTTTCATTTAAGAGAGGTGAAGGATTCATAGGACATTCATAACTTTAAAGCATAGGCACTAGACACTAATGATCATGTAATGAAGATATAAACATAGATAATACATAAAGCATAAAAATTGAAAAACAGAAAGATAAGTACAAGGAAATCAAAGAACGGGTCCACCTTAGTGATGGCAGCTAGTTCTTCCTCTTGAAGATCCAATGGAACGCTTGAGCTCCTCTATGTCTCTCCCTTGCCTTTGTTGCTCTTCCCTCGTGGCTATTTGATCCTCTCTAATTTAATGGAGAACAATGGAGTGCTCTTGGTGCTCCATCTTTAGTTTCTCCATATTGGAACTCAAATCTCCCAAAGAGGTGTTGAGTTGCTCCTAATAGTTGTATGGAGGAAAATGCATCCCTTGAGGTATTTCAGGGATTTCTTGATGAGGGACTTTCTCATGCTCTTATTGAGGTCCATAAGTGGGCTCTCTTATTTGCTCCATCCTCTTTTTAGTGATGGGCTTGTCCTCTTCAATGAGGGTGTCTTCTCCTATGACAACTCCAGCTAAATTACATAGGTGACAGATGAGATGAGGGAAGGCTAACCTTGCGAAAGTGGAGGTTTTGTCAGCCACTTTGTAGAGTTCTAGAGATATGACCTCATGAACTTCTACTTCCTCCCCAATCATGATGCTATGGATCATGATAGCCCGATCTACAGTCACTTCGAATCGGTTGCTAGTAGGAATGATGGAGCGTTGAATGAATTCCAACCATTCTCTAGCCACAAGTTTAAGGTCATGCCTTCTCAATTGAACCGGCTTGCCTTTGGAGTCTTTTTTTCACTGAGCTCCTTCCACACATATGTCCATGAGGACTTGGTCCAACCTTTGATCAAAGTTGACCCTTCTAGTGTAGAGGCATGCATCTCCTTGCATCATTGGCAAGTTGAATGCCAACCTTATATTTTCCGGACTGAAATCTAAGTATTTCCCCCGAATCATTGTAAGCCAATTCTTTGGGTTCGGGTTCACACTTTGATCATGGTTTTTGGTGACCCATGCATTAGCATAGAACTCTTGAACCATTAAGATTTTGACTTGTTGAATGTGGTTGGTGAGAACTTTCCAACCTCTTTTTCGAATCTCATGTCGAATCTCCGGATACTCATTCCTTTTGAGCATGAAAGGGACCTCAGGGATCACCTTCTTTTTGGCCACAACTTCATAAAAGTGGTCTTGATGGACCTTTGAGATGAATCTCTCCATCTCCCATGACTCGAAGGTGGATGCTTTTGCCTTCCCTTTCCTCTTTCTAGAGGTTTCTCCGACCTTAGGTGCCATAAATGGTTATGGAAAAATAAAAAGTAATACTTTTCCCACACCAAACTTAGAAGGTTTGTTCGTCCTCGAGCAAAAGAAGAAAAAAAAAGGAGTAGAAGAAGAAAATGGAGGAGCTGGAGAGGTGTGAGTGGTTTGGCCAAGGGGGAAAAGAAGTGTTTATGATGTGTGAAAATGAAGGAGGGATGAGGGGTTATATAGGAGTAGAGAGAAGGGTAGGGTTCGTGTATTAGGGGTTGGGTTTGGAAAGGAAAGGATTTGAATTTGAATTGTGAGGTGGGTGGGCTTTTTGGGGAAGGGTGTTATGGGAAGGTGTGAAGAAGAAGAGAGAGAGAGAGTTGAGGTAGGTGGGGATCCTGTGGGGTCCACAGATCCTAAGGTGTCAAGGATTTCTCATCCCTGTACCATTTTAGCGTGTAAACGCCCCCTTGAGTGCCAATCCTAGCGTTAAACGCCAGGTTGCTGCCCATTTCTGGCGTTTAACGCCAGCTTTTCTTCCCTTTCTGGCGTTAAACGCCAACTTTTCTCCCCCTTTCTGGCGTTAAACGCCAACTTGGTGCCCTTTTCTGGCGTTAAACGCCAGTCTGGTGCCCTTTTTTGGCGTTAAACGCCCAGAATGGTGCCAGACTGGGCGTTTAACGCCCATTCTGCTACTCTTACTGACGTTTAAACGCTAGTAAGCTCCTCCTCCAGGGTGTGCTATTTTCAATGCTATTTTTGATTTTAGCTTTTGTTTTTGTGACTCTACATGATCATCATCCTAAAAAAATACAAAACAACAATGGAAAATAGAAATTTAACATAGATAAGTAAAGATTGGGTTGCCTCCCAACAAGCACTTCTTTAATGTCAATAGCTTGAGAGTGGACTCTCATGGAGCCTCACAGATACTCAGAGCATGATGATGGCCTCCTAATACCAAACTTAGAGTTTGAATGTGGGGACTCTGTTTGACTCTGCATTGAGAGAAGCTTGTCATGTTTCTTCTCCATGTGTACAGAAGGAGATCCTTGAACCTTAAACACAAGGTAGTCCTCATTCACTTGAATGACCAACTCTCCTATGTCAACATCAATCACAGCTTTTGCTGTGGCTAGGAAGGGTCTGCCAAGGATGATGGATTCATTCCTATTCTTCCCAGTGTTCAGGATTATGAAGTCAACAGGGATGTAAAGGCCTTCAACCTTTACCAAAACATCCTCTACTAGTCCATAAGCCTGTTTCCTTGAATTGTCTGCCATCTATAGTGAGATTGTTGCAGCTTGCACCTCAAGGATCCCTAGTTTCTCCATTACAGAGAGTGGCATGAGGTTTATACTTGACCCCAGGTCACACAAAGCCTTCTCAAAGGTTATGGTGCCTATGGTACAAGGTATTGAGAACTTTCTAGGATCCTGTTTCTTTTGAGTTAATGTCTGCCTAATCAAGTCATTCAGTTCATTGGTAAGCAAAGGGGGTTCATCCTCCCGAGTCTCATTACCAAATAACTTGGCATTCAGCTTCATGATTGCTCCAAGGTACTTAGCAACTTGCTCTTCAGTAATATCTTTATCCTCTTCAGAGGAGGAATACTCATCAGAGCTCATGAATAGCAGAAGTAGGTTCAATGGAATCTCTATGGTCTCTGTATGAGCCTCAGATTCTCTTGGTTCCTTAAAGGGAAACTTCTTTTCGTTCAGAGGACTAACGTTGGGATTTTTGCTAGTAAAGAATTTTATAAAAATAGTCGCGTTGTAGATATAGTTTCTAAACCAACAGAAATCCCTTCGTACAAACGTTTTGGTTGTCACAAGTAACAAACCCCTTTAAAATTGATAACCGAAGTATTTAAACCTCGGGTCGTCTTCTCAAGGAACTGCAGGGAAGTATGTTCTTATTATTGGTTATGAAGATTGTAAATCGGGGTTTTAAAGATGAGGAACAAGTAATTTAAATTGCAATTAAAATAAGTAAAAGACTGTAAAATAAATAAATAACTGTAAAATAAACTTTTGGCAAGGTATGAGAAATTGGAAGTCCTATCCTAGTTATCCTTATCAATGATGATGAAGATTGAATCTTAATTCCATTTAGTTAACCTTTACTAGAGCAAGGGAAGGTCAAGTGGCTAATTAGTTTGATCTTCAAATCCTAGTTAATTCCTAGAAAACGATTGGGATTATTGAAGTTCAATTCAATTAGCAAAGATAACAATTATCGATCACGTTGAGTTTGATAACTCCTGAGTTACTGATTTCTAAACCAAGACCAAAAGGGAAAAAGTAAATCTACTGGAATAAAAATGTCTTCAGATTGGAAGCAACAGTAACATAAATAAAAGAGAGCAATAATAAACTGAAATACCTCAAATAACATTAATTCAAAGAATAATCTGTAACATAGAAGAATTCATAAATTAAATTGAGAAAATAAGCGATTAAAAAGGAATATTGAACCTGATAAAAAGAGATAATCCTGAAAGCAAAAGAAATCATAATTCTAAATCCTAAAAGAGAGAGGAGAGAACCTCTCCCTCAAAACTACATCTAATTCATGAATACTAACTAATTGGAGAGTCTCCTCTGAATGGATGCATTCCCCCACTTCATAACCTCTGATCTGTGCCTTCTGGATTTGGATTTGGGACAAAAAGGGCTTCAAAAATCGCTGGGAGCATTTTCTGTAATTTCTGGTGCGTGGCCTCTGTCACGCATCCGCGTGGGTCACGTGGTCGTGTCATTTGGAGTTTTCCTTGTCACGCGGTCGCTTTAGTCATGCGTCCGCGTCAATCACGCGGTTGCGTCACTGCTATTTTGCGTTGGCATGCAGCCATGTCGTCCATGCGATCGCGTCACTGCCAGTTTCTTCAAAAACTGTGTTTTATGCTTTTCTTCCAATTTTGTATGTTTCCTTTCCATCCTTTAAGTCATTCCTGCCTTAGAAGATCTGAAATTACTCAACACACGAATCACGGCATCGAATGGTAATTAAGGGAAATTAAAATTATTATTTTTAAAGCATAGGAAACATGTTTTTCACATACATCACATAATAAGGAAGAGAAAGTAAAACCATGCAATTTATATGAATAAGTGAGTGAAGGATTGAATAAATCACTTAAATTAGGCACAAAGTATATCATAAAATATGGGTTTATCAACCTCCCCACACTTAAACAATAGCATGTCCTCATGCTAAATTCAAGACAAAGAGTAAGGTAAGGTCAAAGTGGTGGAATCTCATGCAATGCAATCTATTCTAAATGCAACTACCTAAATAAATCATGCAATTCTAAATTTTTTTATTCACTTGTGTATAAAGCTTACATGTAGTTGAGTTAATTCACATTCTCAAGGAATCTTATATATATAGCCAAACCTTAGATAGTGATAAAGTACCTTTACAATTGAGATGAGAGAGAAAAATATTTTACAATTTTTGCAAGACAATTAATAATTTAAGCAGAGATATATGTTGATGAGCTATTGAACTCTCACTGGATTTTGTGTTTATTCTCTAGTCACTCAGTGTTTATTGGGTTAATCACTCTATTCTTCTTTTTATCCTTACTTTCTATAACTTTGTTCTTCATCTAACCAATCAACAATTATAGAATATAGGCATACAAAAATCATGAGGTCTTTAATTAAGGTTGTTATGGGGCCAAGGTAAAGGTAAGGGTATATGTATAAGGCTAAGTGAGCTAATTAAGTGAATCCTTGATTAGTCTAAGATCTCACCTAACATACATATTTTGTAAAGCAAAGCTTCTTTACCTATTTTCCCATATTTTTCCCACTTTTTATGTTACATGCTCATATTTTAATTTTTATTTATTTTATCCCATGTGCATCGCTTTTTGCATTTGGGTTTGCATCCCCTTTATTCAAATACTGGAAAATAAATATTTTTTATTTTTTTTAAATGCACATGGTAATTAAATTATTTTGATTTCACATGAGCATGCTTCCCAAAACTTTTAAAAATAAAAATTTTTATTCTTTTTAACTTTCTACCCTTTTGTTTCTATTATCTATGTTCCCATAAGGTTCCCACACTTACACAATACACAATTTCTATCTTAAGCTAACCAAGGATTCAACTTGGGATTTTGATTTTGTTTTTCTGCTTAAGGCTAGTAATGTGGTTATAAAACAAAAGAGGATTTAAAGGCTCAAGGGGGCTAACAAGGGTGATGTAAAAGGTAGGCTAATTTGGGAATAGTGAGCTAGAATTAAACAATGGCCTCAATCACTTTCTTGGTATGTATCTATATTCTATAATCGGACATATAGATTAAAACAAAGTAAAGAACACCAGAATAAATAAGAAGGGCAGAACACACAGGAATAAAATATTATGGTTTAAATGTAACCATGCAATTAAGCTCAAAACTCACAGGCTGTGTGTTCTCTAACTCAAAAATCATATATCAGTTATATATGTCATGCAAGTAAAAATTAAGAGTTCCCATTATTCTCAATGTAAATCTTAAGGTGGCTTTAATGTTCTAGTGTTTCTCTTTGATGAAATGTTGTTAACTAACTAACATGTAATGCTATATATACAAGGTGTGGGTTGTTTTTATTCTGTTAAAGTTATCTTATGCTAAAAAGGGTAAACTATACTAATTAATCCACATTTTCTATAACTAATAAGTTAGAATTGCAACTAAACTAAATAGCTAGAATATGAACTAAAGTGCAACATGCAGAAATATAGTAAAAATACATGAAAATAACAATGTATAAGTACTGAGAAAATAAAAAAATAAAAATAAAGAGAAAAATACAGAAAAATAATAAAGTAAAAAGAGTCTGTAGTGGTTCACCAAAAAATATACGCCAGAGAGGCGACCTCCCCACACTTAATATGAAGCATCGTCCCTGATGCTCACTCAAGCAGGGTGTGAAGGGGTGTCATCACTAGAAGGATGGGTAGCTGGAGTCTCTGTGGTGGTGGTCTGAGGATCTGCCTGCTGCAGAGGAGGTGCTGACTGAATAGGAACCTATGGGTCTGCAGCCTGAATCTGATGCGGGGCCTCCTGCTAAGGCGCAGCCTGCTCTGTGCCTGCCTGTGCAGCCTCTCTCTGTGGATGGGTCTCTGCCTCGTGATCATCTGCCTCCTCCTCAGATGGCTCTGATGGGGTGTCAGGCTCGGAGGGAATGTCGCTGCCAGAACGGATCATCAGCTTTAGGTGCTCATAGCGTCGCAGATCTCTGGTATCGCCGTTGGTTGCGGTGCTCCATCTGGTCTAGCTGTTGAAACAGGCGGTGCACTAAGTGATAAACTGGCTCTGAGGCAGGTGGAGGTGCAGTGGTGGTAGCAGGGGTGGCTGTAGAGGAAGAGGGGCCGGCAGATGGTGTGGCTGTCTCATTAGTAGGAGTGAGAAATGGAGGCCTGTAGCCCAAAGCCAGAAAGTTCCTGCTGTGAGGGATAATTTTCTTGCATTCTGCAGCAGGTGGCTTCTCATCAGCATCCTCCCAAGGCACGTCAGCTCGACGGCCAAGCTGTGTAATCAAATATGGAAAGGGGAGAGTGCCTCGGACGTAGACCCTGGCCATGTAGTACCGAATGCAGCGTGGCAGGTACAGGTCCTTACCCTCCATCACACACCATAGGAGGGTGATCATAGCGGCAGGTAGCTCCATCTCATGAGTACTCGGCATAATAAAGTTGCTTAGGATCTGATGCCATAGCCGAGCCTCATCGTTCAAGTATGCCCGCTTGATTCCCTTAGGCATGGTGGTGTTCTGATCCATGACCCATGGAACAGTCGAGTCAAGGGCTATCCTTGCCTTGACGGCATCCTAGTCAAATTTCATGAAGCGCATGTCCTCCTCAGCCTGTTGATAACCATCTGGCTTATCGGATTTAGGCAGGAGCTTCAGAACATCCTCCATGGCCTCTTCAGTGACCAGTATCTGCTTCCCTCTTAGGTTTACTGCATCTAGAGAAGTTTTGAAGTAATTGCAGTAAAATTTCCTTACCCAAGATGCATTGACCTCAGTCAGGTTTCTCTCCAAGAAGAACCAGCCTCTTTGTTTGATCTGATCAGAGGTGTATTGCTGGAGTTCTTCTGAGATCTTTAGAGTCCTCTCCAGGTACAGGTTCCTGGAGGTTGCAAACACCGGATACTTCAGCTCACAGTATCGGTTTGCAAACTTAATGTGATCAGTAGCAGGGAGTAGCTGGTCAGCCTTCTCCTGCGGGGTAAAGTATTTCTCCCTCTAGGAGTCATCATGCATGATATCCAGGATGGACATGGAGGATTCTCCTCTTTTTCGTTTGCCAATTGTTTCCTTTCCCTTTCCTTTCCTTTGGGTGTCAGACATCTTGAAAAATAGAAAACCAGGATATAATAAAAATAGGAAAACAAGTAGGCGAATCACAAAATAAGCATATAGTGGCAAAGGAGCAGTGGAGTAATGAAAATGAGTTAAGTAAATGTGCATTAAGGATTGAATAGGAGTTAAAAGTCCGAGAAAAAAAAATTAACAATCCAAAATGTATTAGAAATCATGTTAATTAGGAAAAATTATCATCATATCTTGGTTAGAAGGTTAAAGAGAATAGTGAAAAACCAGAAGAGATGTTTTGAAAGGTTAGGTTGGTTAGGAATGAAAAAAGAGTTTAGGAGGTTAAAATTAGTGAATTAGTAAAAAGTGGGTTAGAGTAAGTGGCATGATGACCATTTTCTAAGTAACAAGCATTCTCAATTAGAAGCTATAGTTAACTCATATCCAAACAAGGGAATCAGGTTAATGATGAATCAAAAATTGGAAGCTAAACATCAAAAAATACAGATTATGAACCAGGAAATAAAAAAGAATAAGAAAGCTTGCCCTGGTATTCATGAATTGGGTTGGTAAAAGCAGAGTAAAGCCGAGTTCAAAGTGCCAAAACCAAGACATGAATGGAAACAAAATAGTTTACAGAAAATTGGACAGCATTCCGGCTAAAATTGGATGTTCCCGGAAAATAAACAGTAAGTAGGACAGTTCATATGAATTAAAACAAATTGCAATTAGGTATGAACAAGAAAGAACATTCGCAATAGCAGCATGAACAGTACGAACAGCATATGAACAAAACTAACATCACAGCAACAGCAGAATTGCAAAAATTATAAAACAAGAAGCACGAATAGCGCAATTAATCAGGCCTAAATCCACTAACCACATCCTAGGCTACCTAACCACCTAGAATCCACTACAACATGCATATCTAACTAGCCTAATTATGAACATAAATAGAAAAATATGTAATTAACTGGGAATTAAAAGAAGGGTGGCATTCGGCGGAACCTGGTAGGCGTATGAATGAAAGTGGGGCAGAGAGATGGCTGGGGGATGGTGGTGGTGGTGGATGACGTGGTGGTTGAGGGTGGTTGGCATGGCGGTGGTTGTTCGGAGGCAGGGGGTTTCGGGTAGGTGAATGGGGGTAGGGGTTAAGGGGGAAGGAAGGGAAGGAAGCGTGGGTGGTGGGTTTTTGCGCGGCGGTGACGGCGGCACGGTGGGGGTGCTTGTCCGCGGTGGTGACAGCGGTGGTTAAGGGAAGAAGAGAGAGAGAAAAAAAAGAAAGAGAGGGAAGGGAGAAGGGGGTGGCGCGGCGGCGGTGGGGTCTGGGTGGTCGATGGTGGGGCGGTGGTGGTGGCTGGAAGTGGGTGGTGGTGGGTGCAGAGAAGAGAGGAAGGAGAAGAGGGTTAGAGGGCGCGAATGGGTAGGGTTCGCATGGCTGGGGGGTTATCGAATTTGAATCCACGCGATCGCGTGGGGCACGCGGTCGCGTGGCTGGGGTGGAATGGGGGTTGACGCGATCGCGTGAGTGATGTGATCGCATGGAATGGGTAAAAGGATGAATGACGCAGTCGCGTGAGGCATACGACCGCGTCGCTGGAAATTGTGCTAAACGCGCAATTCCAGCGTCGTTTCAGCGCAACTCTCTGTCTCCTTTGGGGTGTTGTGCAATTCACACAACGCGATCGCGTCGCTCACGCTGTCGCGTGGGATTGGTGTTATGTAAGTGACGCGATCGCGTCATGGACACGGCCGCGTGGAGTGTTTTGTGTGAAACGCACAACAGCCGCACGATTCCAACCCAACTTTCTGGGCGTTGGATCCTTACGCCGATTTCCAGGTCACGCGGCCGCGAGAATGACGCGGACGCGTGGGGGTTGTTTTTCGCAATTGACGCGATCGCATGAGTGATGCGGTCGTGTCGCACGCCTACTTTTTTTTTATGCAGGTATGCAATTATGCAGTACGCAATGCGAATGAATAATATTCAGGTTCAATTGAAAAGGAGAACAAAAATAAATAACACGAAATAAAACTAAAAAAGAAACGACCATACCATGGTGGGTTGTCTCCCACCTAGCACTTTTAGTTAAAGTCCGTAAGTTGGACATTGGATGAGCTTCCTGTTATGGCGGCTTGCGCTTAAATTCGTCCAGAAATCTCCACCAATATTTGGAATGCCAACAGCCTCCGGGGTCCCAAACTAGGCATGTAAAGCTTCTGAGTATCTTCAAGCAAATTGACAGGCTCCCGAGGTGACGAATGTCAGAATAGATTCCAGGATCCCAAACTTTGCTTTTAAATCCGCCTTTGTCTTGATCTATATTTTTCCATCCGTGCGGTTTAGAAAGTAGATTCTCACCATGGTGACCAAACATTTTTCTAGATCCATTCAATTGATCATGATGCCAATCCGTGCACTTCGAGTTGAAGCGTGGAACCTTATTGAACCTTGTGTACCAGCTCTGAGTGCGAGCCATTTTCCTCTTACTCTTAAAGCCGCAGAGAGCTCTAAGCTGGCCATCTGTTTCAAGCAAACCATATTTAGGTGGGAAAATAAAGCTAAAGGTTAAGGATTGTACCCACTTGAAGCTTGTATTGGGTGGTAATGGCCTTGGGATAGGTGTTTCCAGTGGTTCTGTAAGTTCTACTCCCTTGTGCTTGTCGGTGAATTTCTTCACTTCCTTGCAGACTTCTTCAAATGCATCCATGTCCTGATCAAAGCCTTCTATGTCTTCCTCGTCACTTAAGTCATAAACGGGAGGTTGAGAGAAATCTACCTCTGATGCAAGTTCATTACTGGGAGAACTTGACTTGAGATTATCATCATCAAGGAAACTTGCTTCTTGGATTATTCCGTCTAGTTCTTCATAAAAGACTTGCTTTGGGAGTTGTGCGCTATCCTCCTTAGCATCAATTGTAACGTTTTTGACAGAATTCTCCATAACTCTGGATTCCCATGGAAGTTCAGCGTCTCCTAAGTCTTCAACCAACTCTTCTTCTTTTACAATGACAGCTTCCTCTACTTGTTCCAGTACGAAGTCATGCCCTGTTCTGTTCACTGGAGTTTCTAATATCTCCTTCATGCTACGCTCTTCTTTAGATTGTCCACATGGGGCTGTAGGAGGTCCTTAAATGTTCGAACGTCTAGAAGATAATTGACTTACAGCTTGCTTCAGTTGATGAAGGGTTGTTTAAAGTTGATCTACTGTTTCCTTGAGGTGAACCTCTGATTCTCGGGGTGATGGATTTGGACGTGGTACATGGGGAAGTGGTGGTGTTTGGGAGTAATTAGATTGGAATTGGGATAAATGAGGATCATATGGTGGTGAATGGTGAAAAGGAGCTTGTGAGTGTGGTGGTTCGAAGTTATGTTGAGAAGATGGCCTATAAGCACAGGGTGGGGCTTGTTGGTAACTACAAGGTTGTCCACCATGTCTATTGGCTTGGTATGCGTTGTAGAATGGTCTTTGTCCATGATATCTTGGAGGTTGTTGTTGCCTAAAGGGTTGATCAGATCCTCGTGGCTCCATCCATCTTTGATTGCTCTGACCTTGATGCATGTTCCTGTTATAACTTTCACTCCTTTCAATAATATTAGAACCAAACTCAAAGCGAGAGGGGTGAGGATTCATAGTAGCTAATGGAAATAAAAAGGGGAAAATAAGAATAAATAAACAAGTAAAAGAGAAATATTTACAATAACCAATAATAAGGCACACGATTGCAGTTCTCCGGCAACGGCGCCATTTTTTGACGTTGGGATTTTCGCTAGTAAAGAATTTTATAAAAATAGTCGCATTGTAGATATAGTTTCTAAACCAACAGAAATCCCTTCGTACAAATGTTTTGGTTGTCACAAGTAACAAACCCCTTTAAAATTGATAACCGAAGTATTTAAACCTCGGGTCGTCTTCTCAAGGAACTGCAGGGAAGTATGTTCTTATTATTGGTTATGAAGATTGTAAATCGGGGTTTTGAAGATGAGGAACAAGTAATTTAAATTGCAGTTAAAATAAGTAAAAGACTGTAAAATAAATAAATAACTGTAAAATAAACTTTTGGCAAGGTATGAGAAATTGGAAGTCCTATCCTAGTTATCCTTATCAATGATGATGAAGATTGAATCTTAATTCCACTTAGTTAACCTTTACTAGAGCAAGGGAAGGTCAAGTGGCTAATTAGTTTGATCTTCAAATCCTAGTTAATTCCTAGAAAAAGATTGGGATTATTGAAGTTCAATTCAATTAGCAAAGATAACAATTATCGATCACGTTGAGTTTGATAACTCCTGAGTTACTGATTTCTTAACCAAGACTAAAAGGGAAAAAATAAATCTACTGGAATAAAAATGTCTTCAGATTGGAAGCAACAGTAACATAAATAAAAGAGAGCAATAATAAACTGAAATACCTCAAATAACATTAATTCAAAGAATAATCTGTAACATAGAAGAATTCATAAATTAAATTGAGAAAATAAGGGATTAAAAAGGAATATTGAACCTGATAAAAAGAGATAATCCTGAAAGTAAAAGAAATCCTAATTCTAAATTCTAAAAGAGAGAGGAGAGAACCTCTCCCTCAAAACTACATCTAATTCATGAATACTAACTAATTGGAGAGTCTCCTCTGAATAGATGCATTCCCCCACTTCATAACCTCTGATCTGTGCCTTTTGGACTTGGATTTGGGCTAAAAAGGGCTTCAGACATCGCTGGGAGCATTTTCTGTAATTTCTGGTGCGTGGCCTTTGTCACACGTCCGCGTGGGTCAGGCGGTCGCGTCACTGCTATTTCGCGTTGGCATGCGGCCGCGTCGTCCATGCAATCGCGTCACTGCCAGTTTCTTCAAAAATTCCATTTTATGCTTTCCTTCCAATTTTGTATGTTTCCTTTCCATCCTTTAAGTCATTCCTGCCTTAGAAGATCTGAAATTACTCAACACACAAATCACGGCATCGAATGGTAATTAAGGAAAATTAAAATTATTATTTTTAAAGCATAGGAAACATGTTTTTCACATACATCACATAGTAAGGAAGGGAAAGTAAAACCATGCAATTTATATGAATAAGTGAGTGAAGGATTGAATAAATCACTTAAATTAGGCACAAAGTATATGATAAAATATGGGTTTATCAAGGACATCCCATCAGGTTTTTCTCACTGGGAATCACGTCATCCTTACTCTCTCCAGGTTCGGCCATGTTGGTCATGGTTATGGCCTTGCACTCTCTCTTGGAATTTTCTTCTGTATTGCTTGGGAGAGTGCTAGGAGGAGTTTCAGTAATCTTTTTACTCATCTGTCCCACATGTGCCTCCAGATTTCTGATAGAGGATCGTGCCTCATTCATGAAACTGATAGTGGTTTTAGATAGATCAGAGATTATGGTTGCTAAGCTAGAGAGGCTCTGCTCAGAATTCTCTGTCTGTTGCTGAGAAGATGATGGAAAAGGCTTGCTATTGCTAAACCTATTTCTTCTACCATTATTCTTGTTGAAGCCTTGTTGAGGCTTCTGTTGATCATTCCATGAGAGATTTAGATGATTTTTCCATGAAGGTTTATAGGTGTTTCCATAGGGTTCTCCCATGTAATTCACCTCTTCCATTGCAGAGTTCTCAGGATCATAAGCTTCTTCTTCAAAAGATGCTTCTGTATTACTGTTGGATGCAGCTTGCAATCCAGTCAGACTCTGAAAAATCATATTGACTTGCTGAGTCAATATTTTGTTCTGAGCCAATATGGCATTCAGAGCATCAATTTCAAGAACTCTTTTCTTCTGAGTTGTCCCATTGTTCACATGATTTCTTTCAGAAGTGTACATGAACTGGTTATTTGCAACCATTTCAATGAGTTCCTGAGCTTCTGCAGGCGTCTTCTTCAGATGAAGAGATCCTCCAGCAGAGCTGTCCAATGACATCTTGGATAACTCAAACAGACCATCATAGAAGATACCTATGATGCTTCATTCTGAAAGCATGTGAGAAGGACACCTTCTGATCAATTGCTTGTATCTTTCTCAAACTTCGTAGAGGGATTCTCCTTCCTTTTGTCTGAAGGTTTGGACTTCCACTCTAAGCTTGCTCATCTTTTGAGGTGGAAAGAATTTGGCCAGAAAAGTACTAACCAGCTTTTTCCAAGAGTTCAGGCTTTCCTTAGGTTGTGAGTCCAACCATATTCTAGCTCTGTCTCTTACAGCAAAGGGGAAAAGCAATAGCCTGTAGACCTCAGGATCAACTCCATTGGTCTTAACAGTGTCACAGATTTGTAAGAATTCAGCCAAAAATTGATGAGGATCTTCCAATGAAAGTCCGTGAAACTTGCAATTCTGTTGCATCAGAGAAACTAATTGAGGCTTAAGCTCAAAGTTGTTTGCTCCAATGGCAAGAATAGAGATGCTTCTCCCATAGAAGTCGGGAGTAGGTGCAGTAAAGCTACCAAGCACCTTTCTTGCATTGTTGGCATTGTTGTTATTTTTGGCTACCATGTCTTCTTCTTTTTCGAAAATTTCTGTTACGTCCTCTCCAGAGAGTTGTGTTTTAGCTTCTCTTAGCTTCCTCTTCAAGGTCCTTTCAGGTTCAGGATCAGCTTCAACAAGAATGCCTTTGTCCTTGTTCCTGCTCATATGAAAGAGAAGAGAACGAGAAAGTATGGAATCCTCTATGTCACAGTATAGAGATTCCTTGAGGTGTCAGAGGAAAATAGGAATAGAAGGATGTGGTAGATAGAGAAGAATTCGAAGATATAAAGAGGGAGAGAGTCCGAATTGCTAATAGAAGAGAAGTGTTATGGGGCGAAAAAAAAGAAAGAAAGAGAGGGATGGGGTTTTTCTCGCTTTTGGCATAGCGGGCCTCAGCGGAAGGCCCACACGACGGGCTATTAGCTCAGTGGTAGTTATTTCTCTTTTTTTGGGGGGTTGTATTAATTTTCATTAAAAAAATTTAGAAAAAATTTGATAGAATGGCTTCAACCTTGTCAACCGAGAATGAGAAAATAAAATCTGGATAAATACCTTGTAGGTGTAACCACCCCGCTATTAAGGATATGGCTGAAAGAAATAATAGAAAAAGAGCTCCAGTATAAAGATCCCCATTAGTACGTAAACCCTAGATGCTGTCGGAGTAAAGGATCGTCAACAAGGTCGTTCTAGTGCGTTGTAGATTCTTATCCAAGACTTGTATCATTTGATAATGCCATAGAAGGAGGTGAGAAGGGGGGAGGAATTTTCGAAAACAAATTTAAAAAATTTGAAATAATTAAAAGAAATTTGGAAAAAGTGGTTGATGGTTTTCGAAAATTAAAACTGAGAAAGTGGTTAAGTGATTTTGAAAAAGATTTTGAAATTAGCAATCAAAAAGATATGATTGAAAATTATTTTGAAAAATATGTGATTGAGAAGATATGATTGAAAAATAAATTAAAAATATTTGATTTTAAAATTAATGACTTGGCTAACAAGAAATTTAAAAGATATGATTCTAAAATTCAAATATTAAACCTTTCTTAACAAGGAAGTAACAAACTTGAAATTTTTGAATCAAATCATTAATTGTTAGCAAGGATTTTCGAAAATAGTGAGAGAAAAATGGAAAATATTTGATTTTGAAAAAGATATGATTGAAAAGATATGATTTGAAAAAGATTTGATTTGAAAAATTATGAAAATTTGAAAAAGATTTGAATTAAAAACTAACTTACCTCCTTTGTGTTGTCCTGGCGTTAAACGCCCAGAATGATATCCATTCTGACGTTTAACGCCTAAATTACTACCCTTTTGGGCATTTAACGCCCAGCCAGGTACCCTGGCTGGCGTTTAAACGCCAGAATTCCTTCTTCACTAGGCGTTTTGAACGCCCAGCTTTTTCTCTATGATTCCTCTGCTGTATGTTCTGAATCTTCAATTCTCTATATTATTGACTTTAAAATACATAATTTTGAAATTTTTTTTTTGAATTTTTAATAATGAAAGAGAACAACAACAAAATGAAACTAATCATGAAAAACTAAGATCAAATAAACAATGCATGCAAGACACCAAACTTAGAAATTTTCATATTAGACACACTAGCAAATTGAGAATGCACATGCAAAACAACTAGCAAATTGAGAATGCACATGCAAAACAACAAAAGACACTAAGCAAGAGAATTTAAAGATCAGACCCAAGAAAATCATCAAGAACAACTTGAGGACCAATAAAGAACATAATGCATATATTTTCGAAAAATGCAAGGAAATTAAAAACATGCAAGGCACCAAACTTAGAAATTGCCACTAGACTCAAACAAGAAACACAATCTTTTTGGTTTTTATGATTTTACTAAAATTTTTTTTCGAAAATTATTTGGAAAAAAAAAAGGAATTCAAAAATCTTAATGAGAATTCCAGGAATCATGCAATGTTAGTCTAAAACTCCGGTCCAGGAATTAGACATGGCTTACTAGCCAGCCAAGCTTTCAGTGAAAGCTTCGGTCCAAAACATTAGACATGGCCAATGGCCAGCCAAGCTTTAGCAGGTCATTACATTCAATAGCAGGATTGATAGAAATCAACAAGCTCTTGTGATGATAAGTTGAAACCTCGGTCCAAAAGATTAGACATGGCTTCACAGTCAGCCAGACTTCAACAGATCATCATGAAACTCTAGAATTCATTCTTAAAAATTTTCAAGAAAAGCATATTTTATTGAATTTTTCAAAATTAAAAATAAAAAGCTTAAATATAAAATAAAACTACCCAATCTACGCAACAAGATGAATCGCCAGTTGTCCAAACACGAAGAATTCCCGGCAACGGCGCCAAAAACTTGGTACACGGAATCGTGATCGCACACTTTTCACACAACTCCGTGCAGCTGAACAGCAAGTGCACTGGGTCGTCCAAGTAATACCTTACGTGAGTAAGGGTCGATCCCACAGAGATTGTCGGCTTGAAGCAAGCTATGGTCATCTTGTAAATCTCAGTCAGGCGGATTCAAATGGTTATGGAGATTTGATAATTGAAAGATAAATAAAACATAAAATAAGATAGGGATACTTATGCAATTCATTGGTTGGAATTTCAGATAAGCGTATGGAGATGCTTTGTTGCTCCTGAACTTCTGCTTTCCTATTGCCTTCATCCAATCATTCATACTCCTTTCCATGGCAAGCTGTATGTTGGGGGATCACCGTTGTCAATGGCTACCGTCTGTTCTCTCAGTGAAAATGGTCCAGCTACGGGTTACGTAGGGCTAATCATCTGTCGGTTCCCACTCATGTCGGAATAGAATACAATTATTCTTTTGCACACTGTCACTGTGCCCAACATTCGTGAGTTTGAAGCTCGTCACAGTCATTCCATCCCAGATCCTACTCAAAATACCACAGACAAGGTTTAGACGTTCTGGATCTCAAGAATGTTGCCAATTGATTCTAGCTTATACCACGAAGACTCTGATCTCACGGAATGGAATGCTCTGTTGTCAAGAGAGGCACCCATGCGTCGTGAACCAGGAGGCCAAGAGATACACACTCAAGCTCTTGCAGATAGAACGGAGGTGGTTGTCAGACACGCGTTCATAAAGGAGGATGATGATGAGTGTCACAGATCATCACATCCATCAGGTTGAAGTACGAGTGAATATCTTAGAATAAGAATAAGCGTGAATTGAATAGAAAAACAATAGTACTTTGCATTGATTCATGAGGAACAGCAGAGCTCCACACCTTAATCTATGAGGTGTAAAAACTCCACCATTGAAAATATATAAGAACAAGGTCCAGGCATGGCCGAATGGCCAGCCCCCATAACGTGATCAAGAGATCAAAAGATAGTCTCAAAAATGATCTAAAGATGAAAATACAATAGCAAAAGGTCCTATTTATAATGAACTAGTAGCCTAGGGTTTACAGAAATAAGTAAATGATGCAGAAATCTACTTTCGGGGCCCACTTGGTGTGTGCTTGGGCTGAGCATTGAAGCTTTCACGTGCATAGGCTTTTCTTGGAGTTAAACGCCAGCTCTGGTGCTAGTTTGGGCGTTTAACTCCAATTCTGGTGGCAGTTTGGGCGTTTTACGCCAGAATTTTTATGCGGACTTTGAACGCTAGTTTGAGCCATCAAATCTCGGGCAAAGTATAAACTATTATATATTTCTGGAAAGCCCAGAATGTCTACTTTTCAACGAAATTGAGAGTGCACAAATTGGACTTCTGTAGCTCCAGAAAATTCACTTCGAGTGCAGGGAGGTCAGAATCCAACAGCATCTGCAGTCCTTTTTCAGCCTCTGAATCAGATTTTTGCTCAGGTCCCTCAATTTCAGCCAAAAAATACCTGAAATCACAGAAAAATACACAAACTCATAGTAAATTCCAGAAATATAATTTTTGAATAAAAACTAATAAAAACATAATAAAAGCTAACTAAAACATATTAAAAACTATATAAAAACAGTGCCAAAAAGGGTATAAAATATCCGCTCATCACGTCCCGACCTCCAGTACAAAGGATGTCTTGGAGGATGTACATAGTGTTATATGTGGAAACCACCTAAGAGCTTGGTCACTAGCAAAAAAAATGATCCGAGCTAGATTTTATTGGCCGACCTTGCAAAAGAAAGTAGCCGAGTTCGTCAAAACATGCTCACCTTACCAGAAACATGCTAATTTCCACATGGCACCTCCTGAGGAGCTCATCAACGTCACCTTGCCATGGCCATTTGCAAAATGAGGGCTCGATCTACTCAGACCATTCCCTCAAGCACCAAGCCAAGTCAAATACCTCATAGTAGGGATTGATTACTTTACTAAATGGATCGAGGCAGAGGCCCTGGCAACCATCACTACTCAAAGAAGTCAGAAATTTTTATATAAGAACATTGTCACAAGGTTTGGCGTTCCCCACTCCATCACTATGAATAATGAAACCCAATTTACTGACTCAACCTTCAGAAACTTGGTGTCTGACTTGAAAATAAAACACCAGTTCACATCCGTGGAGCACCCCCATGCCAATGGACAAGCTGAAGATGCCAACAATGTCATATTGGCTGAGTTAAAGCACCGATCACAAGACACAAAGGGAGCTTAGACAGACGAGCTTCCTCAAGTCTTGTGGACTTATCGGACCACTTCACAGTCCACGACAGGAGAATCACCCTTCCGACTTGCATATGGAATGAAAGCAGTGATCCCTATAGAAATAGCTAAAGAAGCACCTAGAGTTCTATTTTACAATAAAATAGCTAACTTCCAGACTCAAAGAGAAGAGCTTGACCTCCTATATGAAGTTCGAGAAAGAGCTCGGATTAAGGAAGAAGCCCTGAAGCAAAGGATGGCTCTAAGGTACAATAAAAAGGTGGTCAAGAGAAAATTCACAATCAATGACCTCGTCCTGATTCGGAACAACATTGGAGCGCAGAAATTGGGTGAAGGAAAACTAGCTGCGAACTGAAAAAGGGCCCTACAAGATAGTAGAGATCCTAGGTAAAGGTTCCTATAAGGTGTCCAACCTCCAAGGGCGGGAACTCCCAAAGTCTTGGCACGCATGTAACCTAAAAAGGCACTATAGCTAGAAGCCCTGTACCTAGGTGCACTTTTTTTCCCAAAAAGAAAGAATTTTTTAATGAGGCACCAATACGAGGGCTAGGGGCACCCAAGCCTTTAGCAAAAAGCTCTGTAAAGGAATTTCTTAGATACTAATAAAAGATTCCTAGATTATTTTAAAAAATTTCCTTTTCCAAACGCATTAACTTAAGCTTGACAAACCGCAAAAATCATTGTCCGACCTAAAGAGGTCGGCAAGATGAAGCGACGAGGTACAAGTTAATGTCAGAAGTTATATAAACAACTCGTACAAAGTGACCTCAGACAGGTTGGATAAAAAATAGAGTTGTAAAAATAACTTAAGATAACGCCGATATCTAAAACTCAGGCATATGTAAGGAAAATAATAAATCAAAGGTCAAAACATGTCCTACCCAACAAAAGAAACTTTGATAAAGTTTTCGATAAAGTTTTTGAACATTACTTGATAAAAGTTGCAGATAAACAACTACAGAGAAAAAAGTATTCAAAATACTATCAACTAAACACAAAAGCTAAAGTTTCATAAGCCCACAGGTCGGGCTATCAATCAAACATCAACAGCAAGAAGGCTCAAGGCTTCTCATCTATAAGAGGATTGAGAGTCTCGCCCGTTTAGCATCTTTTCCCTCGGCCGAAGTCCACATCAACATCTCCTTCTAAATCTAATAATAGAGGTTCATTAAGGCCAGAGAAGAAATTACCCAAGTTGGATAAAAAATCTCGAATGGTGGAATCCTCTTGATCAATTCCTACCAACTCTTCATCTATCTCCTTTTGCACTTTATGTAGTGACTTGACGTCTTCTTCTTGATTTTGCAATTCTTTTTTCAATCCACACTTTTCACTTAGTCCCACACATTCATCCACCAGGATTTTTTGCTTGTGGCATGAACGCAATGAAGCTAGATGATCCAAAGCTTTTGCTAAGGTAGACATGACTTGCTCTTGCTTCTTCTGGAACTCTTGTTGTTCTTGAATAAGCATGAAAAGTACTTCTTGTGTGGCTTGATCCATATATGAAGACAAATATTGAGGTGATAAAGGTTGACAATCAAACTCATGAGAGTAAGGATTTTGGCTTTGCATGAAGTGAGACAGTGGTGTGTAAGATTGGTGACTAGAAAGGCAAGTGTTTGGGTTCCATTTGGGTGCATTGTGGTGATGGTGTGAAAAGGTCATCAAGAAAATATAAACAAAAACCTACTAGGAAAAGCAAACAAACAACCAAAGAGTGCTATTTACACTACTAACATATTTACAACAACCAAAATTATAACACTCATGACGCTAGCTCCCCGGATACGGCGCCAAAATTTGACGATGACCAAAAGCATAGGTTTGGATTTTCGCACTAAAAATAGGGTTGACGTTGCAAGTATAGTCCAAACCCAACCATTGATCATCAATCAAATTATAATCCTAAAGATGTCACAATCAACACAAAATAACCGGGAGTTTTAAATCCCGGGTCGTCTTCCCTAGGAACTAATGCCAAAGAGTGCACACAATTTTGGTTGTGAGAAACAAGGGGTTTCGAAATCAAGAAATGAAATATTGAAAGAACTAAGCAATGAAAGAACTAAGAGATGAACAAAATTATAAGTAATGCAAGCAACAAGGAAATGAGATCAAAGCTAGTGAGAATGCTATAAATGCAATGAAAGAGCCTTGACTTGGGAATGAGGTTCTAAGGAATTCTATCATTTCCATAACCACAACTATGGTAATTACCATGAGTCAATCTCGCCTAGTTAACCCCAAACATCGAGGGATAAGTCAAGCAAGTATAATTGACCTTAATCCATAAGTCCTAACCAACTTACCAAACTAGTTGATAAAAGGCTAGCGTCAATGGAAACAAGAGTCAACTAACTACCCAAGAATTACCACTAAATGTCAGACATTATGACTCTAGTATCCTAGGAACTCAAACCTCAAGCCAAGGTGGAAAAATCTACTCAAAACTTAAAGTTGGCATTTTCACAAACACCTTGTGTGCATAAAAGTTAAACATGGAAACTTGCAAAGTAAAATGGAAAGCTATAACCAACTATCAACAAAACCAAATATAAACAAGCAATCAAACATAAAGGAAGCATGAAACATAAAATTCATTGATCAAAACTCCAAGAAACACAAAATTGCAAATATGAACAAGTAACTTAAACCAAAAGAGAATGGAAGTAAAAGTGCTATAATTAAAGATGAAATTGAGAGTACTTACAATTAAAGAAGCAAAATCCAAAATCAAAGCTTGCTATAAAATGCTACAGTGGAAATGAAAATGAAAATAAAACCCTAAGAGAGCAAAACTACACTACTCCTGCTCCTAAAAACTATTCTAAAATTATCTAAGTGAGCCCCCTTGATATGTATTGATTTTCCTTCATATAGCACTCCAAAACAGCATTCCAACCTTCCAGAATGGGCCAAGAGGCCTCCAAATTCGCGCAGCACATGTTTCATTAATGCAATCAGGTGCAGGGACCTGTGCAGACGTACAGACGTATGCGTCTACACACTTTACTGAATGTCGGCCTATGCGTACGCACAGGTGCTCGTGCGCACGCACACTTCGCTGTGTGTGCTTTTCCTTGTTTTCTTCATGTTTTCTCCCTTGTACATGCTTTCTTCCATTTTTGGCCATCCATTCTTGTCTCTAAGGCCAGAAATCACTCACAAACCATATCACGGCATCGAATGACATAAAAGTAGGATTAAAAATCACTAATCTTAGCATTAAAACACATGTTTTCACATTTAGGATCAAATTAGGGATCAAACACAAAAGTATGCTATTGTGGTGATTACGTGTGAGTTCATGTGCTAGAATCCATTCAAATCAAGCCAAAATACATCGGAAAATATGGACTCATCAATTCCCCCACACTTAAACAATAGCATGTCCTTATGTTAAACCAACAAGGAGAATAATCAAAGGGGTAATTGATGAAGCGAATTCTTGACAGTTTAGAATTTATCTAATGGAGTCTCGTTGTAAAGTATAGTTTCCAAATCAATCAATAATCCTTTCATACAAAAATATTGGTTGTCACGATTAATAATCCCCAATAAGAATTAACCGAAGTATTAAGACTCCGGGTCGTCTCACAAGGAATTACAATGAAGTGCTCAATTATTGGCTATGAAGGGGACAAAGGTGGTTTGATTTTTGATAATTGACAAGAAAAGTAAATAGCAAGAAAGTAAATAATAAGAACTAATAAAATAAAGGTAAAGTACTCTTGGCTAGACATAGGTAATTTGAGATCACCGTCCTTGTCTACATACCAAATATTGATAATTATGAGAGGCCAACCTATTAAATCTACTTCCAAAAGCCTTAAGTACGTAATATCTACTCCTAGGCTTGAAGTACGTCAAATAGACTTGATCACATCAACCCATAAGTCCCAACCTACCTACTAATTAGATTAGTAGTGGGTTGGTGTCAATGGATATCAATTTGATCACCAAGGGTTCTCAAATCACCAAATCATTAAGACCCAATGACTCAAGGTCACTCAATTCCCATATCCTAGGCCAAGAGTGAAGAAAACTACTCAAAAACTAGTGAAAGCATTTTAACAAACACCTAGAGTGCAAGAAAAGTAAACATCACAAAATGCTAAAATTAATGAAACCCATGACTACCACAAGAAAGAAATCAATAATAACAACTAAGATAAGCAATAAAAGAGCATGGAAACATAAAATTGCATTAGAGAAAATTAAGATCCATCAATGGTTCATCAACATAAAAGAGGACAAAATAAAGGAAATGACAAGTAAAACTAGAAGAACAGAGGTGTAACAACAAGAAATTAAAAGGAAGAACTAAATCAAAACAAGAATTATAACTTGGATCCAAGAAGAATTAACTAAAACTACCCTAAAATCTAGAGAGAGAAGAGAGCCTCTCTCTCTAGAATTCTAACCTAAAACATCATGAAAACTAAACTATGACTACTTGGTTCATTTCTCCCTCAATCCTTGGGTTCAATAGCATCAGAAATGAGTTGGATTAGGCCCAAAATGAGCTAGAAATTGCCCCCAACGAAGTGCAAAAAAGTGGACCCACGTAGCTCTATCGGCGCGCACGCGTACATGGCGCGTGTGCGCCCCTGAACGCGAAGCAACATATGGCGAATTCTATATCATTTCAAAGCCCCAGATGTTAGCTTTCCAATGCAACTAAAACCGCCTCATTTGGACCTCTGTAGCTCAAGTTATGGTCGCTTGAGTTTCAGAAGGTCGAGCTTGACAGCTTTACGGTTCCTTCATTTCTTCATGAGTTCTCCCACTTTGCATGCTTTTCTCCTCACTTCTTCCATCCAATACTTTCCTTATGAACCTAAAATCACTCAACAAACATATCAAGGCATTCGAATGGAATTAAAGTGAATTAAAATCACCAATTTTAGGGCCTAAAAAGCATGTTTTCACATTTAAGCACAAATCAATGGAGAATTGCAAAACCATGCTATTTCATTGAATAAATGTGAGAAAAGTTGATAAAATCCCCCAAAATAAGTACAAGATAAACCACAAAATTGGGGTTTATCAGTAATCAACTTATTAAATGCTACTATCTATATGCATGCAAGTGTATATATACTATATATATCTATTTATCTATAATGTCCTATTGATTTGGTGAAAACAAACAATCAAATTCCAAGCAAGCATATATGTATAGAGCTAAGCAAAGAATTAGTTTAATACAACAAAATCTAAAGAATTGATTTAACTCATCAAAATTAGGCACTTGCAAGAATGCATGATAGGAGAAGTGCAAATATAGAATTGAGTAATTGAACCCTCACTAGGTGTGTATACACTCTAAGCACTCGGTGTTTAGGGTCAATTCACTCAAGTCTCCTTCCAATCATGCTTTCAAGGATTTGTTTTTGATCTAACAATCAATAAACAAGTGATGCATGAACGCAATTATTATGAGGGCTTCATATGGTTGTAATGGGGTTAGGGTAAGGTGGGATAGATATGGCCAAGTGGATTAAATGCAATTGAATCCTTGATTAGTTTAAGTCTCCACATCAACCCGTATCAACCAAATCAAAATAAAATGTAATCCTAACCTTCCATCATTTTCTATTCACTAGCACCCATGTATGCTTTTCTCACAAAAACATCACATATGCAATTCCTTTATTCATTTGTTTACTCTCTAGGGTGCCTTTGCGCCCTTTTTATGATGAGGAGTTTTTTTTTTTCAATTTAGAATTGCATATGGTTAAGTATTTCATACATGAATGTTCCTATTTTCCACAATTTTCAATGAATATCCGAATTAAACATTTTCTTTTACTACCAAAGTTTTCCAAAAGATTCTCCCACACTTAAATGAAACACACTTCTTCAACCTAAGCTAATCAAGGATATAATCCAAGGTAAATCATGGTTTTTCACTTAAGATTGTGATGTGCTAAAATCAAGAACAATGGGATAAATAAAGCTCAAAGGGGTTAACAATGGTGAATGCAAAGGGTAGGCTATAGGGGAAAAGTAAGCTTTTAAACAAAGATGGCCTCAATCATGCTCAATGCAATTCAAAACATCAATCATTGGAAATAAAGAATAAAAAAAAAACCAAGATTACAATCATAGAAGAGATATGGCACATAATGAACAAAATTAGTGGTTAAAATATGAAGAGATATGACACTAACCTTGTCCTAAATTTTGAGAAATGCCACTTCATGGTGAGACAAGGCATAGTGTTAGGACACGTAGTCTCTGATAAGGGCATTTCTGTGGACCCGACCAATGTCGATGTTATTACTAGTTTACCTTCCCTCATCTGTGAGGGAGGTCCATTCCTTTTTTAGGCATGCAGGATTCTATAGGCGCTTTATCAAGAATTTTAGCAAAATTGCATTGCCATTGTCGCGCCTTCTCGAAAAGGACGTGGACTTTAAGTTCAATAGTGCTTGTGCGGATGCATTTGAGGAGTTAAGAAAATCTCTTACCATGGCACCAATTGTGAGGGGCCCTAATTGGACGCAACCATTCGAGATAATGTGCGACACGTTAAATCATGTCGTAGGTGCCACGCTTGCACAGCGCGATGGTAAGCTCCCCTATATCATTGCTTATTCCTTAAAAACATTGGATGCGGCACAATCCAACTATACCACTACGGAGAAAGAGCTCCTAGCTATTGTTCATGCACTAGATAAAATCAGATTTTATTTTCTAGGGTTCAAAATAGTGGTATATACAGATCATGCAGCTTTGAAGTATTTGTTGACAAAGAATGAGTCGAAACCTAGGCTCATACATTGGATCTTGCTCTTGCAAGAGTTCGACATTGAGATTAGGGATCGAAGTGGGTCTAAAAATTTGGTTGCAGGTCATTTAAGCCGCCTTGAAAATCTTAAATATGACCCATTTCTGATCGATGACTCATTCCCTTTGGATAGTTTGCATGCTGTTTCGGATAGTTTTCCTTGGTTTGCACCTATGGAGAACTACTTGGTTGCTAAGATCTTCCCTCCTAACTTTTCTAAACATTAAAGGGACAAGTTGAGGAGTGATTCCAAATATTACATTTGGGATGACCCTTACTTGTGGAAGAGGAGAGTAGACCAAGTAATTCGAAGTTGTGTCCCAGAATCTGAAATCCAACCCATTCTTGAAGCTTGTCATTCATCCGAGTGTGGCGGCCACTTTGGCCCACAACGGACGGCTTAAAAGGTTTTGGATTGTGGATTCTGGTGGCCAACCTTATTCAAGGATGCTAACCAATTCTGTGTGTCGTGTCATCAATGTCAGAAGTTGGGAAATGCATCCCAAAAGGATGAAATGCCTCAACAACCAATGTTGTTCTGTGAAATATTTGATGTATGGGCATAGACTTTAGAGGGCCATTTCTCAACTCAAGTGGGTATCTATATATTCTGTTGGCGGTTGACTACGTATCAAAGTGGTTGAAAGCGATACCTACCCGCCTTGATGACGCTAATGCCTAATTTCTTTCATTAGAAATAATATTGTGTGCCGCTATAGGTTGCCACGAGCAATCGTGAGCGACCAAGGTTCCCACTTTTGTAATAGGAAGGTAGAAGCACTGCTCAAGCGCTATGGGATACTACATAAGGTTTCAACTGCCTATCACCCCCAAACAAATGGGCAAGCGGAGGTGTCCAACCGGGAGATTAAGCAAATTTTGGAGAAAGTGGTGAATCCACAAAGGAAAGACTGGAGCTCTCGGTTGGGAGATGCACTATGGGCATATAGGACGGCCTATAAGACCCCGTTAGGGATGAGTCCCTTTCGGATTGTCTATGGCAAGGCATGCCACCTTCCGGTGGAGATTGAGCATAAGACCTATTGGGCGGTCAAGTAGTGTAACATGGACATCACCAAGGCGGGTATAGCCAGAAAATTGCAACTAGAGGAACTTGAGTGTCTTAGGATGGAGGCATATGAGAATGCTCGAATCTACAAGGAAAAGACTAAGGCATTTCATGATCACCATATCCGAAAGAAGGATTTTCAAGAAGGTGACGAAGTTCTCCTCTACAACTCGAGGCTCAGATTCATGCCTGGAAAGCTCCGTTCAAAATGGGAAGGACCCTTTAAGGTGAAGGAGGTAAAGCCCTATGGAGTGGTGGAATTATTTGACCTTCAAAGTGATACAACTTTCAAGGTGAATGGACATAGAGTGAAGAAGTATCATGGCTACAAATCACCAAGGGAAGTAGAGGTGCTCCTGCTTGAGGATGCACCAAAAGGAGAGGAAGCTTAAGCGCATGACCGTCCAACTTAAGGATGTTAAAGAAAAGTTCTTGGTGGGAGACACCCCACCATGGTAAGATCTTCCTTGTGTATACTTTCTTGCTTCTAGCTTTAGATTCTTGTGAATTTTGTGATTTCTTGGTGTTGTTGAGTTTGCTTAGGTATGCTAGCTTTTGTTGATTTTGTTGAATTGTTATGATATTCATGTAGATTTCATTAATCTTGGTATGGATAAATTGATAAGGTTAGAGAAAATGCTTTATTTTGAGTAGTGAATGAATTTTTGAGTGTTTTCTGGACTATCTAACTTGAACACCTGCCAAGAATGTGTTAAAAATGCTTTTCTCTATGTGGAAAAAAAAAGGGGTCCACGCTTAAGCGTGCAGGATGCGTACGCATCGCTTGCGTTTTTGCAACTTTGGTACATTTTCCCGAGAGTTGCGCGAGCATTGTGCAAGCACTGCGCGAAACGTGCAAATGCCTACCCACGCGTATGCGTGAGGCACGCCCACGCATCGCCTGTCCCGCATGCTTATCCACGCGTGCGCGCTTATGACGCGTATGCGTCGGTCGCTCTGCGTGCCACTCTTGGTACATTTTCCTGAGAGTTGCGCGAACATCGAGCGAACACTGTGCGCAATGCGCAACTCCTACCCACACGTACGCGTGTAGCACGTACACGAGTCATCTTGCTTTCTTGCCCACCCACGCGTGCGCGCACATGACAAGTACGCGTCGGTCGCCTTACATGCCTCCCCTAGTACATGACACCTGAGAGTTGCGCGAGCATTGCGCAAGCACTGCGCGAAGCGTGCAGTTGTCTCCACGTGTGCGCGTGCTATGACGCGTACGCGTCCCTTACCTGTCTACCAACCCACGCGTACGTGTGGTTGGCGCTCACGCGCCCCTCTTCTTTTCTGTCCCTTCACGCGTACGCGTGGCATGTGCGCACGCGTCACTTTCCGGACGCAGGTAATGAACAAGCGCGCCCTATTTCATATTTTGTTTTAAATTCCCCTCTTCCACTCTCTTCTTCCTCTCTTCCTCCTTTCTTCTTCCTTTCCTCTTCACCATTTCTCTCACCCACTACCACCGTTGACTTCACCCACCGGCGACCACCACTTTTGGCGGTCCCACTTTCTCTCTCATCTTCTTTCTTTCCCTTTTTCTCACTTGCACCTTACCTTATCTTTCTCCTCTCAAGGTCATACTCTTCCTCCTTCTCTTTGTCTTTGCTTTATTTCTTTTCTCCTTAGTTGCATTTATTTACTCTCTCTTATTTCTTTTAGTTGCACTTTGTTAAATTTACTCTTATTTATTTGCTTTCTTTCTTCTTTTTCTTTGCCATTTTCCATGGGTGTTGAAATTTGAGTTAGCTCTTGCTTTGATGGGTTAGTTTGTTACTGGTGCACGAAATTGTGATTCAAAAACTTGGTATGGCGAATTAGTGATCTTAACACTTCTTCACAACTCTGATGCAACTAACCAGCAAGTGCACTGGGTCGTCCAAGTAATACCTTATGTGAGTAAGGGTTGATCCCATGGAGATTGTCAGCTTGAAGCAAGCTATGGTCATCTTGTAAATCTCAGCCAGGCGGATTAAATTGGTTATGAGGTTTTGATAATTAAAATATAAATAAAACATAAAATAACATAGAAATACTTATGTAATTCATTGGTAGAAATTTCAGATAAGCGTATGGAGATGTTTTGTTGCTTCTGAACTTCTACTTTCCTACTGCCTTCTTCCAACCATGCGTACCTCCTTCCATGGCAAGCTGTATGATCCTTTCAGATGAAAACAAATCCACCTGCGCTGTCACCGCAGGGCTAATCATCTGTCGGTTCCCGCTAGCGTCAGAATAGGACCATTGTCCTTTTGTGCACTGTCACTTGCGCCCCACATTCGCAGGTTTGAAGCTCGTCACTGTCATCCCTTCCCAGATCCTACTCGGAATACCACAGACAAGGTTTAGACTTTCTGGATCCCAAGAATGCTACCAATGGTTCTAGCCTATACCACGAAGACTCTGATCTCACGGAATGGAAGGCTCTATTGTCAGGAGAGGCAACCATGCATCGTGAACCAGGAGGCTAAGAGATACACACTCAAGCTATTGCAGATAGAACGGAAGTGGTTGTCAGGCACGCGTTCATAAGTGAGAATAATGATGAGTGTCACGGATCATCACATTCATCAGGTTGAGGTGCGAGTGAATATCTTAGAATAAGAATAAGCTTGAATTGAATAGAAGAACAATAGTACTTGCATTAATTCATGAAGAACAGCAGAGCTCCACACCTTAATCTATGGGGTGTAGAAACTCTACCATTGAAAATACATAAGTGAAAATAGGGTAGACATGGCCAAGTGGCCAGCCTCCCATGGAGGTCTCAGAACATAAAAGTTACATCATATGATCAAAAGATGTGAAATAAACCTCTAAAAGTAGTTTTTATACTAAACTAGTAACTAGGGTTTATAGAAAATGAGTAACTAAGTGCAGATAGTGCAGAAATCAACTTCTAGGGCCCACTTGGTATGTGCTTGGGCTGAGCATTAAAGCTTTTTTGTGCTTGGGCTGTTTCTGGAGTTAAACGCCAGCTTTGGTGCCAGTTTAGGTGTTTAACTCCAATTCTGGTGCCAGTTTGGGCGTTTTACGCCAGAATTTCTTGGGCTGACTTTGAACGCCAGTTTGGGCCATCAAATCTCGGACAAAGTATGGACTATTATATATTGCTGGAAAGCCCAGAATGTCTACTTTCCAACGCAATTGAGAGAGCATCAATTGAGCTTTCTAGCTCCAGAAAATCTACTTCGAGTGCAGGGAGGTCAGAATCCAACAGCACCTGCAGTCCTTTTTCAGCCTCTGAATCAGATTTTTGCTCAGGTCCCTCAATTTCAGCCAAAAAATACCTGAAATCACAGAAAAATACACAAACTCATAATAAAGTACATAAATGTGATTTTTAATAAAAAAATAATAAAAACTAACTAAAATATTCTAAAAACTATGTAAAAATAATGCCAAAAATGGTATAAATTATCCGCTCATCACAACACCAAACTTAAATTGTTGCTTGTCCCCAAGCAACTAAAAACAAAATAGGATAAAAAGAAGAGAATATACAATTAATTTCAAAAATATCAATGAAGATTAGTCTCAATTAGACGAGTGGGACTTGTAGCTTTTTGCTTCTGAACAGTTTTGGCATCTCACTTTATCCATTGAAGTTCAGAATGATTGGCATCTATAGGAACTCAGAATTCAGATAGTGTTATTGATTCACTTAGTTCAGTATGTTGATTCTTGAACACAGCTACTTTATGAGTCTTGGCCGTGACCCTAAGCATTTTGTTTTCCAGTATTACCACCGGATACATAAATGCCACAGACACATAACTAGGTGAACCTTTTCAGATTGTGACTCAGCTTTGCTAGAGTCCCCAGTTAGAGGTGTCCAGAGCTCTTAAGCACACTCTTTTTACTTTGGACCACGACTTTAACCGCTCAGTCTCAAGCTTTTCACTTGACACCTTCACGCCATAAGCACATGGTTAGGGACAGCTTGGTTTAGCCGCTTAGGCCATGATTTTATTCCTTTGGGCCCTCCTATCCATTAAAGCTCAAAGCCTTGGATCCTTTTTACCCTTGCCTTTTAGTTTAAAGGGTTATTGGCTTTTTGCTCTTGCCTTTTGGTTTAAAGAGCTATTGGCTTTTTCTGCTTGCTTTTTCTTTTTCTTTCTTTTTTCTTTATTTTTTTCGCCATTTTTTTCTTTTTTTTTTCCGCAAGCTTTATTCTTCACTGCTTTTTCTTGCTTCAAGAATCAATTTTATGATTTTTCAAATCATCAATAACATTTCTCCTTTTTCATTATTCTTTCAAGAGCTAACAATTTTAACATTCATAAACAACAATATAAAAATATGCAATGTTCAAGCATTCATTCAGAAAACAAAAAGTATTGCCACCACATCAAAATAATTAAGCTAATTTCAAGATAAAATTTGAAACCATGCACTTCTTGTTCTTTTGCAATTAAAAACATTTTTCATTTAAGAAAGGTGAAGGATTCATAGGACATTCATAGCTTTAAGGCATAGACACTAAACACTAATAATCATGTAATAAAGACACAAACAGAGATAAAACATAAAGCATATGGAACGAAAAATAGAAAATAAAGAACAAGGAAATTAAAGAATGGGTCCACCTTAGTGATGGTGGCTAGTTCTTCCTCTTGAAGATCTTATGGAGTGCTTGAGCTCCTCAATGTCTCTTTCTTGCCTTTGTTGTTCCTCTCTCATGGCCTTTTGGTCTTCTCTTATTTCATGGAGGATAATGGAGTACTCTTGGTGCTCCATTTTTAGTTGTTCCATGTTGAAACTCAGTTCTCCTAAAGAGGTGTTGATTTGCCCCCAATAGTTTTGTGGAAGAAAATGCATCCCTTGAGGTATCTCAGGGATTTCATGATGAAGAATTTCCTCATGCTCTTGCTGAGGTCTGATAAACCACTATTTTATGGTTTATATTGTGTTTAATTGTGTGGTTTTATCATGATCCTTACCCACTTATTCATTAAATTAGCATGCAATTATAATTCCTTCCTGAATTTATTACATGTTTGAAAACTGCTTCCTAGAGACTTTAATTATGTATTTTTAATTCTCCTTTATTCCATTCGATGCAGTGATCTATGTGTTGAGTGTTTCAGACTTTACAAGGCATGAATGAGTTGGAGATTGGAAAGGAAGCTGGCAGAAATGGAAGGAACACAAGAATTTGAGGAGATAACCAGCGAGAAGTGACGCGGTCGCATGGCTCACGCGACCGCGCGAAGGAGAGCAAATCGCAGAGACGCGGCCGCATGGCTCACACGGCCGCGCGGATTGGAAAAGCTTAAGTGACGCGGTAGCATGGACGACGCTGGGGGCAATTTTGTACCTTATTTTGACCCAATTTTTGGCCCGGAACAGCAGACTAGAGCCAGAGAACATGTAGAAACAAAGGACAACATTCATTCTACACAGTTTTCAGTTTTAGATCTAGTTTTACTCCTCCTCTAGGTTTTTCTCTTTAGTTTTTAGGATTTAATTTTTAATTGGTCTTAGCATTGGAACATTGAGAAGAGTTATTACCTCATCAAGACTTCGTCATTCTAGTTCGTTCTCTTAACTTGGTTTTATTCTTCCATGTTATTTGCTTTGTTCAATTTTGTCATCTGAATGCGTTTATGATTATTTAATACAAGGGTTATTTCTTTTATTTCAATTCATTTTAATTTCCAATAATCATGTCTTCTTTTAATTCCCTTTCATGTGTTATGAATTTATTATTTACAATGAGCGAGTAGTTCCCTCACTTGATGGGGAGTTGATTGAAAGGAACTCTTGAGTTGGAAAGATTGAAAGAAAAATTTGTAATTGGGTTAACTGTTGGATTGCTATCTAGTCACTAACACCAATCCCTTTGAACTAAGTGGGTTGCAACTCGTGAACAGATCTAGCATTCCAACTCGTTTGACTTTCCTTTACTTAGTAACGGATAACTAAACAGAACAACCATTAATTATCAATTAATCTTGAAATCATTCCATCAATAATAGAGATTCCAACTAATCAACTCCCAGTCAAGGCTTTTACTCATATTATTCAATTTTCTCAACTTAATTTTCCATCTACTTAACTCAACTTCTTTGGAAACATCTAATTAATAAAATAGCACACTTTTCTGCAACTCGTTGGGAGACGACCTGGGACTCAAACTCCCAGTAATTTTTAATTTAAATTCTCCGTGACATATTTCTAAATTGATAGGCAGATTTTCGGTGAGTTAAGAACTATACTTACAACGTAACTATTTTAATAATTTTTAATTCACCAACTTCTGTGCTCCGTCAATTTTTGGTGCCGTTGCCGGGGAGTTGCAATAGAGTGCTAAAGTTATTAATTAGAATTTATTTATTTGCATTTTATTTTATTGTTTTTACTATGAGCTGCATGTTTCTTTCGTCAAATGACGCGTTCACTACCTGACCCCAACTTGCCAATATTCGAACCTGAAATTAAAAGGACTATTTCACGAATAAGGCGAGCTAAGCGTCGGTTAGTCCTCTCTGAGGACGAATCTGAAACGTCAGTTGAGGAAGAAACAAGCCTCCGTTCTACTAATTCGGTTGTTTTACGTGCAGGAGACATGGCAGCTAGGAGAGTTACCATCCAGGAGGAAGGAGCTCCTGATTTTACGATGCAACCGTTTCAAGCGCATCATCCAGCGGTAGCTACAGATTTTGAAATAAAGACCGCACTGCTAAATTTGATGCCCAAGTTTCATGGCTTATGATGAGCGGATAATTTATATGCTTTTTGACATTGTTTTTAGTATGTTTTTAGTAGGATCTAGTTACTTCTAGGGATGTTTTCATTAGTTTTTATGTTAAATTCACATTTCTGGACTTTACTATGAGTTTGTGTGTTTTTCTGTGATTTCAGGTATTTTCTGGCTGAAATTGAGGGACTTGAGCAGAAATCAGATTCAGAGGTTGAAAAAGGACTGCTGATGCTGTTGGATTCTGACCTCCCTGCACTCAAAGTGGATTTTCTGGAGCTACAGAACTTGAAATGGCGCGCTTCCAATTGCGTTGGAAAGTAGACATCCAGGGCTTTCCAGAAATATATAATAGTCCATACTTTGGCCAAGAATAGACGACGTAAACTGGCGTTCAATGCCAGCCTTCTGCCCAAATCTGGCGTCCAGCGCCAGAAAAGGATCCAAAACCAGAGTTGAACGCCCAAACTGGCACAAAACTGGCGTTCAACTCCACAAATGGCCTCTGCACGTGCTACACTTAAGCTCAGCCCAAACACACACCAAGTGGGCCCAGGAAGTGGATTTATGCATCAATTACTCACTCATGTAAACCCTAGTGACTAGTTTATTATAAATAGGACCTTTTACTAGTCTTTATTGACCATCTTTGATCAGTTGTATGCTATCTTAGATCACAATAGGGGGCTGGCCATCTCGGCCATGCCTGGACCTTCACTTATGTATTTTCATACGGTAGAGTTTCTACACTTCATAGATTAAGGTGTGGAGCTCTGCTGTTCCTCAAAGATTAATGCAAAGTACTTCTGTTTTCTATTCAATTCTTCTTATTTCTCTTCTAAGATATCCATTCGCACCCAAGAACGTGATGAAGGTGATGATTATGTGTGACGCTCATCACCATCTCCCCTATGAACACGTGCCTGACAAACACTTCCGTTCTACATGAAATAAGCTAGAATGAATATCTCTTAGATCTCCTAACAGGAATCTTCGTGGCGTAAGCTAGAATGATGGCGGCATTCAAGAGAATCCGGAAAGTCTAAACCTTGTCTGTGGTATTCCGAGTAGGATTCAATGATTGAATGACTGTGACGAGCTTCAAACTCGCGAGTGCTGGGCGTTAGTGACAGACGCAAAAGGAGGGTGAATCCTATTCCAGCATGATCGAGAACCGACAGATGAATAGCCGTGCCGTGACAGGGTGCGTGAGCATATGATTCACTGAGAGGAGGGGATGTAGCCACTGACAACGGTGATGCCCTTGCATAAAGCCAGCCATGGAAAGGAGTAAGACTGATTGGATGAAGATAGCAGGAAAGCAGAGGTTCAGAGGAACGAAAGTATCTCCATTCGCTTATCTGAAATTCCTACCAATGATTTACATAAGTACCTCTATCCCTATCTTATTAATTATTATTCGAAAACACCATTATCCATTTATATCTGCCTGACTGAGATTTACAAGGTGACCATAGCTTACTTCATACCAACAATCTCCGTGGGATTCGACCCTTACTCACGTAAGGTATTACTTGGACGACCCAGTGCACTTGCTGGTTAGTTGTATCGAAGTTGTGACAATTATGAATTAAGATCAGAGCACCAAGCTTTGGAGCCATTACCAGGATTTGTTTGAGCCTGGACATCACAATTTCGTGCACCAAGTTTTTGGCGCCGTTGCTGGGGATTGTTTGAGTTTGGACAACTAACGACTCATCTTGTTGCTCAGATTGGGTAACTTTCTTTTCGTTTTCTTTTTTAAAAAAAAAAATTTTTTTCAAAAATATTTCAAAACTTTTCTCATCTGTTTTCGAAAAAATTAAAAATGTTTTCAAAAATTTATTCAAAATTTTTAAGAATGAATTCTAGTGTTTCATGAAGCATGAGAAGCCTGGCTGGCTGTAAAGCCATGTCTAAATTTTTTTGGACTGAGGCTTGCAATTTGTTATCAAAGAGCAATATACTCTCGTGTTAAAGACTAAAGCTTGGCTGGCCATTGGCCATGTCTAGTGTTTTGGACTGGAGCTTTCATTGAAAGCTTGGCTGGCTAGTGAGCCATGTCTAATTCCTGGACTGAAGCTTTAGACTAACATGGCAAGATTCCTGGAATTCATATTAAAAATTTTGGAATCCTTATTTTTTCTTTTTCATATTATTTTCAAAAAAAAATCCAAAAAAAATTTAGAAAATCATAAAAATCAAAAATATTTTTCTGTTTCTTGTTTGAGTCTTGAGTCATATCATAAGTTTGGTGTCACTTGCATATGCATCTAGCATTTTTCGAAAATATCATGCATTCATAGTGTTCTTCATGATCTTCAAGTTGTTCTTGGTAAGTCTTCTTGTTTGATCTTGATGATTTTTTGTTTTGTGTCTTTCCATGTTTATCATATGCATTCTTGAATTCTTAGTGTCTAAGCATTAAAGGATTCTAAGTTTGGTGTCTTGCATGTTTTCTTAGCATTAAAAATTTTCCAAAAATATGTTCTTGGTGTTCATCATGACATTCATAGTGTTCTTGGTGTTCATCTTGACATTCATAGCATTCTTGCATGCATTCATTGTTTTGATCTAAAAATTTCATGCATTGCATAATTTTCATGTTTTTCATAAAAATTTCAAAAATCAAAAAAATATCTTTTCCTTTTTTCTCTCATCAAATTCGAAAATTTGAGTTGACTTTTTCAAAAATTTTTAAAATCAAGTTGTTTCTTATGAGTCAAATCAAATTTTCAATTTGAAAATCTTATCTTTTTCAAAATCTTTTTCAAAATTCAAATCTTTTTCAAAATTCATGGTTATTTTCGAAAATTCCAAAAAAAAAAATTATTTTCAAAAACCTTTTTCTTATTTTTATACCAAATTTTTGAAAATAACATAATCAATTAATGTTTTGATTCAAAAATTTGAAGTTTGTTACTTGCTTGTTAAGAAAGATTCAAACTTTGAGTTCTAGAATCATATCTTGTGATTTCTTATGAATCAAGTCATTAATTGTGATTTTAAAAATCAAATCTTTTTTCAAAACTAATTTCAATCATATCTTTTCAAAAATATCGTCTTATCTTATCTTTTTCAAAAATATCTTTTCAAAATATCTTTTCTAACTTCCTAACTTCTTATCTTTTCAAAATTTGTTTCAACTAACTAACTAACTTTTTGTTTGTTTCTTAACTTTTTCAAAACTACCTAACTAACTCTCTCTCTTTCTAATTTTCGAAAATACCTCCCCCTTTTTTAAAAATTTCTTTTTAATTAACTAATTATTTTTATTTTTATTTTTTATTTCAAAATATTTTCGAAAAAAAAAATTTACTAACAATTTTCAAAAATCAATTTTCAAAAAATCACTAACCCTTTTTCAAAATAATTTTCGAAAATTATTCCTCCCCCATCTCATTCTATTTATTCATTCATATCCTAACATCTCATCTCACATCTCTTCCATTCGTACAGTTGCATTTCTTCCTTTACATCACATTCTTTGTCTCCCCCTCTTTTCTTCCACTCACAAAGGGATCCCTATACTGTGGTATAAAGGATCTCTATTATTATTATTATTTTTTTGTGCCTTCTTCTTTGTCATATGAGCAGGAGCAAGGATAAGAACATTCTTGTGGAAGCAGATCCAGAACCTGAAAGGACTCTGAAGAGAAAATTAAGAAAAGCTAAAATACAACAATCCAGAGATAACCTTTCAGAAACTTTCGAACAGGAAAAGGAGATGGCAGCCGAAAATAATAATAATGTAAGGAAGATGCTTGGTGACTTTACTGCACCTAATTCCAATTTACATGGAAGAAGCATCTCCATTCCTGCCATTGGAGCAAACAATTTTGAGCTGAAACCTCAATTAGTTTCTCTGATGCAGCAGAACTGCAAGTTTCATGGACTTCCATCTGAAGATCCTTTTCAGTTCTTAACTAAATTCTTGCAGATATGTGATACTGTTAAGACTAATGGAGTAGATCCTGAAGTCTACAGGCTCATGCTTTTCCCTTTTGCTGTAAGAGACAGAGCTAGATTATGGTTGGATTCTCAACCCAAAGACAGCCTGAACTCTTGGGATAAGCTGGTCACGGCTTTCTTAGCCAAGTACTTTCCTCCTCAAAAGCTGAGCAAGCTAAGAGCTGATGTTCAAACCTTCAGACAGAAAGAAGGTGAATCTCTCTATGAAGCTTGGGAAAGATACAAACAGTTGACCAAAAAGTGTCCTTCTGACATGCTTTCAGAATGGACCATCCTGGATATATTCTATGATGGTTTATCTGAGCTATCAAAGATGTCACTGGACACTTCTGCAGGTGGATCCATTCACCTAAAGAAAACGCCTGCAGAAGCTCAAGAACTCATTGACATGGTTGCTAATAACCAGTTCATGTACACTTCTGAAAGGAATCCTGTGAGTAATGGGACGCCTATGAAGAAGGGAGTTCTTGAGGTTGATACTCTGAATGCCATATTGGCTCAGAACAAAATATTGACTCAGCAAGTCAATATGATTTCTCAGAGTCTGCATGGAATGCAAGCTGCATCCAACAGTACTCAAGAGGCATCTTCTGAAGAAGAAGCCTATGATCCTGAGAACCCTGCAATAGCAGAGGTAAATTACTTAGGTGAACCTTATGGAAACACCTATAACTCAACATGGAGAAATCATCCAAATTTCTCATGGAAGGATCAAAAGCCCCAACAAGGCTTTAATAATGGTGGAAGAAACAGGTTTAGCAATAGCAAGCCTTTTCCATCATCAACTCAGCAACAGACAGAGAACTCTGAACAAAATGCTTCTAATTTAGCAAATCTAGTCTCTGATCTATCTAAGGCCACTGTAAGTTTCATGAATGAAACAAGGTCTTCCATTAGAAATCTGGAAGCACAAGTGGGCCAGCTGAGTAAAAGGATCACTGAAATCCCTCCTAGTACTCTCCCAAGTAATACAGAAGAGAACCCAAAAGGAGAGTGCAAGGCCATTGACATAAGCGCCATGGCCGAACCTCTGAGGAGAGGAGAGGACGTGAATCCCAAGGAGGAGGACCTCCTGGGACGTCCAGTGATCAATAAGGAGCTTCCCTCTGAGGAACCAAAGGACTCTGAGGCTCATCTAGAGACCATAGAGATTCCATTGAACCTCCTTATGCCCTTCATGAGCTCTGATGAGTATTCCTCTTCTGAAGAGAATGAGGATGTTACTGAAGAGCAAACTGCCAAGTTTCTTGGTGCAATCATGAAGCTGAATGCCAAATTGTTTGGCATTGATGCTTGGGAAGTTGAACCTCCCTTGTTCATCAATGAACTAAGTGATCTGGATCAACTGACATTGCCTCAGAAGAGACAGGATCCTGGAAAGTTCATATTACCTTGTACCATAGGCACCATGATCTTTAAAGCTCTGTGTGACCTTGGTTCAGGGATAAACCTCATGCCCCTCTCTGTAATAGAGAAACTGGGAATCTATGGGGTGCAAGCTGCTAAAATCTCATTAGAGATGGCAGACAGCTCAAGAAAACAGGCTTATGGACAAGTAGAAGATGTATTAGTAAAGGTTGAGGGCCTTTACATACCTGCTGATTTCATAGTCCTGGATACTGGAAAGGAAGAGGATGAATCCATCATCCTAGGAAGACCTTTCCTGGCCACAGCAAGAGCTGTGATTGATGTTGATAGAGGTGAAATAGTCCTTCAATGGAATGAGGACTCCCTTGTGTTTACAACTCAAGGATCTCCCTCTGAAACCATGGAGAGGAAGCAGAAAAAGCTTCTCTCCAAGCAGAGTCAACCAGAGCCCCCACAGTCAAACTCTAAGTTTGGTGTTGGGAGGCCACAACCAAACTCTAAGTTTGGTGTTGAACTCCCATATCCAAACTTTAAGTTTGGTGTTGGAGAGTCTCAACAAAGCTCTGCACATCTGTGAGGCTCCATGAGAGCTCACTGTCAAGCTATTGACATTAAAGAAGCGCTTGTTGGGAGGTAACCCAATGTTTATCTAATTCTTATTTTTATTGTTTTTCATGTTTTCTTAGGTTTATGATCATGTGGAGTCACAAAATAAATATAAAAATTGAAAGCGGAATCAAAAACAGCAGAAGAAAAATCACACCCTGGAGGAGCATCTGCCTGGCGTTCAAACGCCAGAACAGAGCATAGTTCTGGCGCTGAACGCCCAGAATGGGAGAATCCTGGCGCTGAACGCCCAGAACAAGCATGGTTCTGCCGTTCAACGCCAGAAATGGCAGCAAATGGGCGTTGAACGCCCAAAATGGGAACCAACCTGGCGCTGAACGCCCAGAGTTGTGTGCAAGGGCATTTTGCATGCCTAAATTGGTGCAGGGATGTAAATGCCTTGACACCTCAAGATCTGTGGACCTCACAGGATCACCTCAGGATCTGTGGACCCCACAGGATCCCCACCTACCTTCACTCACTCTCTTCTCTCTTCTCAATCATCCTCTATTCCCAATAAACACTCATCCCTTCTGTCTTCCATTTACCACTCATACCCATACACCCACTTACCTTCAAAAATTCAACATCTCTTCCCCACCCAATCCCACCCATATGGCCGAATACACACAGCCATCCATCTCCTCCATATCCTCTTCTTCTTCTATTCTTTCTTCTTTTGCTCGAGGGCGAGCAACATTCTAAGTTTGGTGTGGTAAAAGCATAGCTTTTTTGTTTTTTCCATAACCATTGATGGCACCTAAGGCCAGAGAAACCTCTAGAAAGAGGAAAGGGAAGACAAAAGCTTCCATCAAGGGTCTATAGCTCAGTGGTAGAACATTTGACTGCAAATCAAGAGATCCCTGAGATACCTCAAGGGATACATTTTCTTCCACACAATTATTGGAAGCAACTAAGGGTGGAACATCAAGAGCACTCCATCATCCTTCATGAAATCAGAGAAGATCTAAAAGCAATGAAGGAGGAGCAGCAAAGACAAGGAAGAGACATAGAAGAGCTCAAGGACATCACTAAGGTGGACTCATTCCTTGTTCTTACTTTCTCTGTTTTTCATTTTCTATGTTATGTGCTTATCTATGTTTGTGTCTTCATTACATGATCATTAGTAGTTAGTAACTTTGTCTTAAAGTCATAAATGTTCTATGAATCCATCACCTCTCTTAAAATAAAAATTGTTTTAAATTCAAAAGAACAAGAAGTACATGAGTTTCGAATTTATCCTTGAACTTAGTTTAGTTATATTGATGTGGTGACAATGCTTCTTGTTCTCTGAATGTATGCTTGAACAGTGCATATGTCTTTTGAAGTGTTGTTTAAGAATGTTAAATATGTTGGCTCTTGAAAGAATGATGACTAGGAGACATGTTATTTGATAATCTGAAAAATCATAAAAATGATTCTTGAAGCAAGAAAAAGCAGCAAAGAACAAAGCTTGCAGAAAAAAAAATAGGCGAAAAAAAAATAGAAAGAAAAAGAAAAAGCAAGCAGAAAAAGCCAATAACCCTTAAAACCAAAAGGCAAGGGCAAATAAAAAGGATCCCAATGCTTTGAGCATCAGTGGATAGGAGGGCCTAAAGGAATAAAATCATGGCCTAAGCGGCTAAACCAAGCTGTCCCTAACCATGTGCTTGTGGCGTGTAGGTGTCAAGTGAAAACTTGAGACTGAGCGGTTAAAGTCAAGGTCCAAAGCAAAAGAAGAGTGTGCTTAAGAACCCTGGACACCTCTAATTGGGGACTTTAGCAAAGCTGAGTCACAATCTGAAAAGGTTCACCCAATTATGTGTCTGTGGCATTTATGTATCCGGTGGTAATACTGGAAAACAAAGTGCTTAGGGCCACGGCCAAGACTCATAAAGAAGCTGTGTTCAAGAATCATCATACTGAACTAGGAGAGTCAATAACACTATTCGAAATCTGAAGTTCCTATAGATGCCAATCATTCTAAACCTCAATGGATAAAGTGAGATGCCAAAACTATTCAAGAGGCAAAAAGCTATAAGTCCCGCTCATATGATTGAAGCTCTGTTTCATTGATAGTTTGGAATTTGTAGTATATTCTCTTCTTTTTATCCTATTTGATTTTCAGTTGCTTGGGGACAAGCAACAATTTAAGTTTGGTGTTGTGATGAGCGGATAATTTATACGCTTTTTGACATTGTTTTTAGTATGTTTTTAGTAGGATCTAGTTACTTCTAGGGATGTTTTCATTAGTTTTTATGTTAAATTCACATTTCTGGACTTTACTATGAGTTTGTGTGTTTTTCTGTGATTTCAGGTATTTTCTGGCTGAAATTGAGGGACTTGAGCAGAAATCAGATTCAGAGGTTGAAAAAGGACTGCTGATGCTGTTGGATTCTGACCTCCCTGCACTCAAAGTGGATTTTCTGGAGCTACAGAACTTGAAATGGCGCGCTTCCAATTGCGTTGGAAAGTAGACATCCAGGGCTTTCCAGAAATATATAATAGTCCATACTTTGGCCAAGAATAGACGACGTAAACTGGCGTTCAATGCCAGCCTTCTGCCCAAATCTGGCGTCCAGCGCCAGAAAAGGATCCAAAACCAGAGTTGAACGCCCAAACTGGCACAAAACTGGCGTTCAACTCCACAAATGGCCTCTGCACGTGCTACACTTAAGCTCAGCCCAAACACACACCAAGTGGGCCCAGGAAGTGGATTTATGCATCAATTACTCACTCATGTAAACCCTAGTGACTAGTTTATTATAAATAGGACCTTTTACTAGTCTTTATTGACCATCTTTGATCAGTTGTATGCTATCTTAGATCACAATAGGGGGCTGGCCATCTCGGCCATGCCTGGACCTTCACTTATGTATTTTCATACGGTAGAGTTTCTACACTTCATAGATTAAGGTGTGGAGCTCTGCTGTTCCTCAAAGATTAATGCAAAGTACTTCTGTTTTCTATTCAATTCTTCTTATTTCTCTTCTAAGATATCCATTCGCACCCAAGAACGTGATGAAGGTGATGATTATGTGTGACGCTCATCACCATCTCCCCTATGAACACGTGCCTGACAAACACTTCCGTTCTACATGAAATAAGCTAGAATGAATATCTCTTAGATCTCCTAACAGGAATCTTCGTGGCGTAAGCTAGAATGATGGCGGCATTCAAGAGAATCCGGAAAGTCTAAACCTTGTCTGTGGTATTCCGAGTAGGATTCAATGATTGAATGACTGTGACGAGCTTCAAACTCGCGAGTGCTGGGCGTTAGTGACAGACGCAAAAGGAGGGTGAATCCTATTCCAGCATGATCGAGAACCGACAGATGAATAGCCGTGCCATGACAGGGTGCGTGAGCATATGATTCACTGAGAGGAGGGGATGTAGCCACTGACAACGGTGATGCCCTTGCATAAAGCCAGCCATGGAAAGGAGTAAGACTGATTGGATGAAGATAGCAGGAAAGCAGAGGTTCAGAGGAACGAAAGTATCTCCATTCGCTTATCTGAAATTCCTACCAATGATTTACATAAGTACCTCTATCCCTATCTTATTAATTATTATTCGAAAACACCATTATCCATTTATATCTGCCTGACTGAGATTTACAAGGTGACCATAGCTTGCTTCATACCAACAATCTCCGTGGGATTCGACCCTTACTCACGTAAGGTATTACTTGGACGACCCAGTGCACTTGCTGGTTAGTTGTATCGAAGTTGTGACAATTATGAATTAAGATCAGAGCACCAAGCTTTGGAGCCATTACCAGGATTTGTTTGAGCCTGGACATCACAATTTCGTGCACCAGCTTACCTGCTCAAGAGCCCATCAAGCACTTGAGAGATTTCCAGGCAGCCTGTTCTACTGTCAGGCATGATGGTACTGATGAAATTTCAATTTTGCTGAAAGCTTTCCCGTTTTCTCTTGAGGAAAAGGCAAGAGAGTGGTACTACACTCAACCTCTAGCAAATGTATCCAACTGGGATACACTCAGAAAGGAGTTTTTGGAGAAATTCTTTCCATCTGAAGTTACTGATAAACTGAGGAAGGATGTTTCCACAATTGTTCAGGATGACAATGAGTCTCTCTTTGAATACTGGGAGCACTTCAATAATCTTCTGGAAGTATGCCCCCACCACAGGATTGATAAAATGGTGTTACTCAGCTATATCACACAGGGTATGAGACCCCAAGATAAGACCACATTGGAAAATGCCAGCAATGGGTCTATGAAGAAGTACAAGACCACTGATGAAGCATGGCAATTGATCAGTGATTTAGCTGAATCTACTAGGAACCACAGGCAAAAGCAAGGCTGTTCAAAAGCCGTTGCAGAAGTATCCTCTAATAGAGAGACTGCGGCTCTAGCTCAGAGTATATGTGAGATGACCAACTTGCTGAAGCAGATGCAATTGAATCAACAACAAGCTCAGCAAGCTCAACCTCCTCCACCACAACAACTAGTCCCACAGAGAGTTTGCAAAATCTGTGCTGATTATAGCCATTATACTGATGAATGCCCGCAGCTCCAACAAGAAGACAACATAGTGGCATCCACTCATAACCTCTATGACCGCCCCAACCAAGGGTGCAATCAAAGTGGAAACAATAACCATGGATGGCAGGACAATTCTAACCAGAATTGGAGGGACAACAATAACAGAGGAGGCAGAGATAATCAGGGAAATCAGATATGGAATAATAACAACAACAGGCAGCAGAATCAACCTTACAGAGCACCTCACCTGAGGCAAAACCAAGGACCACAGCACAATCAACAGCAGACCTCTCAATTCACTCATTCTTCTTCATCTCCTAATGAAGAGTTACTACAATCTTTTGAGCGAAGATAGCAGACCATGGAAAATAACATCATGAATAGTATTAATGCCAGTCTGAACGGTCTGACCTCTACTTTGCAAGCTCTTGTCTCACGGATTGGAGCAACGCAAAATTCCAATAACCAACCTTCAAGCTCCATTGGAATCCCCTCTCAACCATTACCCAATCCAAAGGGAGGCATTAATGCCATCACCCTAAGGTCCGGAACCACACTGCAGGAGAGGAACCAGGAGGAACCAAACCCACCAGAACACGCCTCAGCTGAAGAGGTGGTAGAAATAAAAGATGTTGAGGAGGAAGAGGACATACAGGACATAGCTGAAGAAGAAATAGCTCAACCACAAAAGGAAGCACCAAAAGGCGCAGATACTACAGAAAACACTACTCCTATTCCATTTCCACAACTTGCAAGGAAGCCCAGGAAGCAGCTAGAACCCGATCCTAAAATGGTAGAAATATTAAAAAAGGTCGAGGTAACTGTTCCTCTTTTTGATGTTATTCAGCAAGTACCTAAATATGCAAAGTTTCTAAAAGATTTGTTTATTCATAAAGACAAAATTAATGAATTAGAAACTATTCCTTTAGGTAGTTTCATATCTGCTTTAATGGGAGGATTACCTGAAAAATATAGTGATCCAGGTCCTTGTATAGTTAGCCGTACTAGTGGTGGTGTAGTAATTTATGATTGCATGTGTGATTTAGGAGCATGTGTTAGAATAATGCCTTTGTCTATATATGATATTTTGAGGCTTCCTCCCTTAAAAAGGTCGGCAGCTCGTTTTGTGTTAGCAGATAAAAGCATTATTACAGTGGCTGGAGTTGCTGAAGATGTTTTGGTGAACATTAAAGGGCTTACATTTCCCACTGATTTTTATATCTTGGAGATGCCCCATAATGATTCAGATAAGCCATCATCAATCCTACTTGGAAGACCATTCCTGAAGACATCAAAATTCAAATTGGATGCTTTTTTAGGAACATACTCCTTTGAAATAGATGGCGGCATAGTAATCTTCAATCTGAATGAAGTCATTGACAACCCTCCAGTAGATCGTTCTATCTTCTAGTGTGATGTCATAGATGAAAGTGTAACTGAAGTTCACAAGGAAGAGTTAGAAGAGAGGCACACTGGACAAGGTCCAAGTGTGGGGACCCTCTTAACTGACAATGAGGGCACTTCATCATTTTCACAAGCTCCAGATAATCCAGAGCCTGCCCATGATCAGAAGTTAGAATTGAAACCCCTCCCTCCACATCTCAAATATGCTTATCTTGAAGATGAGCAGAAGTTTCCAGTTATCATTGCAAGGGAACTTACTTCTCAACAAGAAGAGCAGTTACTTGATGTGCTGAGAAAGCATAAGAAGGCAATTGGGTGGAGTTTGGCAGATATAGTAGGGATCAACCATCAAGTATATGAACACAGAATATTTTTAGAAGAGGGAGCAAGACTTGTTCGTCAACCCCAAAGAAGATTGAATCCCACCATCTTGGAAGTTGTCAAAAAGGAAGTGACCAGACTATTGGAAGCAGGTATCATATATCCCATTTCAGACAGTGAATGGGTAAGCCCAGTTCAAGTGGTGCCCAAGAAGTCTGGAGTCACCACAGTGAAGAACGAGCATGGAGAGCTCATAGCGACTAGAGTTCAGAATGCTTGGAGAGTCTGCATTGATTACAGGCGTCTCAACCAAGCTACCCGTAAGGATCACTACCCACTTCCATTCACTGATCAAATGCTGGATCACCTGCCAGGTAAATCACATTATTGCTTTTTAGATGGTTACACAGGTTATTTCCAGATTCATATAGCTCCTGAGGATCAGGAAAAGACTACTTTTACATGTCCTTTTGGGACTTATGCTTACAAGAGAATGCCCTTCGGCTTGTGCAATGCACCAGCTACTTTCCAAAGGTGCATGATGAGTCTTTTCTCTAACCTTATTGAGGATTATATGGAAGTTTTTATGGACGATTTTAGCGTTTATGGTGATTCTTTTAGCCTTTGCTTAGATGGATTATCTAGAGTGTTAGATAGATGTGTTAATACAAACCTTGTATTAAATTTTGAAAAATGTCACTTTATGATAAAACAAGGGATTGTATTGGGACGTCTGGTATCTAATATTGGCATTTCTGTAGACCCAGCAAAGGTGAATGTTATTTCTAATTTACCTTACCCCTCTTCTATGAGGAAAGTTCGTTCGTTCCTTGGCCGTGCAGGTTTTTACAGGAGATTTATTAGGGACTTTAGTAAGGTAGCACTTCCCTTATCCAGATTACTGCAAAAGGATATTGAGTTCAAGTTCAGTGAGGATTGCAAACAAGCGTTTGATAAGCTGAAGACTGCTCTGACTCAAGCTCCAATTGTGAGAGGACCAGACTGGAGCCAGCCATTTGAAATCATGTGCGATGCTTCCAACCATGCAGTAGGAGCAGCGCTGGCTCAGCGTAAAGGTAAGGATCCCTTTGTTATTGCTTATGCGTCTAAGACTTTAGACACTGCCCAGTCCAATTATACTACTACTGAGAAAGAGCTTCTTGCTATTGTTTTTGCTTTGGATAAATTCCGAGCTTATTTACTTGGTACTAGAGTAGTAGTGTATTCAGACCATGCAGCTTTAAAGTACCTACTAGCTAAAAAGGAGTCCAAACCATGACTTATACGTTGGATACTGCTGTTACAAGAATTTGATTTAGAAATAAAGGATAGGAGTGGTAATCAGAATTTAGTGGCAGACCACCTGAGTCGCCTTGAGCATATTAAGGATGATTCTACTCCTATAGATGATAATTTTCCTTTTGATAACCTGCAAGCAGTATCTGAGGTAGTCCCTTGGTATGCACCTGTAGCTAATTATTTAGTTAGCCGCACATTTCCTCCAAATTTTTCTAAGCATCAAAGAGACAAGCTGAAAAGTGAGTCTAAATATTATATATGGGATGACCCGTATTTATGGAGATGTGGCACTGACCAAGTAATTAGACGTTGTGTGTCTCAATCAGAATTCCAGTCCATTTTAGAGGCCTATCACTCATCTGAGAGTGGAGGACATTTTGGCTCTCAAAGAACAGTTAGAAAGATCTTAGACTGTGGATTCTGGTGGCCTACTCTTTTTAGAGACGCTGCGGAGTTTTGTAAATCTTGTCTCCCATGCTAGAAATTTGGTAATATATCCAGGAGGGATGAGATGCCTCAACAAATTATGCTTTTCTGTGAAATTTTTTATGTTTGGGGCATTGACTTCATGGGTCCATTTCCAAATTCTAATGGATATTTTTATATATTGTTAGCTGTGGATTATGTTTCCAAATGGGTGGAAGCAATTTCTACCCGTACTGATGATGCTAACACTGTTGTTTCCTTTGTGAGAAACCATATTATATGTCGCTTCGGATCACCACGAGCAATCGTGAGCGATCAAGGCACCCATTTTTGTAACAGGAGACTAACAGGATTAATGAAGAAACATGGGATAATTCATAAAGTTGTAACAGTTTACCATCCCCAAACTAATGGGCAAGCCGAGGTGTCAAACAGAGAAATTAAGCGTATCTTACAAAAGATAGTAAAGCCTCATAGAAAAGACTGGAGCACCAGGCTACAAGATGCACTCTGGGCATATAGAACAGCATACAAGACACCCATTGGGATGAGTCCTTTCCGCTTAGTTTATGGAAAAGCTTGTCATCTCCCAGTTGAAGTAGCACAGAGCTTTTTGGGCAGTTAAGGAGTGCAACATGGGAATTGAGAAAGCCGGAGCTGAAAGGAAGTTGCAACTGCAGGAACTGGAGAGCCTTCGCCAAGAAGCTTATGAGAACTCAAGAATATACAAGGAGAAGATGAAGGCTGTACATGATCAGCACATCAAGAAGAAAGAGTTCCAACCTGGGGATTTCATCCTCCTTTACAAATCTCGACTAAGGCTCATGCCAGGTAAGTTGAGATCACGATGGGAAGGTCCATACAGAGTAGAGAAGGCCGAACCATACGGAGTTTATCACCTAAGCCATCCTTCAAGCTCTGAACTTAATAAAGTTAATGGACAACGCCTGAAGCTATACCATGGCGAGAAGATGCAGAGAAACAAGGAGCTTGAGATCTTCGTCTTGGAAGATCCCCACATAGCAGAAGATTGAGCTAGTGGAGCGTCCAACTTACGGATGTTAAAGCAAAGTGCTAGGTGGGAGACAACCCACCATGGTATGATCGTTCTTTTCTTTATTTTTAGTTTCTCATATTCAATAACTCTTCTCTTTATTAGTACTTTCGTGCATCTGCATTTACATGTTTCTATTTTTAATTAAAAAAAATTTCGCTACGCGACGCGATCGCATCAGCGACGCGTCCGCGTCGCAAGGAGAGTAAAGAAAAATAAAAATGAACAGAGAGTCACGCTGGAGCATGGCTGGAGGCGTGCCAATGGCACCAATCGACCCACGCGACCGAGTCGCTGACGCGTCTGCGTCTCATGGGGATAATGGCCTCCCACGCGACTGCGTGCCCCACGCGGCCGCGTGCCCTGAGTTTTCGACGTAAAAAGGGTGCACAATGAAATATTGTGCGAGAGTGGTGCTGGAAGCACAATCCTTATCACGCGACCGCGTCGCCAACACGGCCGCGTTGTCCGTTTTCTGAAGCACACTCACGCGATCGCGTGACCCACGCGATCGCGCCACTCCAATTTTGGCAAATAAATTAATTTGAACAGAGAGTTGTTCTGGCGCGAGGCTGCACTCGCGCCAGAAGCATAACATGGGCCATGCAACCGCGTGACCGATGCGATCGCGTCACCATACTTGAAGCGCATCCACGCGAACGCGTGCCCCACGCGGCCGCATCGCATGCGCCGCACAGCTCAACCTAAAATTGCCACATATCTTATCTTTCTCTCCTCCAAATCCTAATTTTTCTTTTCCCTCCTTATTTCTTCCTTCTTCCTTCTTCCTTCTATCTCACCTATCACTCTCTCTCTCTCACCTCCATTCCCAAGGTTCTATTTTCTTCTTCCTTCTTTTCTTTTCTAACATTATCATTATTTTATATGTTATTTTCTTTTTCTTTTCTTCTTCTTTTCATTTTTCCTATTTTCTTTCTTCTTCTTTTCCTTTTTACATGGTGTTAGAAATTTATTTGAGTCATTTTTCCTAATTATATGGTTGTGGATATTTGTAAATTGTTTGGCAATTATATATTATTTTCTTTAAAGAGTTGCTTGCATGTTAACTTTAATACTTTCTTTACCTCATTCACCATGCATGCTATGTGTTTGTGAAAAAGCCCCTATGGCATTAGGCACTTCTCTCTTATACTCTCTACTATTTAATGCTTGCTTTTTCATAAATTCTCTTTACTATTGTATTAATTGAATTTAATTGTCAATACAAACATGGTAATTTATTACAAGTAATGCTTGGTTTATGCTACTCATGCCCTTTTCCGGCATGCCAATAAACACCTTGCATCCACTTATCTTTCGATGCACTGGCTATTTTTCATTGCTGGCTTTTCACATGTACTCGAGAGCATGTGTTAATATCAATTACATCTTAATGTGCATCCATCACCACTCTTCCGTTCTCTTCCTTGCTATATATCTATTTGAATTTAATTTACTTTCTCCTCCCTTTTTCAGGATGGCCACCAAGAAAGGAAGGGAGAAAGCAACTCCTAAACCCCCAGCAAGAAGAGGAACTAAAAGAGCATTAGTGGCAGAGTCGCCTTCAACCGCAGTCAAGCCCTCAACAAAAAGAGTTAAGAGGATAATAAAGGTTGATGAAAAGGAGAAAGCCTTTCCAGCAAAGGACACTGCGCAATTTCCCAATCGCTACTGTGAGCAGATGTTTCCTATCCTGGCAGAAAGGAACTATAACAATGAATACCTTCTTATCCTCCCGTCCAATATTGCTACCTTCGTTGAGCCGCAAATTGAACGAAGATAATGGGATTTCCTACGGAGACAGCCAAGGCAGGTCAATCTTTCTTGGGTAGTTGAGTTCTACTCTAACTTCTACATGCCAACTCTGCAGTCTGTTTATGTCCGGCAGAAGCAAGTCGCCATTACAGAAGAGGCCATTTAGTAAGCTCTGAGTCTTCCTCCTATTCCAGAAGGAATGGACGCCTTCCAAGAAGCCGCACTTAAGCGCCAGAGGTACCAATTTGACTGGGACTCCGTTCTCGGAGTTATCGCCTTACCTGGCAACCGTTGGATCTACGAATACTACCGTACCCGCCCTAAGGGAATCTTGGCTTCGGCACTTACCTTAGAGGCTCGCGTATGGGCACAGATCATGTCCCATTATGTCTTCCCGAGCACTCATGAGTCCTCCTTCACTGCGGACATGGCTGTTCTACTCTGGTGCATCCTTACAGACCAACCTCTGAATCTCTCAAGACATATTCGGAATGCTATGGGACACGTACAAATTGCGGGCAACTTACCTTTCCCCGCCTTGGTCTCAGATCTTGTCTCAGCAGCCGGAGTCTCCTACAGGGCTGGGGACACCAAAGCCGTGCTTCCACGGGATGATCAGTATGTCCCTAACGGGAAATACCTCAGATTTTCAGCAGCCACTACAAGTCTTCCTACTACTCCAGTTGAAGATAATCCTTCTTCAATACTACAAGCACCTACAACTGATGAATTGCTCCAGCAGATAATCAACAAGTTGGATCGGCAAGAACGCAAGGCTAAGTTGAGAGAGCGCCGTAACAACCGAAGATTCAAACACCTCAGGGAGCTACTTAGAGGAGATTGCAGAGACTCAGACACCCCGGAATCCACTTCTTTTACCAGCACAGGGAGCCATGATGGTCCCAATTGTGAAGATACTGCTACCAGCCCACCCCTGTTCCTGAAAGATGGCACCGCGGACGGTGCAAAGACTTAAGTGTGGGGAGGTCGGTCAGTACCTGACTTTCGGAGGTAATTTCTCTTCTCTAGCACCAATAATTAGGATATTTTAGTTAGATTTTCTTTCTTTTATAGAATAGAATAAATTGCATAGGTTAGGATAGTTGCATGCATGTTCTACTTGATTGAAAAGACAATAAGTTTCTTCTAAGACTCTATTTTTGGAACAAAATTTCACTAATTTTTCAAAATTTTTATAATAAATTTACTTGAGTTGTATTTGGAACATGATGTTTGAGCTAAAGAATACACAACCTGTGAAAGATTTGAGCCTTTATATATAGTTACATTATTTAACCATAATTATTTCATTCTTGTATCTTTACCTCTCTATAATTGTAATCTATATTTTGTTTTATCTTATATGTCCAATATTTATTATATTTGCATGCTTGCACATGATTGAGGCCATTATTTGTTTAAACTCACTTATCCAAATTAAGCCTACCCTTTTCAATTACCTTTATTAACCACTTTGAGCCTTTAAATCCCGTTTGTTCTATATTTTACCACATTACTAACCTTAAGCTGAAAAACAATTGTATATCCCAAATTGAATCTTTGGTTAGCTTAAGATAGAATTGTGTGTGCTAGTTAAGTATGGGAAATTGTGGGAACAAAAATTGTTAAGGGAATGTGTCATGAGAATTTAATGGGAATTTGGACACCTACTCATGTGAAACTATAAGAATTAAAAATCTATGTGCATTGATAAGCTATATTTATTTCTAATGTCAAAAAAAATTTTAATTGTATATATATATAATAAGGGGATAAGATTACCCCAATGATGAATTAAGAATTCAAAAGATCAATGCACATATGATAAAATCAAAATAAAAAGTTGATACATGAGTATGGATTGAAAAAGGGAATTCTGGGTAGCTAGGTATGAATTCTGAGATTACATTAAAAATATAAAAGTTGGGTTGGAGTTTGGGTTAATTGAAGATTCAATTTATCAGCTCACTTAACCAAATATATATCCACATCCTCACCTTGGCCCCATTACAACCTTGAAAAGACCTCATGATGTTTGTATTGGTATATTAACTGTTGTTGATTGGTTAGGAGAAGAACAAAAGTTAGAGAGCATGATTAGAGAAGGATAGAGTGATTACCCTATACACTAGAGATTAGAGCGTATATACATTATCAGTGAGGGTTCAATGCTTGAATTTCCATGTTCCCTACTTTCATAGGCTATCCTCTTGCATTTTTATCTGTTTTACTGTATAATAATAGAATTAGTGGAATTTGATTTGTAATTGTTTTGAAGAGCTTATTTACTTTTGATCAAGTGGACAAGAATCATATAGTTATATATATATATATATATATATATATATATATATATATATATATATATATATATATATATATATATATATAGGATTGCATTGCATTTTATGAGTTTCTACATGTTCATACTTATCTACTTTATCTCCTTCAATTAAGCATGAGGACATGCTAATGTTTAAGTGTGGGGAGGTTGATAAACCACTATTTTATGGTTTATATTGTGTTTAATTGTGTGATTTTATCATGATCCTTACCCACTTATTCATTAAATTAGCATGCAATTATAATTCCTTCCTGAATTTATTACATGTTTGAAAACAGCTTCCTAGAGACTTTAATTATGTATTTTTAATTCTCCTTTATTCCATTCGATGCCGTGATCTGTGTGTTGAGTGTTTCAGACTTTACAGGGCATGAATGAGTTGGAGATTGGAAAGAAAGCTGGCAGAAATGGAAGGAACACAAGAATTTGAGGAGATAACCAGCGAGAAGTGACGCGGTCGCATGGCTCACGCGACCGCACGAAGGAGAGCAAATCACAGTGACGCGGCCGCATGGCTCACGCGGCCGTGCGGATTGGAAAAGCTAAAACGACGCGGTAGCATGGACGACGCGAACGCGTGGCAAGGAAAAGCGCGAATGACGCATTCGCATGGGTGACGCAATCGCGTGACATGTGCGATCTGCATAATCTGCAGAACTCGCTGGGGGCGATTTTGGACCTTATTTCGACCCAGTTTTCAGCCTGGAACAGCAGACTAGAGCCAGAGAACATGCAGAAACAAAGGACAACATTTATTTTACACAGTTTTCAGTTTTAGATCTAGTTTTACTCCTCCTCTAGGTTTTTCTCTTTAGTTTTTAGGATTTAATTGTCAATTGGTCTTAGCATTGGAACATTGAGAAGAGTTATTACCTCATCAAGACTTCGTCATTCTAGTTCGTTCTCTTAACTTGGTTTTATTCTTCCATGTTCTTTGCTTTGTTCAATTTTGTCATCTGAATACGTTTATGATTATTTAATACAAGGGTTATTTCTTTTATTTCAATTCATTTTAATTTCCAATAATCATGTCTTCTTTTAATTCCCTTTCATGTGTTATGGATTTATTATTTACAATGAGCGAGTAGTTCCCTCACTTGATGGGGAGTTGATTGAAAGGAACTCTTGAGTTGGAAAGATTGAAAGAAAAATTTGTAATTGGGTTAACTGTTAGATTGCTATCTAGTCACTAACACCAATCCCTTTGAACTAAGTGGGTTGCAACTCGTGAACAGATCTAGCATTCTAACTCGTTTGACTTTCCTTTACCTAGTAAAGGATAACTAAACAGAACAACCATTAATTATCAATTAATCTTGAAATCATTCCATCAATAATAGAGATTCCAACTAATCAACTCCCAGTCAAGGCTTTTACTCATATTATTCAATTTTCTCAACTTAATTTTCCATCTACTTAACTCAACTTCTTTGGAAACATCTAATTAATAAAATAGCACACTTTTTTGCAACTCGTTGGGAGACGACCTGGGACTCAAACTCCCAGTAATTTTTAATTTAAATTCTCCGTGACATATTTCTAAATTGATAGGCAGATTTTCGGTAAGTTAAGAACTATACTTACAACGTAACTATTTTAATAATTTTTAATTCACCAACTTCTGTACTCCGTCAAGGTCCATGAGTGGGCTCTCTTGTTTGCTCCATCCTTTTCTTAGTGATGGCCTTTTCCTCATCAATGAGGGTGTCTTCCTCTATGACAACTCCAGCTGAATTGCATAGGTGACATTCTTGGCCCCAACTTCATAGAAGTGGTCTTGATGGACCTTTGAGATGAATCTCTCCATCTCCCATGACTCGGAGGTGGAAGCAATTGCCTTCCCTTTCCTCTTTCTAGAGGTTTCTCCGGCCTTAGGTGCCATTAGTGTTGATTTTGAGCATACTTGATTGGTTGCATCTTATCAACCAATATTTTATTTTTTTGGTGTGTGTTGATCTCTCTAAAATTGTGATCTTTGTCTTGCTTGATTCTATATTTTCATCGTTTAATGTATGCATGCACTTATATGATTGAGGCCTTTGTTTCACTTAGCTTACATACCCATATGGCCTTAACCTTTCAATTATCCTTTGCAAACCAATTTTGAGCCTATTTTACCCCTTTGTTCTTTACTTTAGCTCATCACTAACTCTAAGCAGAAAACAATAATGTCCTTAATTTGAATCCTTGATTAGCTTAGACTAGTGAAAGTGCTCATAAATTAAGTGTAGGAAAAGTGGGTTTGGAAACGTTTGGTTTGGAAATTGAGTATATTGGACTTTGTGTGAAAATGTGAAAAATGTTGAGGACATGTTTATGCATTCAATACCTTAATCATATGCATTGGAAAAGAAAAGAAAGAAAAAAATTTATTAAGAAAAGAAAAATAGAAAAGAAAAATAAAGGAGAAAAAGAAAAGAAAAAGAGCAAATAAATAAAAGGGGACAAAATGCCCCAAAGTAAGTGGTGAAAGCAATACATATGTACTGTACTTGAAATTAGAATGCATGAATATGTGGAAAACATGGTTAATGGATAGTTGGATGTTGTATTATGATTACATAGATTGTCTAAGTTAGGTGAAAAGTTTAAGTTAATTAAGGATTCAGATTTTAGTCCACCTGGCCAAATACAATCCTACCTTGACCCTAACCCCATTACAACCCTTAAAAGACCTCTTGATATGTGTATCTGTGCATTAATTCTTTGTTGATTGGTAGAAGAAGAGCAAGCCTTAGAAAGCAATGTTAGTAGAGAATTGAGAGAATCGAACCTTAAACACATGAGTGATTAGAGTGTATACACTTCTAGTAAGAGTTCAATGCTCGATTCCTTGTTCCCGGCTTTCATGAGCTATCTTCTTCTTGCAAGTCTACTTGTACTTTATTTTATGATTTGAATTAGTGAAATCCAGTTCATATTTATTCTTGAAAGATTTATTTACTTTTTACCAAGTAGGTAAAATCATTTTGCATGTAGTTGCATTCACATAGATAGGTTGCATTTCATACTTATCTACCATTCCTCTTTTACTCCTTTATAGCTCTCTTAAGCTAGCATGAGGACATGCTAATGTTTAAGTGTGGGGAGATTGATAAACCACTATTTTATGGTTTATCTTGTGCTCAATTGAGTGGTTTTTTGTCCATTATTCTCACACTTATTCATACTATTTGCATGGTTTTACCTTTTCCTTCCGAATTTTGTGCTATGATTGAATACATGTTTCTTTGACCTTAATTTTATTAATTTTAATCCTCCCTTTATACCATTCGATGCCGTGATATGTGCGTTAAGTGATTTTAGATATTACAGGGCAGGAATGGCTCATGAGGATGGAAAGGAAGCATGCAAAAGTGGAAGGAATACAAGAAGCTGAAGGAACTGCTAAGTTGTCCAGCCTGACCTCTTCGCACTCAAATGGTCATAACTTGAGCTACAGAGATCCAAATGATGCGGTTTCAGTTGTGTTGGAAAGCTAACGTCCGGGGCTTCGCAACGATATATAATTTGTGATATCTGCCTGACGAGAAAACTTTTGCGTGGTCTAGAAATTTGCGGATAATATTCCTCGTTGCAAGTATAGTTTCTAAAACTTCAAAAGTCCTTTCATACAAACGTTTTGGTTGTCACAAGTAATAAACCCCTAAATAAATTGATAACTGAAGTATTCAAACCTTGGGTCGTCTTCTCAAGGAACTGCAGGGAAGTATGTTCTTATTATTGGTTATGGAGATTGTAAATTGGGGTTTTGAGAATGAGAAGTGAATAGTTTAATTAGCAATTAAAGTAAATGAAGAACAAGCAATTTAAATGGCAAGTAAAATAAATAAATGACTGTAAATAAACTTTTGGCAAGGTATGAGAAATTAGAGGTCATATCCTAGTTATCCTTATCAATGATAATGAGAATTGAATCTTAATTCCACTTTGTTAACCTTTACCAAGATAAAGGAAGGTCAAGGGATTAATTGGTTTGATCTTCAAATCCTATTTATTTCCTAAGAAAAGATTGAGATTATTGAAGTTCAATTTAATTAACAAAGATAATAATTATCAATCATGTTTGAGTTTGATAACTCCTGAGTTACTGATTTCTTAACCAAGACCAAAAGGAGAAAAGTAAATCTACTGGAATAAAAATGTCTTCAGATAGGAATAACAATAATGTAAATAGAAGAAAGCAATATTAAACTGAAATACCTCAAATAATATTAATTAAGAAAATCATAACATGAATGTAGCATAAGCCAAATAGGCAACATAACTAATATAAGCATTAAAGTATCTGAAAGTAAGAGATAAATATAAAGTAAAAGAACATTGAACCTGGGATCGAGAGTCACTCCTAAAACTAAGAGAAATCCTAAATCCTAATCCTAAAGAGAGGAGAGAACCTCTCTCTAAACAATCTAAATCATGAAAACTAACTAAAGTGGAGACTCTCCTTTGAATGGATGCGTTCCCCCACTTCATAACCTCTGGTCTATGCCTTCTGGACTTGGATTTGGGCCAAAAAGGGCTTCAGAATTTGCTGGGAGCATTTTCTGCAATTTCTGGTGCGTGGCCTCTGTCACGCATCCGCGTGGGTCACGCGGTCGCGTCATTCGGAGTTTTTCTTGTCACGCGGTTGCGTCAGTCATGCAACCGCGTCATGTGTGTTTCGCTCGAGGGGCGCGGTCGCGTCAGTCATGCGGCCGCGTCAATGCCTTTTTTGCGCTGGCATGCGGCCGCGTCGCCATGCGATCGCGTGGCTGCCAATTTCTTCAAAAACTCTATTTTATGCTTTCCTTCCATTTTTGTATGTTTCCATTCCATCCTTTAAGTCATTCCTGCCTTAGAAGATCTGAAACTACTCAACACACAAATCACGGCATCGAATGGAAATAAAGGTAATTAAAATAATTAATTTTAAAGCCTAGGAAACATGTTTTTCACATACATCACATAATAAGGAAGGAAAAGTAAAACCATGCAATTAATATGAATAAGTGGGTGAAGGATTGAATAAATCACTCAGATTAAGCACAAAATATATCATAAAATATGGGTTTATCAATCTCCCCACACTTAAACAATAGCATGTCCTCATGCTAAGTCCAAGATAGAGTACGGTAAGGTTAAAGTGGTGGAATGTCATGCAATGCAATCTAATCTAAATGCAACTACCTAAATGAATGATGCATCATGCAATTCTAGTTTTTATTCACTTGTATATAAAGCTTGCATGTAGTTAAATTAATTCACATTCTCAAGGAGTCATATATATATATATATATAGCCAAACCTTAGATAATGATAAAGTGCCTTTACAATTGAGATGGGAGAGAAAAAAATTTTATAATCTTGCAAGACAATTAATAATTTAAGCAGAGATATATGTTAATGAGCTATTGAACTCTCACTGGATTTTGTATTTACTCTCTAATCACTCAGTGTTTATTGGGTTAATCACTCTATTCTTCTTTTTATTCTTTCTTTCTATAACTTTGTTCTTCATCTAACCAATCAACAATTATAGAATATAGACATACCAAAAATCATGAGGTCTTTAGTTAAGGTTGTAATGGGGCCAAGGTAAAGGTAAGGGTATATGTATAAGGCTAAGTGAGCTAATAAGTGAATCCTTAATTAGTCTAAGATCTCACCTAACATACATACTTTGTAAAGCAAAGCTTCTTTACCTATTTTCCCATATTTTCCCACTTTTGATGTTACATGCTCATGTTTCAATGTTTATTTTTATCCCATGTGCAATGCTTTATTTCACATTTGGGGAATTCTTTTGTGACCCCTTTATTTAAATACCGAAAATTAAATTTTTTTTTTAAAAAAACATATGGTAATTTAATTATTTTGATTTTACATGAGCATGCTTTCCAAAACTTTTTATTTTGAATTATTTTATTCTTTTCAACTTTTCTGCCCTTTTATTTTTATCATCCATGTTCCCAATAGGTTTCCCACATGTAAACCATACACAATTTCTATCTTAAGCTAACCAAGGATTCAACTTGGGGTTTTTATTTTGTTTTTCTGCTTAAGGCTAGTAATGTGGTTTATCGAATAAAAGGGGAATTAAAGGCTCAAGGGGGCTAACAAGGGTGATGTAAAAGGGTAGGCTATTTTGGGATAAGTGAGCTAAAGATCAAATAATGGCCTCAATCACTCTCTTGGTATGTATTTCTATTCTATAATTAGACATATAGATTAAAACAAAGTAAAGAACATCAGAATAAAAAAGAAGGGCGGAACACACAGGAATAAAAATTATGGTTTGAATGTAACTATACAATTAAGCTCAAAACTCACAGGCTGTATGTTCTCTAGCTCAAAAATTATTTATCAGTTATGTATGTCATGCAGGTTTAGTTAAAAATTCCCATTATTCTCAATGTAAAACTTAAGGTGGCTTTAAAGTTCTAGTGTTTCTCCTTGATAAAATGTTGTTAACTAACTAACATGTAATGCTATATATACAAGGTGTGTGGATTGTTTCTATTATGTTCAAGTCCCTAGTTTACTTCCTTTTTATATTTTCAATTTAAACTAAGCTATCTTATGCTAAAAAGGGTAAACTATACTAATTAATCCACAATTTCTATAACTAATAAGTTAGAATTGCAACTAAACTAAATGGCTAAAATATGAACTAAAGTGCAACATAGAATAAATACATAAAAATATATATAAGTACTGAAAAAATAAAAATAAAAATAGAAATAAAAATACAGAAAAGTAGCAAAATAAATAAAAAGAGTATGTAGTGGTTCACCAAAAAAAAGATTGCCAGAGATGGCGACCTCCCCACACTTAAAATGTAGCATCGTCCCTGATGCTCACTCAAGCAGGATGTGAAGGGGTGTCATCACTGGAAGGACGGGTAGCTGGAGTCTCTGAGGTGGTGGTCTGAGGATCAGCCTGCTGCAGAGGAGGTGCTGATTGGATAGGGATCTCGGGGTCTACAGTCTGAATCTGAGGCGGAGCCTCCTGATGTGATGCGGCCTGCTCTGTGTCTGCCTACGCAGCCTCACTCTGGGAATGGGTCTCTGCCTCGTGATCATCCGTCTCCTCCTCAGATGCCTCGGATGGTGTGTCAGGCTCGGAGGGGATGTCGCCAGATCGTATCATCAGCTTCAGGTGCTCATAGCGTCGCTTGTTGTGACGCTCCATCTGGTCAAGCCATCGAAACAGGCAGTGCACTAGATGATAGATGGGCTCTGGGGCAGGTGGAGGTGCAGTGGTGGTGGCAGGGGTAGCTGTAGAGGAAGAGGGGCCGGCAGATGGTGTGGCTGTGTCAGCAGTAGCAGTGAGGAATGGAGGTCTGTAGCCCAAAGCCAGAAAGTTCCTGCTGTGAGGGATAATCTTCTTGCATTCTGCAGCAGGTGGCTTTTCATCAGCATCCTCCCAAGGCACGTCAGCTCGACGGCCTAGCTGTGTAACCAGATAAGGAAAGGGAAGAGTGCCTCGGACGTGGACACTGGCCATGTGGTACCGGATAAAGCGTGGCAAGTATAGGTCCTTACCCTCCATCACACACCATAGGAGGGTGATCATAGTGGCTAGTATCTCAGTCTCGTGAGTACTCGGCATAATGAAGTTGCTAAGTATCTGATGCCATAGCCGAGCCTCATCATTCAGGTAAATCCGCTTGATTCCCTTTGGCATAGTGGTATTCTGACCCATAATCCAAGGAACGGTCAGGTCAAGGGCTATCCTGGCCTTGACTACATCCCAATCAAATCGCATGAAGCGCATATCCTCCTTAGCTTTTTGATAACCATCCAGCTGATCAGTTTTAGGCAGAAGCTTCAAGACATCTTCAATGGCCTCTTCAGTGACCAGAATTTGCTTTCCTCTAAGGTTCACTGCATCTAGGGAGGTTTTGAAGTAATTGCAGTAGAATTCCCTAACCCAAGATGCATTGACCTCAGTCAGGTTTCTCTCTAAGAAGAACCAGCCTCTTTGTTTGATCTGGTCAGAGGTGTATTGCTGGAGTTCTTCTGGGATCTTCAAAGTTCTCTCCAGGTATAGGTTCCTGGAGTTTGCAAACACCGGATACTTTAGCTCACAGTATCGGTTTGCAAACTTCACTGGATCAGTAGCAAGGATTAGCTGGTCGGCCTTCTCCTGCGGGGTAAAATTTTTCTCCCGCAAGGAGTCATCGTGCATAAAACTCTTGAATGGACATGGAGGATTCTCCTCTTTTCCATTTGCCAGTAGTAGCCTTTCCTTTTTCTTTTCTCTGGCTGGCAGACATCCTGAAAAATAGAAAACCAGGATATAGTGAAAACAGGAAAACAAATAAGCAAATAATCAAAAGAAACACAAAGTGGCAAAGGAGCAAAAGGATAAGGAAAATGAGTTAAGTAAATGTGCATTAAGGATTGTATAGGAGTTAAAAGTTCGAAAAGGAGAATTCACAATCCAAAATGTAATTGAATTCATGTTAAATAGAAAAATTAACATCATGCCATGGTTAGAATGTTAAAAGAAAGTGAAAGAAAATCAGAAGAGAAGTTTTGAAAGGTTAGGTTGGTTAGAATTGAGAAAGAGTTTAGGAAGTGAACATTAGTGAGTTAGTAAAAAGTGGGTTAAAGTAAGTGGCATAATGAAAATATTCCAAGTAACAAGTATTCACAGTTAGAAGCTATAAGTAACTCATATCCAAATAAGGAAAACATGTTGATGATGATTCAAATAGATATAGAAATAGCAAAAATTGGAATCAAACATCAAAAATGAAAATTATGAACCAGGAAATCAAAAAGAATAAGAAAGCTTGCCCTGTCATTCATGAATTGTTTTGGTTAAATCTAAGGAAAGCACAGTTGAAAATGCCAAAATCAAGACATAAATGGAAATATTTTACAGAGATTCGGGCAGCATTCCGGCTAAAATTGGATTGTCCCGGAAAATAAACAGCAACAGAATAGTTCATATGAATAAAAAATACAGCTGCAATTACATATAAGGAATAAGAACATGAAAATCCAGAGTAAAGAGCAGCATGAAACAAGAAATTACAGCATATGAACAAAATTAACATCACAGCAACAGCAGAATTGCGAAAATAATGAAACAAGAAACACGAACAGCGCAATTAAACAGACCTAAATCCACTAACCACATCCTAGGCTACCTAACAACCTAAAATCCACTACAACATGCATATCTAACTAGCCTAATGACGAACATAAATAGAAAAATATGAATTAACTACGAAGGATAGAAGGGTGGCATTCGTCGGAACCTGGTAGGCGTAAGAAAGAGAGTGGGGCAGAGAGGTGGCTGGGGATGACGGCGGTGGCATCTGGTGCGGCAGAAGAGGGTGGCGCGGCGGCGGTGGCTGCTGTTCGGAGGAAGGGAGAGAAAGGTAGGGGTAATGGGGATAGGGGGTAATAGGGGAAGGGAGGGGGCGTGTGGGTGGCGCTGGGCAGTGGTGACGGGGCGGCGGCGGTGGGTGGTCGGAGGGGGGTGGGTGGCGGCGGCGTCTGGGTGGTCGGCGGCGTGATGGGGGTTCGGTGGTGGTAGTTGGGTGGTGGTGGTGTGATTGGAGAAGAAGAGAGGGAAAATAGGGGTTTAAGGGGAGGCGCGACTGGTAGGGTTCGCGTGACTTAGGGGGTTATAAATTTGAATCCACGCGATCGCGGGGGGCACGCGGTCGCGTGATTGGGCTGAAATGGTGGTTGACGCGATCGCGTCAGTGGCGCGATCGCGTGGAGGGCAAAAAGAGTGAATGACGCGATCGCTGGGGCATGTGATCGCGTCGCTTGAATTTGTGCGAAATGCACAGTTCCAGCGTCGTTTCAGCGCAACTCTCTGTCTCCTTTTGGGGTGTTGTGCAATCCATGCAACGCGATCGCGTCGCTCACGCTGTCGCGTGGGATTGAGGTTGTGCAAGTGACGCGATCGCGTGAGGGACACGATCGCGTGGGCATTTTGTGCAAAACGCACAATGGCCGCACGATTCCAGCCTAACTTTCTGGACGTTGGATGTTTACGCCGATCTCCAGGTCACGCGGCCGCGTGAATGACGCGGTCGCGTGGGAAGTGTTTTTCGCAACTTGACGCGATCGCATGAATGATGCGGTCGCGTCGCGCACCCTTTTTTTATGCAGGTATGCAATTATGCAGTATGCAGAATGCAATTATTAATATGAATGAGATGCAAAACTCTAGGTTCAATAAAATAAAACTTGAAAAAAATAAAACTAAATAAAAATTGAAAAAGGGACGATCATACCATGGTGGGTTGTCTCCCACCTAGCACTTTTAGTTAAAGTCCTTAAGTTGGACGCTGGATGAGCTTCCTGTTATGGCGACTTGTGCTTAAATTCATCCAGAAATCTCCACCAATGCTTGGAATGCCAATAGCCTCCAGGGTTCCAAACTAGGCATGTGAAGCTTCTGAGCAGCTTCAAACAGATTATCAGGCTGCTGGGGTGATGATTGTCAGCATAGATTCCAAGATCCCAAACTTTGCTTTTAAATCTGCCTTCGTCTTGATCTATACTTTTCCATCTGGGCGGTTTAGAAATTAGATTCTCACCAGGATAACCAAACGTTTTTCGAGATCCATCTGATTGATCATGATGCCAATCCGTGCACTTCGAGTTGAAGCATGGAACCTTATTGAACCTTGTGCACCAGCTCTGAGCACGAGCCATTTCTCGCTTACTCTTAAAGCCGCAGAGAGCTCTAAGCTGGCCATCTGTTTCAAGCAAACCATATTCAAGTGGAAAAACACAGTTAAAGGTTAAGGATTGTACCCAATTGAAACTTGTATTGGGTGGTAATGGCCTTGGGATAGGTGGTTCCAGTGGTTCTGTGAGTTCTACTCCCTTGTACTCTTCTGTGAAATTCTCCACATCCTTGCAAGATTCTTCAAATGTATCCATGTCCTGATCAAAGCCATCTATGTCTTCCTCATCACTTAAGTCATAGACTGGAGGTTGAGAGAAATCTACCTCCATATCATCTTCGTATTCACTTGGGGAAGATTCTTCGATCTCAGAGAATTCACTTGCAGATGCAAGTTCACTACTAGGAGAACTTGACTTGTGACTATCATCATCAAGAAAATTTGCTTCTTGGGTTATTCTGTCTAGTTCTTCATGAAAGACTTGCTCTGGGGATTGCGCACAATCCTCCTTAGCATCAATTGTAACATCCTTGACAGAATGCTCCACAACCTTGGATTCCCATGGAGGTTCAGCGTCTCCTAAGTCTTCAACCAACTCTTCTTCTTCAATAATGACAGCTTCCTCTACTTGTTCCAGTACGAAACTGTGCTCTGTCTTGTCTACTGGAGTTTCTAGTATTTCTTTCATGCTACGCTCTTCATTAGATTGTCCACATGGGGCTGTGGGATGTCCTTGAATGTTCGAACGTCTAGAAAATAATTGACTTACTGCTTGCTCCAGTTGATGAAGGGTTGTTTGAAGTCGATTTACTGTTTTCTTGAGGCGAACCTCTGATTCTCGGGGTGATGGATTTGGATATGGCACAGGGGGAAGTGATGGTGTTTGGGAGTGATTGGATTGGAACTGGGGTAAATGAGGATCATACGGTGGTGAATGGTGAAAAGGAGCTTGTGAGTGTGGTGGTTCGAAGTTGTGCTGAGAGGATAGTCTATAAGCACAGGGTGGGGCTTGTTGGTAATTACAAGGTTGTCAACCACGTCTATTTGCTTGGTATGCATTGTTGAATGGTCTTTATCCATGATATCTTGGAGGGTGTTATTGCCTAAAGGGTTGATCAGATCCTCTTGGCTCCATCCATCTTTGATTGCTCTGACCTTGATGCATGTTCCTGTTATAACTTCCATTCCTTTCAAACATTAGAACCAAACTCAAAGCGGAAGGGGTGAGAATTCATAGTAGCTAAAAAGAAATAAAGAGGGAAAAAATAAAGACAAATAAAAAAGTAAAAGAAAAATATTTACAATAACCAATAATAAGGCACACGATTGCAGTTCCCCGGCAACGGCGCCATTTTGACGTTAGGATTTTATGGTGGTAAAGAATTTTATAAAAACAATCACGTTGTAGATATAGTCTCTAAACCAACAGAAATCCCTTCGTACAAACGTTTTGGTTGTCACAAGTAACAAACCCCAAAATAAATTGATAACCTAAGTATTCAAACCTCGGGTCGTCTTCTCAAGGAACTGCAGGGAAGTATGTTCTTATTATTGGTTATGGAGATTGTAAATTAGGGTTTTGAGAATGAGGAGTAAATAGTTTAATTAGCAATTGAAGTAAATGAAGAACAAGCAATTTAAATGGCGAGTAAAATAAATAAATAACTGTAAATAAACTCTTGGCAAGGTATGAGAAATTGGAGGTCCTATCCTAGTTATCCTTATCAATGATGATGAGAATTGAATCTTAATTCCACTTTGTTAACCTTTACTAAGATAAAGGAAGGTCAAGGGATTAATTGGTTTGAACTTCAATAATCCCAATCTTTTCTTAGGAAATAAATAGGATCCGAAGATCAAACCAATTAATCCCTTGACCTTCCTTTATCTTAGTAAAGGTTAACAAAGTGGAATTAAGATTCAATTCTCATCATCATTGATAAGGATAACTAGGATAGGACCTCCAATTTCTCATACCTTGCCAAGAGTTTATTTACAGTCATTTATTTATTTTACTCGCCATTTAAATTGCTTGTTCTTCATTTACTTTAATTGCTAATTAAACTATTCACTCCTCATTCTCAAAACCCCAATTTACAATCTCCATAACCAATAATAAGAACATACTTCCCTGCAGTTCCTTGAGAAGACGACCCGAGGTTTGAATACTTCGGTTATCAATTTATTTAGGAGTTTGTTACTTGTGACAACCAAAACGTTTGTACGAAGGGATTTCTGTTGGTTTAGAGACTATATCTACAACGCGACTGTTTTTATAAAATTCTTTACCACCATAAAATCCTAACGTCAAAATACATTTTGACGAGAGAACTTTTGCGTGGTCTAGAAATTCGCGGATAATATTCCTCATTGCAAGTATAGTTTCTAAACCTTCAAAAGTCCTTTCATACAAACATTTTGGTTGTCACAAGTAACAACCGCTAAATAAATTGATAACCGAAGTATTCAAACCTCGGGTCGTCTTCTCAAGGAACTGCAGGGAAGTATGTTCTTATTATTGGTTATGGAGATTGTAAATTGGGGTTTTGAGAATGAGAAGTGAATAGTTTAATTAGCAATTAAAGTAAATGAAGAACAAGCGATTTAAATGGCAAGTAAAATAAATAAATGACTGTAAATAAACTTTTGGCAAGGTATGAGAAATTAGAGGTCCTATCCTAGTTATCCTTATCAATGATGATGAGAATTGAATCTTAATTCCACTTTGTTAACCTTTACCAAGATAAAGGAAGGTCAAGGGATTAATTGGTTTGATCTTCAAATCCTATTTATTTCCTAAGAAAAGATTGGGATTATTGAAGTTCAATTTAATTAACAAAGATAACAATTATCAATCATGTTTGAGTTTGATAACTCCTGAGTTACTGATTTCTTAACCAAGACCAAAAGGAGAAAAGTAAATCTACTGGAATAAAAATGTCTTCAGATGGGAATAACAATAATGTAAATAGAAGAAAGTAATATTAAACTGAAATACCTCAAATAATATTAATTAAGAAAATCATAACATGAATGTAGCATAAGCCAAATAGGCAACATAACTAATATAAGCATTAAAGTATCTGAAAGTAAGAGATAAATATAAAGTAAAAGAACATTGAACCTGGGATCGAGAGTCACTCCTAAAACTAAGAGAAATCTTAAATCCTAATACAAAAGAGAGGAGAGAACCTCTCTCTAAACTAAATCTAAATCATGAAACTAACTAAAGTGGAGACTCTCCTTTGAATGGATGCACTCCCCCACTTCATAACCTCTGGTCTATGCCTTCTGAACTTGGATTTGGGCCAAAAAGGGCTTCAGAATTCGCTGGGAGCGTTTTCTGCAATTTCTGGTGCGTGGCCTCTGTCACGCATCCGCGTGGGTCACGAGGTCGCGTCATTCGGAGTTTTTCTTGTCACGCGGTTGCGTCAGTCATGCGACCGCGTCATGTGTGTTTCGCTCGAGGCGCGCGGTCGCGTCAGTCATGCGGCCGCGTCAATGCCTTTTTCGCGCTGGCATGCAGCCGCGTCGCCCATACGATCGCGTGGCTGCCAGTTTCTTCAAAAACTCTGTTTTGTGCTTTCCTTCCATTTTTGTATGTTTCCTTTCCATCCTTTAAGTCATTCTTGCCTTAGAAGATCTGAAACTACTCAACACACAAATCACGGCATCGAATGGAAATAAAGGTAATTAAAATAATTAATTTTAAAGCCTAGGAAACATGTTTTTCACATACATCACATAATAAGGAAGGAAAAGTAAAACCATGCAATTAATATGAATAAGTGCGTGAAGGATTGAATAAATCACTCAGATTAAGCACAAAATATATCATAAAATATGGGTTTATCACTGCCCCGAAGCCAGGTGACGCAAATGCGTGGATCACGCGGATGCGTGACCTGGCGAAAAACTCAATCCACGCTAACGCGTGGACGACGCTTCCGCATCAATTTGCAGCAACCTATACGTGACAGAATTTGCAATCAGCGATTTCTGAGCTATTTTGACCCAGTTTTTGGCCCAGAAAACATAGATTAGAGGCTATGTAGTGGGGGAATGCATCCATTCATCATTGAACAACAACAATTCATACAACTTTCATATTAACAATTTTAGGTTTTTAGATGTAGCTTTTAGAGAGAGAGGCTCTCTCCTCTCTTTTAGGATTTAGGATTTAGGATTTCTTTTAATTTTAGGATTACTTCTCTTCAGTCGCAGGTTCAATGTTCTTTAATTTATGTTTCTATTCTACTTTTATTTATTCTAATGCTTTTACTTGTATCTGACTTATGTTGCCCAATTAGCTTATGAACTTTCATGTTAAGATTTGAATGTTTTATTTAATATATTTTGAGGTATTTCAGATTTATGATTGTTTTATTCTATTTATGATGCTTTCAATTTAAATTAGATTTATTTTTCCTTTTGGTTTTGGTTAAGTAATTGGTGACACTTGAGTTGTCAAACTCAGCTGTTGGTTGAAATTGGAGTTGCTGACTGATTCGGATCACTCTAAAGCTTGTCTTTCCATAGGAGTTGACTAGGACTTGAGGATCAAAGTAATTAGTCCACTTGACTTTCCTTTGTTTAGTAAGGGTTAACTAAGTGGGATTAAAACCCAATTCTTATCACACCTGATAAGGATAACTAGGATAGGAATTCCAATTCTTATACCTTGCCAAGAGATTTTATTATTATTAATTTATTTTTATTGTCATTTAAATTACTTGCTCCTTATTTCAAAAACCCAAAAATTCTACCTTTTCCATAACTAATAATAAATCATACCTCCCTGCAATTCCTTGAGAAGACGACCCGAGGTTTGAATACTTCGGTTATAAATTTTATTGGGTTTTGTTACTTGTGATAACCAAACTTTTGCACGAAAGGATTCTCTGTTGGTTTAGAAACTATACTTACAACGCGATTATATTTGTGAATTTCTTTACCGATAGGAAATTTGATCGTCAAAAATGGCGCCGTTGCCGGGGAATTGCAAACGTGTGCCTTATTATTGGTTATTGTAAATATTTACTCTTAAATTGATTTTTTGAAAAAAAAATTCAGATTTTTATTTTAAAATTTTTTATCTTATCTTATCGTAGTTTTAAATTTCAAAATTCAAAATTCAAAATTTAAATTTAAAATTTTAAAAATCAAACCTTTTCAAAATTTAAATCTTTTTCAAATCTTTATCTTATATTGTTGACTTTTTCAAAATTCAAATTTTAAAATTTAAAATTCAAAATTTAATTTTCAAATTCAAAAATTTAAATTTCAAACCTTTTAATTTAAAAACTTATCTTCTCTTACCTAACTTGTCTTATCTTTTCTAATCTTAAAATCAAATCTTTTTCAAACCTTTTCTCTTATTTATTTTATTTTATTTTATTTTCCTTTGATTGTTTATTTGTTTTTGTTTTTAATTTTTATTAGCTACTATGAATTCTCACCCCTCTGGTTTCAAGTTTGGTTCTAATGTTATTGCAAGGAATGAAAACTATAACAGGAACATGTATCAAGGTCGATTCAATCAGAGATGGAAGGAGCCACGAGGATCTGATCAACCCTTTCGGCAACAACACCTTCCAAGATACCATGGACAACGACCATCCTACAATGCATGCCAAGACAATAGTTATGGTGGACCCCTCCGTGACAAACCACCTCCACCAAATTACTATGGTCAAGAGCCATTCCAGGGAGCGTACCAAGATGATGAATATAGTGGACCCACCCCCTTGTAGTTACCAACAAGGCCCACCATATGCTTATGAACCGCCTCCCCAACATACTTTTGAACCACCATACTCACAAGCCCCCTACAACCAAACACCTCCATATGACCCTAACGCTTATCCACCATACCAACCACCTTATGAGCCATATGAACCATACATAGAACCACCCCAATTCCAACCCAATTACTCCCAAGAACCACCACCTCCATATGCACCATATCCATATCCATCAATCCAAGAGCCTTATGGTCCTACTTATGATAGCCGAGCGCAACAAGAATCATAGGATTGTCTCATGGAAACAGTGGAAAATTTTCATGCAACCCTTCACCAACTGGAGCAACGATCAATCGATTACCTTCCCGACGTTCAAACACTCAAGGAACCCCCATGGCTTCATGTGGACAATCTAATGAAGAACGTAGCATGAAGGAGACACTAGAAACTCCAGTGGACAGTAAGGAGCATGACTTTGTATTGGAACAATTGGAGGAAGCCGTAATCATTGAAGAGGAAGAAGTGGTCGAAGACTTAAGAGATGTGGAACCTCCATGGGAACCTCCAGTCATAGAACCTCCCTCCAATAAGCTTGAAATTGATGTTGAGGATGGTGTACAACCTCCAAGACATATCATGGTTGAAGACTTTGAAGGGGATGATCAAGAGATGGATTCAATCATTGATGAATTCTTATCTACAATTGAATCCTCTCCCATTAGACTTGACATGGAGATTAAAGAAGAAGAAGCACAACCTTCCATGCCCTTGGTGAACAATGAAGAAGAGATCGAATTGGAAGAAAGCTACCAAGAGGAAGAGGTTGATATTGAAGAAGCTTGCAAAGAGGTGGAAGTTTTCAAAGAAGAGCCCAAGGGAATGGAGCTGGAGATCACCTTGCCAAGGTTGCTGGAGACCTCTCCCCCAAAGCCATCACCATCCATCCCTTCATTCAAGTGGGTAAATCTCTCATCTCTAAGCTTAATTAGCTCACTTGAATATGCTTTGCTTGAGACGGATGGGCAACTTAGAGCTCTTTGTGGCTTTAAGAGTAAGAGGGAGATGGTTAGTGGTTGGCAACACAATCCTAGGTTCATTGTGGTAGGAAGCTCACGGCTGAAGTATCATGGTTGGAAGAATATTAAATTGTATGGGTCTAGGAAGCTGTTTGGATGCCTTAGTGAGAATTTGGATTGCTTACCACCCGGTTGGAACAAAGATGGTCAACAAGAAGATGGGTGCAAAAGCAAGGTTTGGGACCCCGGAATTCAGTCTAGAAATCAACACTCTTGGGGCCTTGTCACTTGCTTTAACCTGCTTGAAGGATTTCTGCACCTAGTTTGGGATCCCGGAGGCCATTGGAATTATAAACATTGGTGGGGACTCAAGGATCAGTACAAGCACAAGCCACCATGACAAGGAGCTCACCAAATGTCCAACTTAAGGACTTTAACTTAAAGTGCTAGGTGGGAGACAACCCACCATGGTATGATCGTTCTTTTTCAATCTTAGTTTTATTTTGTTTTATTTTATTCTTAGTTCTATTTTATTTTATTTTTCTTAGTGTTCATTCATCATATCTGCACCAGCATCTGCATTCTGCATTTTTGCATTCTACATTAAAAAAAACGCACGCGACGCGTAAGCGTCGCTGACGCGTTTGCGTCATAGGTGCGTTCTGAAGAAAAGAGAATTGAACAGAAAGTCACGCGAAAGCGTGGCTGGAGGCGTGCCTTAGGCACAAATATGCCCACGCGACGGCGTCGCTGACGCGCTTGTGTCGTTTGCGAAATAGCCTCCCCACGCGTCCGCGTCACCCACGCGAACGCGTGGCCCTGTAAAATCGATGTAAAGAGGTGTATGGCAGAGAGTTATGATGGAGCTGGGATGGAATAATGCTAGAAGCACAAGCCCTATCACGCGATCGCGTCACCCATGCGAACGCGTCGCCCTAAAATTTGGCGAAATGAGTTTCAAACAGAGAGTTGCGCGAACGCAAGGCTGCTCTCGCGCTAATAGCACAAATCATGTCACGCGATCGCGTGATCCACGCGATCGCGTGATCCACGCATCTGCGTCACCTGAACTTATCGCCAATCACGCGAACGTGTGATCCACACGTCCGTGTCGCCTGCGTCGCACAACTTATCCAGATCAGCGCCAATTATCTTATCTTTTCTTTTCTAATCCTAATTTCTTCTATCTTTTCTTCTTTCTTCTTTCTTTCTTACTTATTTCTTCTTCATCTCTTTAACTTCCCATCCCTCTTCACTTTCATTCTATTTTATTTAATTTATTTGCATACTTTCATTCATTGCATTTTAATTTTGTGCATATTTTTATTTTCTTTTCTAAATTTATTATTTTCCCATTTCGTGTTAAATTTTCTTATTCAACTGTTACATCTTTTCTTGAATTATTCTGGTGCATCATGACTTGTTTTATTCTGATTGGGTATTATTATTCATAAGTCAATGCTATTCTTTTATGATACTTGCATTCCACTTGCATTGATATGCACTTATACTGTCTTGCATTACCCACACTCTCTTCCCCTTTGTTGCAATTTTTGCACTATTGATATGTCATTTGCTTCTACTATTTTCTCACTTGTATGTTGTAGCTACCATGTAATTGAGACCCTCATTATTTGGCATTAACCCAACCATATTTTATTTGTTTTTTAATCTTTATTTTTGGGTTATTTTTCTTCTTTTGCTCTTCTTTCAGGATGGCCACCGAGGAAGGGAAACAGAAAATGTTTACATGGGGAGACAAACAAGTACATCTGCACAATCTCTAGAGAAAGCATCAGTTGTAGCAGCCCGTCCACCTGCACATCTCAGCATGCACCGACGACGGTACAATCTTTAAGTGTGGGGAGGTCGATACCGACTTCCGTGGGTTAGTTACCTTCTTCTCAACACCAATATTTTTTTTGTTCATTGTTGCATTTGCATGTTTAATTGCATGTTTATTTGATTTTGTGCATCTAACCACTACTTGGTTGAAGTAATATTTTTTTTTTAAGAAACTTTTTATAGTATTTCACTAATTTGAATAAATTTTTTCCTTAAACTTGTTTGAAGAAATTTTATTTTGGAACATGGTTTAGAGCTCGAACACACAAAACCAGTGAGATTTTGAGCCTACTTGATTGGTTGCATCTTATCAACCAATATTTTTTTTTTTTGGTGTGTGTTGATCTCTCTAAAATTGTGATCTTTGTCTTGCTTGATTCTATATTTTCATGGTTTAATGTATGCATGCACTTATATGATTGAGGCCTTTGTTTCACTTAGCTTACATACTCATATGGCCTTAACCTTTCAATTATCCTTTGTAAACCAATTTTGAGCCTATTTTACCTTTTTGTTCTTTACTTTAGCTCATCACTAACTCTAAGCTGAAAACAATAATGTCCTTAATTTGAATTCTTGATTAGCTTAGACTAGTGAAAGTGCTCATGAATTAAGTGTGGAAAAAGTGGGTTTGGAAACGTTTGGTTTGGGAATTGAGTATGTTGGACTTTGTGTGAAAATGTGAAAAATGTTGAGGACATGTTTATGCATTCAATACCTTAATCATATGCATTGAAAAAGAAAAGAAAAAAAATTTATTAAGAAAAGAAAAATAGAAAAGAAAAATAAAGGAGAAAAAGAAAAGAAAAAGAGCAAATAAATAAAAGGGGACAAAATGCCCCAAAGTAAGTGGTGAAAGCAATGCATATGTACTGTACTTGAAATTAGAATGCATGAATATGTGGAAAACATGGTTAATGGATAGTTGGATGTTGTATTATGATTACATGGATTGTCTAAGTTAGGTGAAAAGTTTAAGTTAATTAAGGATTCAGATTTTAGTCTACTTGGCCAAATACAATCCTACCTTGACCCTAACCCCATTACAACCCTTAAAAGACCTCTTGATATGTGTATCTGTGCATTAATTCTTTGTTGATTGGTAGAAGAAGAGCAAGCCTTAGAAAGCAAGGTTAGTAGAGATTGAGAGAATCGAACCTTAAACACATGAGTGATTAGAGTGTATACACTTCTAGTAAGGGTTCAATGCTCGATTCCTTGTTCCCGGCTTTCATGAGCTATCTTCTTCTTGCAAGTCTACTTGTACTTTATTTTATGATTTGAATTAGTGAAATCCAGTTCATATTTATTCTTGAAAGATTTATTTACTTTTCACCAAGTAGGTAAAATCATTTTGCATGTAGTTGCATTCACATAGATAGGTTGCATTTCATACTTATCTACCATTCCTCTTTTACTCCTTTATAGCTCTCTTAAGCTAGCATGAGGACATGCTAATGTTTAAGTGTGGGGAGATTGATAAACCACTATTTTATGGTTTATCTTGTGCTCAATTGAGTGGTTTTTTGTCCATTATTCTCACACTTATTCATACTATTTGCATGGTTTTACCTTTTCCTTCCGAATTTTGTGCTATGATTGAATACATGTTTCTTTGACCTTAATTTTATTAATTTTAATCCACCCTTTATACCATTTGATGCCGTGATATGTGCATTAAGTGATTTTAGAGATTACAGGGCAGGAATGGCTCATGAGGATGGAAAGGAAGCATGCAAAAGTGGAAGGAATACAAGAAGCTGAAGGAACTGCTAAGCTGTCCAGCCTGACCTCTTCGCACTCAAATGGTCATAACTTGAGCTACAGAGATCCAAATGACGCGGTTTCAGTTGCGTTGGAAAGCTAACGTCCGGGGCTTCGCAACGATATATAATTTGCAATAGCTGCCTAACGAGAAAACTTTTGCATGGTCTAGAAATTTGCGAATAATATTCCTCGTTGCAAGTATAGTTTCTAAACCTTCAAAAGTCCTTTCATACAAACGTTTTGATTGTCACAAGTAACAAACCCCTAAAAAAATTGATAACTGAAGTATTCAAATCTCGGGTCGTCTTCTCAAGGAACTGCAGGGAAGTATGTTCTTATTATTGGTTATGGAGATTGTAAATTGGGGTTTTGAGAATGAGAAGTGAATAGTTTAATTAGCAATTAAAGTAAATGAAGAACAAGCAATTTAAATGGCAAGTAAAATAAATAAATGACTGTAAATAAACTTTTGGCAAGGTATGAGAAATTAGAGGTCCTATCCTAGTTATCCTTATCAATAATGATGAGAATTGAATCTTAATTCCACTTTGTTAACCTTTACCAAGATAAAGGAAGGTCAATGGATTAATTGGTTTGATCTTCAAATCCTATTTATTTTCTAAGAAAAGATTGGGATTATTGAAGTTCAATTTAATTAACAAAGATAATAATTATCAATCATATATAATTTGCAATAACTGCCCCGAAGCCAGGTGACGCAAACGCATGGATCACGCGGACGCGTGACCTGGCAAAAAACTCAATCCACGCTAACGCGTGGACGATGCTTCCGCGTGACTTTGCAGCGACCTGTACGTGACAGAATTCACAATCAGCTATTTCTGGGCTATTTTGACCCAGTTTTTGGCCCAGAAAACACATATTAGAGGCTATAAAGTAGGAGAATCCATCCATTCATCATTGAACAACAACAATTCATACAACTTTCATATTAACAATTTTAGGTTTTTAGATGTAGCTTTTAGAGAGAGAGATGCTCTCTCCTCTCTCTTAGGATTTAGGATTTAGGATTTCTCTTAATTTTAGGATTACTTCTCTTCAGTCACAGGTTCAATGTTCTTTAATTTATGTTTCTATTCTACTTTTATTTATTCTAATGCTTTTACTTGTATCTGAGTTATGTTGCCCAATTGGCTTATGAACTTTTCATGTTAAGATTTGAATGTTCTATTTAATATATTTTGAGGTATTTCAGATTTATGATTGTTTTATTCTATTTATAATGCTTTCAATTTAAATTAGATTTATTTTTCCTTTTGGTTTTGGTTAAGTAATTTGTGACACTTGAGTTGTCAAACTCAGCTTTTGATTGAAATTGGAGTTGCTGACTGATTCGGATCACTCTAAAGCTAGTCTTTCCACAGGAGTTGACTAGGTCTTGAGGATCAAATTAATTAGTCCACTTGACTTTTCTTTGTTTAGTAAGGGTTAACTAAGTGGGATTAAAATCCAATTCTTATCACACCTGATAAGGATAACTAGGATAGGAATTCTAATTCTTATACCTTGACAAGAGATTTTATTATTATTAATTTATTTTTATTGTCATTTAAATTACTTGCTCCTTATTTCAAAAACCCAAAAATTCTACCTTTTCCATAACTAATAATAAATCATACATCCCTGCAATTCCTTGAGAAGACGACCCGAGGTTTGAATACTTCGGTTATAAATTTTATTGGGTTTTGTTACTTGTGACAACCAAACTTTTGCACGAAAGGATTCTCTGTTGGTTTAGAAACTATACTTACAACGCGATTATATTTGTGAATTTCTTTACCGATAGGAAATCCTATCGTCAGCCAGCTCTGCTACCTTTCCTGGCGTTAAACGCCAGTCTGTTGCCCCTTTCTGGCGTTTAACGCCAGCTAGACACCCTTTTCTGGCGTTAAACGCCAGTCTGTCTGCCATTTCTAGCGTTTAACGCCAGCCAGACGCCAGACACCCTTTTCTGGCGTTAAACGCCCAGAATGCTGCCAAACTAGGCGTTAAACGCCCATTCTGCTATCCTTACTGGCGTTTGAACGCCAGTAAGCCTGTCCTCCAGGGTGTGCTATTTTTAATGTTGTTTTTTATTCCACTTTAATTTTGTAGTTGTTTTTGTGACTTCGCATGATCATCAACCTAAAGAAAACATAAAATAATAATGGAAAATAAATGAATATAATTAAATAAAATTGGGTTGCCTCCCAATAAGCGCTTCTTTAATGTCAATAGCTTGACAGTGAGCTCTTAGAGAGCCTCACAGAGATTTAGAGCTTAATGTTGGCATCCCAACATCAAACTTAGAAGTTGAGTGTAGGGGCTTTGTTTGACTCTGTATTGAGAGAAGCTTTTCGTGCTTCATCTCCATGGTTACAGATGAAGATCCTTGAGCCTTAAACACAAGGTAGTCCTAATTCAATTGAAGGACTAACTCTCTATGTCCACATCAATCACAGCTTTTGCTGTGGCTAGGAAAGGTCTTCCAAGGATGATGGATTCATCCTCATCCTTCCCAGTGTCTAGGATTATGAAATCATCAGGGATGTAAAGGCCTTCAACCTTCACTAAGACATCCTCTACAACTCCATAAGCCTGTTTCCTTGATTTGTCTGCCAATTCTAGTGAGAAATTAGTAGCTTGTACCTCAAAGATCCCTAGTTTCTCCATTACAGAGAGTGGCATGAGGTTTATCCCTGACCCCAGGTCACACAGAGCCTTCTCAATGGTCATGGTGCCTATGGTACAAGGTATTAAGAACTTTCCAAGATCCTGTTTCTTCTGAGGTAATTTCAGTTGAAACAGATCACTTAGTTCATTGATGAGCAATGAAGGTTCATCCTCCCAAGTATCATTACCAAATAGCTTGGCATTTAGCTTCATGATTGCTCCTAGATACTGAGCAACTTGCTCTTCAATAATATCTTCATCCTCTTCAGAGGATGAATACTCATCAGAGCTCATGAATGGCAACAGTAAGTTTAGAGAAATCTCTATAGTCTCTATATGAGCCTCAGATTCCTTTGGTTCCTCTTAGAAAACTCCTTGGTGGCCAGTGGACGTCCATTGAGGTCTTCCTCACTGGAGATCACTGCCTTATCCTCCTCTCCAGGTTCGGCCATGTGGGGTATGTTGATGGCCTTGCACTCTCTTTTTGGATTCTCTTCTGTATTGCTTGGGAGAGTACTTGGAGGGAGTTCAGTAACTCTTTTACTCAACTGACCCACTTGTGCCTCCAAATTTCAAATGGAAGACCTTGTTTCAGTCATGAAACTATGAGTGGTCTTACTTAGATCAGAGATTATGGTTGCTAAGTCAGAGATGCTCTGCTTAGAATTCTCTGTCTGTTACTGAGAAGAGGATGGAAAAGGTTTGCTATTGCCAAACCTGTTTCTTCCACCATTATTATTATTAAAGCCTTGATTAGGCTTCTGTTGATCCTTCCATGAGAGATTAGGATGATTTCTCCATGAAGGATTGTAAGTGTTTCCATAGGATTCTCCCATGTAATTCACTTCTTCTATTCCAGGATTCTCAGGGTCATAAGCTTCTTCTTCAGAGGAGGCTTCCTTAGTACTGCCGGATGCAGCTTGCATTCCAGTTAGACTCTGAGAAATCATATTGACTTACTGAGTCAATATTTTGTTCTGAGCCAATATGGCATTCAGAGTATCAACCTCAAGAACTCCTTTCTTCTGAGTTGTCCCATTATTCACAGGATTCCTTTCAGAAGTGTACATGAATTGGTTATTTGCAACCATTTTAATGAGTTTCTAGGCTTTTTCAGGCGTCTTCTTCAGATAAAGAGATCCACCAGCAGAGTTGTCCAATGACATCTTGAACAGTTCAGACAGGCCATCATAGAATATGCATATAATGCTCCATTCTGAAAGCATGCCAGATGGACACCTTCTGATCAATTGCTTGTATCTTTCCCAAGCTTCATAGAGGGATTCGCCTTCCTTCTGTCTGAAGGTCTGGACTTCCACTCTAAGCTTGCTCAATTTTTGAGGTGGAAAGAACTTTGCCAAGAAGGCATTGACCAGCTTTTCCCAAGAGTTTAGGCTTTCTTTAGGTTGTGAGTCCAACCATGTCCTAGCTCTGTCTCTTACAGCAAAAGGGAAGAGCATAAGTCTGTAGACCTCAGGGTCAACCCCATGGGTCTTAACAATGTCACAGATTTGCAAGAATTCAGCTAAAAACTGATGAGGATCTTCCAATGAAAGTCCATGATACTTGCAATTCTGCTGCATTAGAGAAACTAATTGAGGCTTAAGCTCAAAGTTGTTTGCTCCAATTGCAGAAATTGAGATGCTCCTTCCACAGAAGTCAGAAGAGGGTGCAATAAAGTCACCAAGCATCTTCCTTGCATCTCCACCATTGTTATTATTTTCGGCTGCCATCACTTCTTCTTTTTCGAAAGTTTCTGTCAAGTTCTCTCTAGAGAGTTGTGCTTTAGCTTCCCTTAGCTTCCTCTTTAAAGTCCTTTCAGGTTCAGGATCAGCTTCAATAAGAATGTTCTTATCCTTGTTCCTGCTCATATGAAAAAGAAGAGAACAGAAAAGAAGAGGAATCCTCTATGTCACAATATAGAGATTTCTTTATGTGAGTAGAAGAAGAGAAGAGTAGAAGAATGAGAAGAGAAAAATTCAAACACAGAGAGGGAGAGAGGGTTTTCGAAAATAATTAAAAATATTTTTGTTTTTATTTTAATTATTAGTTAGAATTTGAAATTATTAAAAGGGATAAAATAAAATTAAAATTTAAAACAATTAGTTAATTAAAAAGGAATTTTAAAAAAGTGGTGAGGAGTTTTCGAAAATTAGAGAGAGAAAAGTAGTTAGGTAGTTTTGAAAAAGATAAGAATTTTAAAAATCGAACAAAAAGTCAAGTGTTAATTGAAAAATATTTGAAAATCAATTTTTTGAAAAGATAAGAAGTTAGAAAAAGATTTTGAAAAAGATATGATTGAAATCTATTTTGAAAAAGATTTGAAAAGAAAATTAAAAAGATTTTATTTTTGAAATTAAAGTTGATTACTTGACTAACAAGGAACTAAAAGATATGATTCTTAGAGTTTAAAGATTAAATCTTTCTTAATAGGCAAGTAACAACTTGAAATTTTTTTTTGAATTAAAACATTAAATGTTAGCATTTAATTTCGAAAATATGAAACAAAAATAAGAAAAAGATTTTGAAATGAATTTTTAAAATTTTTGAAAAACATGAAAGAAAAATGAAAAAGATTTGATTTTTGAAAAAGTTTTGAAAATATAAGATTTTTAAATTGAAATTTTGACTTGACTCATAAGAAACAACTAAATTTTAAAAAATTTTGACTAAGTCAATCCAAAATTTCGGAATTTATGAGAAGAATAAGGGAAAGATAATTTTTTTATTTTTGAAATTTTTAATGATGAGAAAGAAAAACACCAAATTGACACAAAACATAAAAATTATGAATCAAAACACATAATGCATGCAAGAACACTTTGAATGTCAAGATGAACACCAAGAACACTTTGAAGATCATGATGAACATCAAGAACATATTTTTGAAAATTTCTAAGAAAAGAAAAACATGCAAGACACCAAACATAAAAATTTTTAATGTTAAGACACTAATAAATTGAAAATGCATATGAAAAACAAGAAAAGACACAAAACATAAAAATGCAAAGATCAAACAAGAAAGATCATCAAGAACAACTTGAAGATCATGAAGAACACATGCATGAATTTTTCGAAAATTTTAAGAAAAATTAAAAGGATGCAATTGACACCAAACTTAAAATTTGACACTAGACTCAAACAAGAAACACTAAATAATTTTGGTTTTTATGATTTTATTAATTTTTTTTGGTTTTTTGAAAATTATTTTGGAAAAACGAAAAAGAAGAAAAAATTTTTTGAAAGATTTTTGAAAACTTTTTGAAAATAAAATAAAGGTTGAAACAAGAAGAAAATTACCTAATCTGAGTAACAAGATGAACCGTCAGTTGTCCAAACTCGAACAATCCTGGGCAACGGCGCCAAAAACTTGGTGCACGAAATTGTGATTCAAAAACTTGGTATGGCGAATTAGTGATCTTAACACTTCTTCACATTTCCGATGCAACTAACCAGCAAGTGCACTGGGTCGTTGATAAACCACTATTTCATGGTTTATCTTGTGCTCAATTGAGTGGTTTTTACCAACTCTTTACCCACTTATTCATACTATTTGCATGGTTTTATATTTCCTTCCTAATTATGTGTTTTGATTGAAAACATGCTTCTTTGATCTTATATTTGCTTATTATTAATCCTCTCTTATTACCATTAGATGCCTTGATATGTGTGTTAAGTGTTTTCAGATATTATAAGGCAGGAATAGCTTGGAGGATGAGAAAAAAGCATGCAAAAGTGGAAGGAATGCTAGAAGTTGGAGAAATTGCTAAGCTGTCCAGCTTGACCTCTCTGCACTCAAACGGCTATAACTTTAGCTACAGAGGTCCAAACAACGCGGTTCCAGTTGCGTTGGAAAGCTAACGTCCGGGGCTTCGATTTGACATATAATATGCTATAGTTCCTCTGACGCTAGGTGACGCGACCGCGTGATCCATGCGGCCGCATCGCAAGTGAAGGAAATCAGCGCAAATGAATTCGCAACCAGCGAATTCTGGGCTATTTTTTGACCCAGTTTGCGACCCAGAAAACACAGATTAGAGGCTATAAAGTGGGGGACTGCATCCATTCATAGGGAGGCTTTCACAATTCATAGTTTTAGGAGTAGATGTAGTTTTTAGAGAGAGAGGTTCTCTCCTCTCTCTTAGGATTAGGATTTAGGATTTCTCTTAGTTTTACGAGTGACTCTCAATCCCAGGTTCTTTATTTTTTATTTATTTTTCCAATTGGCTCATGAACTTTTCCATGTTAGATTTTACTACTTTGAATGTATTTTATTTGAGGTATTTTCAGATTTAAGATTGCTTTGCTTTATTTACATTGATGCTCTGTTTAAGATTGCTTTCAATTTAATTTAGATATTTTTCTCCCTTTTGGCTTTGGTTAGATAATTGGTAACACTTGAGTTGTCAAACTCAGGAGTGGTTGAAATTGGCAGATTTTTCTTTAGCTAGGATTGCTCTAATACTAGTCTCTCCACAGGAGTTGACTAGGACTTGAGAATCAAGCTAATTAGTCCACTTGACTTAACTAAGTAGGATTAAAATCCAATTCTCATCACATCTGATAAGGATAACAAGGACAGGATTTCCGGTTCTCATACCTTGCCAAGAGTTTATTTTACAATTATTTATTTATTTTTATTGCTCGAAAATATACCTGTGCGCATTGCCCAAACTTCCAAAACCCCCCAATTTACAATCTTCATAACCAATAATAAGAACATACTTCCCTGCAATTCCTTGAGAAGACGACCCGAGGTTTGAATACTCGGTTATCAATTTCAAAGGGGTTTGTTACTTGTGACAACCAAAACGTTTGTACAAAGGGATTTTTTTTCGGTTTAGAGACTATATCTACAACGCGACTGTTTTTATGACATTCTTTACTGGCAAAAATCCTAAAGTCAAAATGGCGCCGTTGCCGGGGAATTGCAAACGTATGCCTTATTATTGGTTATTGTAAATATTTTATTTTTGCTTGTTTATTTATTTTTGTTTTTATTTTTGCTTTTTCATAAATTAAGAGGTTATTGGTTTTTATTTAGTTATAAAAAAAATTATTTCAAAAATTTGTTCTTAGTGTTCATCTTGACCTTCAAGTTGTTCTTAGTTGTTTTCTTCGTTTTGATCTAAAAATTTGAAATTTGGTGTCATTTTATTGTTTTTCTCTTTCATTCAAAAATATTTTTAATTAATTTTTTCGAAAAAAAAAAATTTTCAGATTTTTATTTTTAAAAATTTTTTTATCTTATCTTATCTTATTTCAAAAATCAAATTTCAAAATTTCAAATTTCAAAATTTCAAAATTTAATTTTCAAATTCAAAATTTAAATAACCTTTTAATTTAAATTTATTTTTATTTTTGTTTTTAATTTTTATTTGCTACTATGAACTCTCACCCTTTTGGCTATGAGTCTGGTTACAATAATATTGCAGGAAGAAGAAATTACAATGAGAACAGGCATCAAGGTTGGAACAATCAAAGATGGGAGGAGCCACAAGGATTTGATCAACCCTCATGGCAACAACCACCTCCAGTGGACTATCAACAACCACCACCATATGCCTATGGACCCTTTCCTCAACATGACTTTGGACCACCATACTCACAAGCCTCTTTCCACCATTCACCTCCATATGACCCTAACCCTCAACCACCATACCAACCACCTTATGAGCCATATGAACCATATATAGAACCACCCCAATTCCAACCCAATTACTCCCAAGAACCACCACTTCAATATTCATCATCTCCATATCCATCAATCCAAGAGCACTATGATCCTACTTATGAAAGCCGAGTGCATCAAGAGACAAAGGATCATTTCAAGGAAACAGTGGATCGATTTCAGGCAACCATTCAACAACTGGAGCAAGCATTAATTCAATGGGCTTCTAGACGCTCAAATATACAAGGATCAGCCACAGCTCCATGTGGACAGTCTAGTGAAGAGCGTAGCATGAAGGAGATACCAGAAACCCCAGTGGACAAGACAGAGAATGAATTCGTACTAGAACAAGTAGAAGAAGCTGTCATTGTTCAAAAAGAAGAAGAAGTGGTTGAAGACTTAGGAGATGCAGAACCTCCATGGGAAAGTCCAGTCATAGAACCCCCTTCCAAGACGTTTGAAATTGATGCTAAGGAGGGTGTACAACCTCCAAGGCATATCACGGTTAAAGACTTGGAAGAGGTTAGTTGTTCAAGAGATGGAGATTCAAGAAGAAGAAGCACAACCTCCCACGCCCTTGGAAAGCAATGAAGAGAAGATTGAATTGGAAGAAAGCTACCAAGAGGAAGAGGTTGAAATTGAAGAAGCTTGCAAAGAGGTGGTAATTATCAGAAAAGAGCACAAGGGAGTGGAGCTTATAATTTCATTAAAAATGCCTCCCCCTAAGTTGCCATCATCCTTCACAACATTCAAGTGGGTAAAATTCATATCCCTTAGCTTTCTAATTCCACTTGAATATGGGCTACTGGAGACGGATGGTCAACTTAGAGCTCTTTGTGACATTAAGAGTAAGAGAAAGATGGCCAGTGGTAAGAATTGTCCTGCAAGGTTCATCATGGTTGGAAGCTTTAAGTTTAAACGCAAAGGTTGGTATAAAGCTCAACTGAATGGGTCTAGGAAGCTGTTTGGTCACTGCAGTGAGAATTCAGATCACCTTTCACCCGGCTGGAAAAATGCAGATCGAGACAAAAACGGGTGTAAAAGTAAAGTTTGGGATCCTGGAATCTGTTCTGGCATTTGTCACCCCAGGAGCCTAAGAATCTGTTTGAAGCTTCTTAAGGGCTTTACATGCTTAGTTTGGGACCCCGGAGGTTACTGGAATCACAAACACTGGTGGAGATTCCTGGATGAGTTCAAGCATAAGCCACCATAACAGGAAGCTCATCAAATGTCCAACTTAAGGACGTTAAAGCAAAGTGCTTGGTGGGAGACAACCCACCATGGTATGATCATCCTTTTTCATTTTTATTTAGTTTTATTTGTTTTTGAAATTTATTTTATTTTGTCATATTGAACCTGGAGTTTTGCATCACATTCATATTAACACTGCATTCTGTATTTTTCATATTACAAAAAAAAAAAAGCGAGCACGCGACGCGACCGCATCAGCGACGCGTCCGCGTCGCAAGGAGATGGGAGACAATATTAATATGAACAGAGAGTTTCGCAGGAGCAGCGCTGAAGGCGTGCCAATGGCACAAATCACCCCACGCGACCGCGTCATATGGGAATAATAGCCTCCCACGCGACCGCGTCACCTACGCGGCCGCGTGACCTGAAATCGGCGTAAAAAAGGTTCATGGCCGAAAGTTGTGCTGGAGTTGGGCTGGAATCGTGCTGGAAGCCCAAACCTCACCACGCGAACGCGTGCCCCACGCGTCCGCGTCATATCCCCATGATGGCCACTCACGCGATCGCGTCAATCACGCGACCGCGTCACCCAGGATTTTGGTAATACTAAGTTTTGAACAGAGAGTTGTGCGACCGCGAGGCTGCACTCGCGCCACTAGCACAAATCAAGTCACGCGATCGCGTGCCCTACGCGTCCGCATCACCTGATCTTGTTGCGCACCACGCGGCCGCGTCACCCACGCGACCGCGTCGCCAGCGTCACACACCTTAACCTCATATGCCAAAATATCTTGTCTTTCTCTTCTCCAAATCCTATTTTCTCTTTTCCCTCCTTATTTCTTACTTACTTCTCCTCTCTTTCTTTCTCTTCTCATTCTTCTTATCTTCCATTTTATTTTACTTCATATTTCATTCATTGCATTATTTTCACTAGTGTTGGAATTTTATTTAGGTCGTTGTGGATTATTGCATAATTTGACAATTATATATTACTTTTTAAAGGATGCTTGCATGTTCAATTTAATACTTTCAAATAGCTTATTTACCATACATGCTATGTGTTTGTGAAAAAGCCCATATGGCATTATGCACTTCTCTATTATACTTTATACTATTTAATGCTTGCTTTTCATAAACCCCCTTTACTATTTTAATTGAATATAATTATCAATACAAACATGATAATTTATTACAAGTAATGCTTGGTCTATGCTACTCATGCCCTTTTCCGGCATGCCAATAAACACCCTGTATCCACTTATCTTTTGATGCACTGGCTATTTTTCATTACTGGCTTTTCACATGTACTCGAGAGCATGTGTTAATGTCAATTATATCCTAATGTGCATCCATCACCACTCTTCCATTTTCTTCCTTGCTATATATCTATTTGAATTTAATTTACTTTCTCTTCCCTTCTTCAGGATGGCCACCAAGGAAGGAAAGGAGAAAGCTACTCCCAAACCGCCGGCAAGGAAAGAAACAAAAAAAGAGCCCAGCTGAGAAACCACAACCCCCATCCACTTGCACATCTTAGCATGCACCGAGGACGGTGCAATCTTTAAGTGTGGAGAGGTCGATACCGATCTCCATGGGTTAGTATTTTCTTCTCAAACACCAATATTTTATTTTTCTTGTTAGTTGTTGCATTTGCATGTTTAATTGCATATTTGTTTGATTTTTTTTGCATATTTTACCACTTGGTTAAAGTAATACTTTCTTTTTCAAGAAACCTTTTAGAGCATTTCACTAATTTGAAAAAAAAAAAATTTACACTTGTTTGAAGAAATATTATTTTGGAACATGGTTTAGAACTCGAACACACAAAACCCGTGAGATTTTTTAGCCTATTTGAATTGGTTGCATTTTATCAACCAAAAATTTTGTTTTAGTGTGTATTTTTCTCTCTAAAATTGTGATCTTTGTCTTGCTTAATTCTATATTTCCATTATTTGATGTATGCATACACTTACATGATTGAGGCCTTTGTTTCACTGAGCTTACATACCCATATGGCCTTAACCCTTCATTATCCCTTGCAAACCAATTTGAGCCTATTATACCCCTTTGTTCTTTACTTTAGCACATCATTAAACTCTAAGCGGAAAACAATAATGTCCTTAATTTGAATCCTTGGTTAGCTTAGACTAGTGAGAGTGCTTATGATTTAAGTGTGGGAAATTGGGTTTGGAAATATTTGGTTTGAGAATTGAGTATGTTAGAATTTTCTAAAAAAATGTGAAAGAAATGTTTGGGACATGTTCATGCATTCAATAAATTAATCATATGCATTGAGAAAAACAAAAGAAAAAAAATATATATATATATAAAAGAAAAAAAAAAAGAGAGAGAAAAAGAAAAGAAAAAGTGCAAATAAGAGAAAGGGGACAAAATGCCCCAAAGTAAGTGGTGAAAGCAATGCATATGTACTGTACTTAAAATTAGAATGCATGAATATGTGGAAAACATGGTTGATGGATAGTTAGATGTTGTATTGTGATCACATAGATTGTCTAAAGTTAGGTGGAAAGTTTAAGTTAATTAAGGATTCAGATTTTAGTCCACTTGGCCAAATACAATCCTACCTTGACCCTAACCCCATTACAACCCTTAAAAGACCTCTTGATATGTGTATCTGTGCATTAAATTTATGTTGATTGATAGATGAAGAGCAAGCCTTAGAAAGCAAGGTTAGTAGAGAATTGAGAGAATCGGACCTAAAAACACTTGAGTGATTAGAGTGTATACACTACCAGTGAGGGTTCGATGCTCAATTTCTTGTTCCCTGCTTTCATGAGCTATTTTCTTCTTGCAAGTCTATTTGTACTTCATTTTCATGATTTAAATTAGTGAAATCCAATTCATATTTCCTCTTGAAAGATTTGTTTACTTTTAACTAAGTAGGTGGAAACATTCTGCATGTAGTTACATTCATAGGTTGCATTTCATACATTCTTCATTCTTTATAGCTTCTCTTGAGCTTAGCATGAGGACATGCTAGTGTTTAAGTGTGGGGAGGTTGATAAACCACTATTTCATGGTTTATCTTGTGCTCAATTGAGTGGTTTTTACTAACTCTTTACCCATTTATTCATACTATTTGCATGGTTTTATATTTCCTTCCTAATTATGTGTTTTGATTGAAAACATGCTTCTTTGATCTTATATTTGCTTATTATTAATCCTCTCTTATTACCATTAGATGCCTTGATATGTGTGTTAAGTGTTTTCAGATATTATAAGGCAGGAATGGCTTGGAGGATGGGAAGAAAGCATGCAAAAGTGGAAGGAATGCTAGAAGTTGGAGAAATTGCTAAGCTGTCCAGCCTGACCTCTCTGCACTCAAACGGCTATAACTTTAGCTACAGAGATCCAAACGATGCGGTTTCAGTTGCATTGGAAAGCTAACGTCTGGGGCTTCGATTTGATATATAATATGCTATAGTTCCTCTGACGCTAGGCGACGCGACCGCGTGATCCATGCGGCCGCGTCGCAAGTGACGGAAATCAGCGCAAATGAATTCGCAACCAGTGAATTCTGGGCTATTTTTTGACCCAGTTTGCGGCCCAGAAAACACAGATTAGAGGCTATAAAGTGGGAGACTGTATTCATTCATAGGGAGGCTTTCACAATTCACAATTTTAGGAGTAGATGTAGTTTTTAGAGAGAGAGGTTCTCTCCTCTCTCTTAAGATTATGATTTAGGATTTCTCTTAGTTTTAGGAGTGACTCTCAATCACAGGTTCTTTATTTTTATTTATTTTTCCAATTGGCTCATGAACTTTTCCATGTTAGATTTTACTACTTTGAATGTATTTTATTTGAGGAATTTTCAAATTTAAGATTGCTTTGCTTTATTTACATTGATGCTCTGTTTAAGATTGCTTTCAATTTAATTTAGATATTTTTCTCCCTTTTGGCTTTGGTTAGATAATTGGTAACACTTGAGTTGTCAAACTCAGGAGTGGTTAAAATTGGCAGATTTTTCTTTAGCTAGGATTGCTCTAATACTAGTCTCTCCACAGGAGTTGACTAGGACTTGAGAATCAAGCTAATTAGTCCACTTGACTTAACTAAGTGGGATTAAAATCTAATTCTCATCACATCTGATAAGGATAACAAGGACAGGATTTCCGGTTCTCATACCTTACCAAGAGTTTATTTTACAGTTATTTATTTATTTTTACTGCTCAAAAATATACCTGTGCGCATTGCCCAAACTTCCAAAACCCCCAATTTACAATCTTCATAACCAATAATAAGAATATACTTCCCTGCAATTCCTTGAGAAGACGACCCGATGTTTGAATACTCGGTTATCAATTTCAAAGGGGTTTGTTACTTGTGACAACCAAAACATTTGTACGAAGGGATTTTTGTCGGTTTAGAGACTATATCTACAACGCGACTGTTTTTATGACATTCTTTACTGGCAAAAATCCTAACGTCAGTCGTCCAAGTAATACCTTACGTGAGTAAGGGTCAATCCTACGGAGATTGTGGGCTTGAATCAAGCTATGGTCATCTTGTAAATCTCAGTCAGGCGGATTAAATTGGTTATGAGGTTTTGATAATTAAAATATAAATAAAACATAAAATAAGATAGAAATACTTATGTAATTCACTGGTGGGAATTTCAGATAAGCGTATGGAGATGTTTTGTTGCTTCTGAACTTCTACTTTCCTACTGCCTTCTTCCAACCATGCGTTACCTCCTTCCATGGCAAGCTGTATGATCCTCTCGGATGAAAACAAATCTATCTGCGCTGTCACTGCAGGGCTAATCATCTGTCGGTTCCCGCTAGCGTTGGAATAGAACCATTGTACTTTTGCGCACTGTCACTTGCCCTCCACATTCGCAGGTTTGAAGCTCGTCACAATCATCCCTTCCCAGATCCTACTCGGAATACCACAGACAAGGTTTAGACTTTTCAGATCCCGGATCCTACTCGGAATACCACAAACAAGGTTTAGACTTTCCGGATCCCAAGAATGTTGCCAATGGTTCTAGCCTATACCACGAAGACTCTGATCTCATGGAATGGAAGGCTCTGTTGTCAGGAGAGGCAACCATGCGTCGTGAACCAGGAGGCTAAGAGATGCACACTCAAGCTATTGCAGATAGAATGGAAGTGGTTGTCAGGCACGCGTTCATAAGTAAAAATAATGATGAGTGTCACGGATCATCACATTCATCAGGTTGAAGTGCGAGTGAATATCTTAGAATAAGAATAAGCTTGAATTGAATAGAAGAACAATAGTACTTGCATTAATTCATGAAGAACAGCAGAGCTCCACACCTTAATCTATGGGGTGTAGAAACTCTACCGTTGAAAATACATAAGTGAAAATAGGGTAGACATGGCCGAGTGGCCAGCCTCCCATGGAGGTCTCAGAACGTAAAAGTTACATCATATGATCAAAAGATGTGAAATAAACCTCTAAAAGTAGTTTTATATTAAACTAGTAACTAGGGTTTACAGAAAATGAGTAACTAAGTGCAGATAGTGCAGAAATCCACTTCCGGAGCCCATTTGGTGTGTGCTTGGGCTGAGCATTGAAGCTTTTTCGTGCTTGGGCTGTTCCTGGAGTTAAACGCCAGCTTTGGTGCCAGTTTGGGCGTTTAACTCCAATTTTGGTGCCAGTTTGGGCGTTTTACACTAGAATTCCTTGGGCTGACTTTGAACGCCAGTTTGAGCCATCAAATCTCGGACAAAGTATGAACTATTATATATTGCTGGAAAGCCCAGGTTGTATACTTTCTAACGCAATTAAGAGCATGTCAATTGGGCTTCTGTAGCTCCAAAAAATCCACTTCAAGTGCAGGGAGGTCAGAATCCAACAGCATCTGCACTCCTTTTTCAGCCTTTGAATCAGATTTTTGCTCAGGTCCCTCAATTTCAGCCAGAAAATACCTGAAATCACAGAAAAACACACAAACTCATAGTAAAGTCCAGAAATGTGATTTTTGAATAAAAACTAATAAAAACATAATAAAAACTAACTAAAATATACTAAAAACTATGTAAAAACAATGCCAAAACGGTATAAATTATCTGCTCATCAGTTACCTTTTAAATCCTTTATGATTATGTGATGTTGTTTTGATGTTGGGTATATCATTTTGGGGTATTGCATTTTTTGCATTTATTCAATTTGCTTATTGCTTGAATGTGCACACCAAGTGTTTGTTGAATTGCACCTATCACATTTTTAGTCAATTTTGACACTATACTTTCAATTTGGTGCTCTTCTCTCAACACAATTGCTTCCTTATTGTACATTGAACTCATTGCACTTCATCTTTACCATTCATATGCTCATACCCATGACTTGCTTTCTTAGGTCATTTTGCAAGAATTGTGTTTCAACCCTCTCTAACTCCGCTTTATTCCTTTTGCATGCTTTGTTGTCTTGGAGTTAGATTAGGTAATTGATTTTCTTGCGCTTTTTATCTTTCTTGTATATGTCACTTGGGGTTGTTAGTGATGCTTAAGTTTATTCTTCTCATGCTTTACTTGCATGCCTTTCTCACTCTTGCATCCCATGCTAGTGCATTACTCCGTGTTTCAGTGGTTGTCTTGCTTGTATGTTGCAGCTGTCATGTTTTTAAGATACCTTTTCTTTTGTGGCACTTTTCTCACTAGCATGTTATAATTCAAGTGTGGTTTCTTTGAGTTTAATGTCTTCTCTTTTTTCTCTCCTTTTTGAGATGGCCATAAAAAAGGACAAGAAAAAGGCACCGAAGAAGCCGCCTACCAAAAGGGTACCTCAAAGATCCACCGCCAAGGCACCCCATGCGCCCAAGGCTAAGCCTCTTCCTAATAAGGCGTGAAGCATCATTAATATTGATGAACAAGAAAAAGAAAAGGACAACCCTGCGAGGGACCCCACTAGGTTTTCCAACCGCTATTGTGAGCTCATGTTCCCATCATGATTGCACGTAATTATCATTCTGAACCTTTTCTTACCCCTCCGGGTCATATAGTTCAGTTTGTCATATCTCGCATTGAGCGGCGAGGATGGGAATTTCTCATGAGGAGACCCCAAGAAGCCAATCTCTCATGGGTGGTGGAGTTCTACACCAATTACCACTCCCCTTCTCTTCAGACTATTTTTGTGCGCCGGAAGCAAGTCCCGGTTTCCGAGAAGTCTATTCAAGAAGTACTTAGAGTCTTACCCGTGCCAGATGAGGTAGATGGTTACCAAGAGGCCCTCTGCCAGCGTGATGACTTCAATTTTGTTTTTTATTGGGACGCTGTCCACCGGGTTATTGTCGAACCGGATACATTTTGGACCTGGGGAAGACTCAGGATCCGACCCAAGGGCATTCTTGCACACTTTCTGACCGTAGAGGCTCGAGCATGGACCCAGATCTTGTCTCATTACGTGTTTTCCAACACTCACGAGACATTGATCACCGCGGACCTAGCCTTGTTAGTTTGGTGCATACTCACAGAGTAGTCAGTTAACATTGCTCGCCTCATCCACTAAGCCATGGGTCGTGTTTATGCCAAGGGTAACCTACCCTTTCCCCGTCTTGGTGACGGAGTTATTTGCTACTGCTGGTGTTTCCCGGGAGACTAAAGATCAAAAAGCAATGATTCCGGTAAAGGGCGACGTCGTCCCAACCGGAAAATATCTCAAGCCTCCGGTGGAACCCGGAAAGCTTGATATAGTTATCCCCTCGGATATCCCTACCACTTCTTCTACACCACAAGGATCTTCCCACCAACGGCTTGAGGATCTCCATAAGAAGATGGATAGATATGAACGGCGGAACCAGCGCCGATTTGCTTATATAAAGAAGCTTTTGAGTTTTGTGACCCCTTCTATGGAGGAACCGGAGATCTCCACATCCACCTCTGATGCCAGGGCATTTTGGCCAGTTTCACTGACCTTTTCTTTACTGTTTTTAGGGTAGTTTCATGCATTTCCTTAGGAAATAAGCTAGTTTTGGGTAGATATTCACTTACATCTTGATTCAAGCATACATTGTGCACTTTACATGATTTCATGAGGATTTTGCATGAATTTAAGGACAAATTGAATGTTGCATTTCCCATGACTTGGACTAGAACTTTGATGCACTTTATTGCTTGATTTTAGGACAAAGGAAGCAAAGAAGAACCACATTAGTGGCTACGTTAGTTACACTAACGTTAACACTAATGTGGAATGGGAGTAACTTGCAAAGTTAATGAGAAAAGTAATTGCCAATAACGCTCTCGAAGCCATCATTGCCCACGTTAAGAGTCACGTTAACTAAGTTAACGTGAACTCTAACGTCGAAGAAAGGAAATAGAGCCAACGTTAGTGACATTTAACATTATCACTAACGTTGGACCAAGCTCATAAGTGGCCACGTTAGTTGCCACGTTAACTTAGTTAACGTGGCCTCTAACGTTAAGAAGTAAAGGGGAAGCCAACGTTAGTGACATTCAACTTTGTCACTAACGTTGGCCAAGTCACAATAAGCCACGTTAACCTAGTTAACGTGGAAGCTAACGTGAAGAGACAAAGTGGTCGACAACGTTAGTGACACCAAACATTGTCACTAACGTTGGAAGGAACCCACACAAGCCCCAATAAGCCACGTTAACTCCCACGTTAACTTAGTTAACGTGGAAGTTAACGTGAAGAAGGGAGGTGATAGCCAACGTTAGTGACACCCAACATTATCACTGACGTTGGAATGAGCCCACATAAGCCACTATGAGCCACGTTAACTCCCACATTAACTTAGTTAACGTGGATAAGGGAATGATGAGCCAACGTTAGTGATACTCAACTTTGTCACTAACGTTGGAGATGGCTAGCATGGCCACGTTAGAAGCCACGTTAACCTAGTTAACGTGGACTCTAACGTGAGAATTAGGGGCACATTGGAACGTTAGTGACAATGGTAAGTGTCACTAACGTTCTCGAAGGTTGGCAAGCCTACGTTAAAAGAGCCACGTTAACTAAGTTAACGTGGACTCTAACGTAGGGAAGGGGGAGAATCCTCAACGTTATTGAGAAAGTTGAGTCCTAATAACGTGTGCGAAGGATATAGTGGAAATGTTAGTGGCAATGTTTGTGCCACTAACGTTGAAGTTAACGTGGCTCTTAACTTTGGTGAGGAACGTTAGTGAAAAAGGTGATTGCCACTAACGTTCTCGAACCCACATTTTCACTGAACGTTAACACCACTAACTTCCTGAGCTAAAAGTCTCTGCCCACTTCACACTTTCTCTCTGCAAGTAAAGCTAAGCCCAATAAAGAAGAAAACTGCTTCAAACTCAAGATCCAAAGTCCCATACCCAAGACTTGAAGAATCAACTAGAAGAACAGAAGAGTAGTATATATAGGAGTAGCTTTGAATTATTTTGGGAGTTAGAAATTATAGGGAGCCTCTTGGCATAGAACTACTCTCTGTATTTTACTTTCTCTGCACTTCTAGTTTCATGATGTATTCTCCATCTTTGTTTTTATTTTCCAGAGCTATGAACAACTAAACCCCTTTCATTGGGTTAGGGAGCTCTGTTGTAATTTGATGGATCAATACTAGTTTTCATTATTCTTCTTCTATCTTTTCTCTTGATTTTACTTGAAAGCTTTCGATCTTCATCCAATTGGGTAGTTATCTTGGAAAAGAAGCTATTCATACTTGGATCTCTTCTGAACCTTGAAAGAGGAATGAAGAGATCATGCTAGAAATGCTTTCTCATGCTGGACCAAATTGGGTTTGGATGGATATGTGACTATAATCCTCTCAACACTTGATTTGGAAAATGCATGTGGTATAATCAGTGACCATACTTCATCTCTTCTCATGAGCAATTGACCAAGAAATTGGCTATTGATCAAGATTTGAGAGATTGAATTACAAGAAATTGTAAGTCGATCACTTAAGATTGCCAAGGAGATCAATGAGTGCATTGATTGAGGAAGAGATAAAAATGAAATTGATCCGGAGAATGCAACATCTCCTGAGCCCAATGAACTCCCCATTTCTGATCTTACCCATTCTCTTTAATTTCTGTTATTTACTCTTATGAGCAATTCCATCATTCCCATTTACAATTCTGCAATTTACTTTCCGTCATTTACGTTCAGCTCTTTACTTTCAGCATTTACTTTTCTGTTATTTACTTTCCCGCCATTTAATTTTCTGCAATTCTCAACTCAACTTCTGGATTCGCTCAACTAGAACATTCCTCTAGTTAAAGTTGCTTGATCAATCAATCCCTGTGGGATTCGACCTCACTCTATTGTGAGTTTTTACTTGACGACAAATTCGGTACACTTGCCGAAGGAAATTTGTTATGAGACAAGTTTTCCGTGCATCAACCTCGTACTTAAGTGAAGAGAGCATTCACGAATGGGATAGTAGAAGTTCCAAACCCGACCACCACTGGCACCTTACTAGCAGCACGGAGGACCATGCTAATTCTTAAGTGTGGAGAGGTCGTTCGACCGATCTCCGTGGATAATAATCTCCTCTTTTCAACATCTATGGACTTTAATTCTCTTTTTTTTGTTAATTAGGACACCTTGCATGTTTAGTTAGTTTTTCTTGTTAGGACTACTTGGTTAGGGTGATGACCTCCTTTCCAAGAAACTGTGTTTTCAGGGCACCCTACCAATTTTGAAAATTTTTTTGCGATAAACTTTCTTGAAGAATGTATTTTGGAACATGGTTTTTGAGCTAAGAACACAAGCATGTGAGTTTTGAGCCTTATTGTGTGGTTACATCTTATAACCACTTATTTCCATTCTTGTATGCATCATTCCCCTTCTATGATTGTGATCTTTGATTTGTTTGATTCTTTATATCTATTATTCCATGTATACATGCATTTATATGATTGAGGTCATCATTTCATTTAGCTCACTTACCCAAATAGCCTACCTTTCATCAACCATTGTTAGCCAAATTTGAGCCTATTTAATCCCTTTTGTTCTTAATTTTAGCACATCACTACCCCTAAGTGAAAAACAATAAATGTCCCTTAATTTGAATCTTTGATTAGCTTAGGCTAGTGAGAGTGTGTATCATTTGGGTATAGAAAACTTAGGACATTGGTTGAGGTAAAAGTGTATTTTGTAGTTTTGTTGAAAATCATGGGACTGGGTACATGCTTATGCATTAAATATGTAAAACCATATGCATTGATACTTTTGTATATACTTGATTACAAAAAGAAAAAAAAAAATATATATATATATATATATATATATATATATATATATATATATATATATATAAAGAAAAAAGATATATAGAAAAAGAAAGAAAAAGAAAAGCAATTGAAGTTCAATAAAAATCAATGCATATGTGTGGTAATCAAAAAGAGAATGCATGAGTATATGGAAAAGTGAGAATCATGGGTAGCTAGGTATTGTATTAGAATTATATAGGTTGTTATATGTGTTTGGTGAGATCTTAGGTTAATCAAGGATTCAAATTTCAAGCTCACTTGACCATATACATCCCTACCTTTACCCTAGCCACATTACAACCTATGAATAAGTCCTCATGATACTTGTATGCATGCATTGAGTAATTGTTGATTGTTAGATGAAAAACAAATTTTGGAAAGTATGATTAGGGGAGGATTGAGTGACGAACCCTATACACTTGAGCGAACAGAGTAGATACACTTCCGGTGAAGGTTCGACGCTCAACTCCTTGTTCCCGGCTTTCACAAGCGTTCGTCTTACAAGTTATATGCAGTTCATTTTGATGTTTGAATTGGTAGGATTCATGGACTACAGGTCACCTTAGCCCTATATGCTCATATGTGTTCTTGGAGGATAGATTTACCCTTGACCAAGTAGATAGATACATTTACATTAGTTGCATGCATTCATTTAGGTAATTTGCACTTCATGAACCCTTTCCTCCCATGGTCTTTGGTCTTTTTATTTTTAGCATGAGGACATGCTTGGTTTAAGTGTGGGGAGGTTTGATAAATCCCAATTTTGTGGTTTATATTGTGTAGAATTTAGGGGATTTTGTCAATATTTTCCACACTTATTCACAGAAATTGCATGGTTTTGTGTTCTCTTCTTAATTTTGCTTCATGATAGAAAACATGCTTCTTTTGCCTTAAAAATGCCATATTTTGATCTTCTTCTATTACCATTCAATACCGTGATATGTTTGTTGAGTGATTCAGAGTTTGTAGGGCAAGAATGACCTAGAAGAGAGAAAGGAAGCATGCACAAGTGGAAGGAACATGAAGAATTGGGCTTTAGAAAATCGACTGCGACGCGCACATGTAGCCTACGCGCACGCGTGGGTGCAAGGAGCTGGGCATGGCGCGCGAAGAGTGACGCATCTGCGTGGATTGGCGATTTCCCCATCGACGCGTACGCATGCTTCACGCGTACGCGTGACGAGCAGCACGTGACCTCATTAATGAAATCGTAGCTGGCAATTTCTGAGGCTCTTCAGGCCCAAATTCAAGATGATTCTACATGAAAAAGACCCAGGAACTCTAGGGAAAAAAGGGGGGGGGGATCATTCATTACACACTTAGACATAATTTTGGCTAGTTTTTTGTTCTTGTTCTTCTAGAGAGAGAAACCCTTATTCCTCTCTAGATCTAATTTGATTTGATCTTCCCTTGTTGAATTCTAAATTGGGTTTTATTGATTTCTAATTTTGATTACTTAATTTGAATTCTCTAGTATAATTTTGTTGAGATCTTGTGTTAGATTTTTATTTTCTTGTTATTTCCCATTTTCTATTCATCTTATGAACTTTGTGGATCTTGAATTTCGAATGATACATTGATATTTTCCATGATTAATAGTGTTGTTTGAGTGGTTTTCTATTGATAATTGTTAGTGGGTACTTTCAATTTCCTATTTATTTGCAATTTGAATATGTCTTTTATTAATGCATACCATGTGTTTGATGAAATATTTCCTTTGATTATGGAGTAGTTTTCTTTACTCTTGGCCTAGGCTAAGGGAATTGGGTAAACTTGAGTCATTGGGTCTAATTGATTTGGTGATTTGAGAACCCTTAGTGGTCAAGTTGATACCTATTGACACTAATCCACTACTATGTCAATTGGTAGTTGGATTGGGACTTAAGAGTTGAGATTGATCAAGCCACTTGACATACCTCAAGCTTAGGAATAAATATTACGTACTTAAAGCTGTTGGAGGTAGACTTAGTGAGTTTGGTTCCTCATAATTATCAAGATATAGTTATTAGACAAGGATGGTAACTCCAACTCCTATGCCTAGCCAATAGTTCCTTTTATTATTCATATTTGAAATCCAAAAATTTCAATCGCTTAATTCTAGTTATAGTCAATTGCTTAGTTCTAGAATAGAATTATATTAGATGTTCTTTTGTTAGTTTGAAAATGCTCATACCTTACCTTAGTTACTTGATTTAGTTTCTTGCATTTTAAGATTTCTTACATGTTAAGTCTAGTAGTTTAATTTCTTGATCATGACTCCCAACCCCGAAATTCTAACCAATGTTGATGCACATGTTTGCCCATTCCTTGTGAGACGACCCGAGGTTTGAATACTTCGGTTTACTTTTATTGGGGTTGAACTTTGTGACAACCAACTCTTTAAAATTTTATTGAGAGTTGTTAGTTGGTTTGGAACTATGCTTACAACGAAGTTCTATTTCTATTAAGAGAAATTCTAGACCGACAATAATTCTTGTATCACAAGGTTTGAAGACCGCAAGACCTCCACCTCAAAATCTCTGAAAGGAAGTCGGATACCTAACCTAGTAAAAAAGCAATCGTAGGCATAAAAGAAAGGTTGTTCAGACTCTACTATATGGGGAAAACACACTCTCTCCTCGGGGTCGGCGGTTCTAGGATATAGCTCCTCTCATCCTCCCTGTTTTCACAAATACTATGGTACCTACACAACTCGTCACAATACTCCCTATCAGTTACAGGGACACCGCAAAGAACAACCCTATCTACCCAGGCCCAAAGAGCAGGGAGAACCTTAGCTGACATGTTCAAAATAACCTTGTCAGATGATAAACCCCAATTTTGTGGTTTATCTTGTGTTGAATTTGGTGGGTTTTATCAACTTATCTCACATTTATTCAATAAAATAGCATGCTTTTGTAATTCTCCCTAAATTTGTGCTTAAAAGTGAAAACATACTTTTTAGGCCTTAAAATAGCTAAATCTAATTCACTTTAATTCCATTCGATGCCTTGATATGTTTGTTGAGTGATTTCAGGTTCATAAGGCAAGGATTGAATGGAAGAAGTGAAGAGAAAAGCATGCAAAGTGGAGAATTCATGAAGAAATAAGTATTTAGAGGATTCATGGCCACACGCATGCGTCATCCACGCGTACGCGTAAGAGAGAACTTTGTCAAGGTCACGTGCACGCGTCAGCCATGCGTACGCATGAGGAGGAATTTTGGCAAGCAACGCGCATGCGTGAAGTTGGTGACCTGATTAAAGTGAAGATGTTGGGGGCGATTTCTGAGCTTTCCAGGTCTAAATCTAACTCGAATTCAAGATTGGATAAGGAGGGAGCAATTAGGTAGTATAGGAAACATGCCTTAGGTTAGTTCTAGAGAGAGAAGATCCCTCTTCTCTCTAGAAATTAGGGTTCTTAGTTTAATTGTCTGTTAGATTTAGGTTTTAATTCTTGTTTTCATCTAGTTTTTCTTGCAATTTCTTGTTTCTACATCCTTGTTCTCTTAGTTCCTTTTGTTTATTTCTCTTTTATATTATTTTTATGTTCATGAACACTTTTGTCAATTTCAATTTTCTTTAATGTAATTTGAGGTATTTCATGTTTAATGTTGCTTTATTTAGTTGTTATTGTTGATTCCTTGCATTGGGTAGTTGTAGATTTTATTATTATTGCAATTTTATGATGCTTTCCTTTTATGCCTTTCAAGTGTTTAACAAAATGCTTGGTTTAGATTTAGAGTAGTTCTTGAGCATTCTTGGCTTGGAAAGAGAAATTTGGCAATCTTGAGTCATAATACACAATTTAGATTGGTGATCTAGAGTGATTAGTTAGTCTTGTTTCCATTAACATTACTTATTGATTGGGATTAACTAGTCCTATTTGACTTTCTCTTAATATGAAGATAACATTATACCTTCTTTTGATGTTGGAGATGACGAAATAGGATTAGCTCTTGTTAAGTATTGTACGATAATTAATAACTAGGATAGAAAGCTTTGATTCTCAATCCTTGCTATGAATGCCTCTTTTTAGTAATTGTTATCTTTAGTTGTTGATTTACTTTTATTGTCATTTAGATTATAGTCTTCTTAAATGCAAACCACCCGATGAATCTCATAACCAATGATACGCATATCTCACTACAATTCCTTTGAGAGACAACCCGAGACTAATACTCTCAGTTATTTTTATTGGGTTGGACTTGTAACAACCAAAATTAAACTTTGATTGAGCGTTATTTGTTGGTTTGGAACTATACTTGCAACGAAGTTATTTCCTCTTATCGAGAAGAAATTCTAAGCCGACGATAATACTCTTTCAAGTTTTTGGTGCCGTTGCCGGGGAATTGCAATGCGTGCTTGTTATTAGTTATTGTTCATATGTGAATATTGTGAATAGCTTGATTTTTGGTTTGTTTGCTAGTTTTTGCTAGTCTTAGTTTTTGGTTTTCTTTGTTTTTTGTTAGTTTTTGTTTTCATTTTCTCTTGCTACTATGAATTCTCATCCCTTTGGCTATGAGTTTGGTTCAAACTATGTTGTAGAAAATGAAAGCTCCAATGGAGGTTTGCATCAAGGATTTGGAAATCAAAGATGGGAGGAGCCTCAAGCATATGGATACTTTTCTTGGCAACAACCTCCTCCGGTTTCTTATAGGTATAATCCAATATCAATATTCTCAAGAACCATCAATCCCATATACATCACCTCCATCTCTTTACCAAGATGCACCACCTTCCAACTATGAACCCTTTCTCCCAAATAATGAACCCTCTCTTCCACCACCTCTTTCAATGGACGAAGCTCTCTATACCTTCTTTCAAGAACAACAAAGAGATATTAGCTCTTATATCCAAAGGCAAGAAGAACAGCAAAAGGAGCTAAATAAGCTAGAAATAATGGTTGCTACCATGACTGAAGCCGCTAACAGCATGGCCTCCCACCTAAGCTTATGTATTCAAGACACTCCCATTGACGAATGTGGAGGATCAACCAAAGAGCATAGTGAGGGTGTGAGTTTGGAGCTTCAAGGTGAAAAAGAGGAGTTAAGGCAAAAATTGCAACAAGAGGAGAAAGTTGAGATAATTGAGCCAGAAGGAGCGGTTGAAGAATTAAGAGAGGTTGATCAAGAATTGGACTCAATCATTGATGAGTTCTTGTCCTTACTAACAAATCATCTCAATGATCCTATTGAGCCTTCTTCCATTGAACTTGAAAGCAATGTTAAGGAGGGTGCGCAACCTCCAAAGCATAGGATGAATGATGAAGAATTGGAAGAAGTTGAGCAAGCAACAAATCTTTCTCTTGATGATGATTTCACACCAACACATGGTCCTTTGGTATTTGAGGAGTCTTCTTCCATTAAAATTGAGGTTGACGTTGAGATGAGTTCCACATTACCTCCAAGTTGTGACATGAAGGATGGAGAAGCGCTATAAGAGGTTAGTGAGGAAGTGATTGAATGTGAAGAGCCTTGTCAAGAGGTGAACATGGAAGATGCTTGTCAAGAGGTGGATGTAACTGATGAGCGGATATTTTATACGCCTTTTGGCATCACTTTCATATAGTTTTTCGTATGTTTTATTTAGTTTTCATTACGTTTTTATAGGTTTTAGTGTTAAATTCATATTTTTGGATTCTACTATGAGTTTTTGTGTTTTTGGGCAATTTCAGGTATTTTCTGGCTGAAATTAAGGAGTTGGAGCAAAAGTCTGATTCAGAGATAGAAAAAGCACTGCAGATGCTGTTCAAATCTGACCTGATCTGACCCGTCTCATTAAAGTGAAGATGCTGGGGGCGATTTCTGAGCTTTTCAGGCCCAAATCCAACTCATTTTTGAGGCTATTTGATGCAGAATTCAAGATTGGACAAGGAGGGAGCAATTAAATAGTATAGGAAACATGCCTTAGGTTAGTTCTAGAGAGAGAAGCTCACTCTTCTCTCTAGAAATTAGGGTTCTTAATTTAATTGTCTCTTAAATTTAGGTTTAATTCTTGTTTTCATCTACTTTTCCTTGCAATTTCTTGTTTCTACATCCTTGTTCTCTTAGTTCCTTTTGTTAATTTCTCTTTTATGTCATTTTTATGTTCATGAAAACTCTTGGCAATTTCAATTTTCTTTAATGCAATTTGAGGTATTTCATGTTTAATGTTGCTTTCTTTAGTTGTTATTGTTGATTCCTAGCATCGGGTAGTTGTAGATTTTATTATTATTATTGCAATTTTATGATGCTTTTCTTTTATGCCTTCCAAGTGTTTGACAAAATGCTTAGTTTAGGTTTAGAGTAGTTCTTAAGCATTCTTAGCTTGGAAAGAGAAATTGGCCAATTTTGAGTCATCAATATCCAATTTAGATTGGTGATCTAGAGTGATTAGTTAGTCTTGTTTCCATTAACATTACTTATGGATTGGGATTAACTAGTCCTATTTGACTTTCTCTCAATATGAAGATAACATTATACTTTCTTCCGATGTTGGAGATGACGAAATATAATTAGCTCTTGTTAAGTATTGTATGATAATTAATGACTAGGATAGAAAGCCTTGATTCTCATTCCTTGCCATGAATGCCTCATTTTAGTAATTGTTATCCTTAGTTGTTGATTTACTTTTATTGTCATTTAGATTATAGTCTTCTTAAATACAAACCACCACATGAATCTCATAACCAATGATACGCATACCTCACTGCAATTCTTTTGAGAGACGACCCGAGACTAATACTGTTGGTTATTTTTATTGTGTTGGACTTGTGACAACCAAAATTAAACTTTGATTGAACGTTATTTGTCGGTTTGGAACTATACTTGCAACGAAGTTATTTCTTCTTACCGAGAAGAAATTCTAAGCCGACGATAACACTCTTTCATTAGACATAAACGCTACACCTATAAAGCACAAAATAAAGCAAGCAGTCACTAACAGAAGTTGGAACTCGGCCAATACAAGTCGCGCAAAACAACTAAATCAAGAGAAAGCTATTCTTTTCAAAATCTTTCTACACAGCAATCAAATGGTGCCCTTTTGACACGACATTATGTCAAAAGCGGCGCTATTAGGGGCAATACAACACATAAAAGATAACAGTTATAATAGCACAAATAATGATTCTTTCAAGAAAAGAAGAAGCTCTTTCAAATCTTTGGCATCAAATGTTTTCTCCCCTCAATACGGCCCGCAAAACCTCCTCCAAAACAACAAAAAAGAAAAATGCAAAGATAGCTAAACCAAAACCAACAGTAAAGCAAGTCGCACACAATCAGAAAGGAGAGCTTGAGGGAAAAGGAAAAGGAAACCAACCTCAAAGAAGATTGTAAAAAAGAGAGGAAGAGCGCGTCTAAAAAACAACAGAGCACAAACAATCCTCTTCACGCCGAAAAAAATAGATAACCCTCTAAAGCGCCAAGATTGAGAAATCTCGAGGAAACAGAAACGGGCTAAATGACACAGAGAGTACTTTGGTGAAGAAGAAAGCAAAACAACTTTTCAGAAACAAATAAAAAGAAGAAGAAGAGCCGAAAAGTCCCCTTTATAAGGAACAATAAATCAGAAACGACTCTTTTACTCCTCTTTAAAGCGCATAAATCCCCAGAAGAGAACCGCCGCGCAAAATTCGACGGTCATTAAAACTTCCCCAACAATAAAAAATTCAAAAGAAGTCGGGTAATACCGACAAAGTCAAAACCCGACATCCATAGCAAAAGCCGCAGAATGTTTGAGTCCGACCTATAAAAGGAACAAACTTAAGCAGGGGCACTGTTCATACCCTGGCCCAACAAATGAAAGCCAGGTCCAATAAAAGGCCCACCAATAAAGGTGGACTTATTGATAGATCCGAGATCCGACCTCTTTAAAGAGGTCGGACAATGACATAGAGGCCCAGTTTTGCCTGGCGTAACTGCCTCCATAAAGTCTCTCCAACCAACTCTATCTCATCTAGAAGGTAAATCCCAACAAACTCCCAAGATAAAGGGAACACTTATCTATCAAAAAAGATAGAACTATTCCAACAAAAGTGGTTATCTACTCTACTATAAATACACTGGAGCCCCAGGTATAAGGCACGTTCCAATCTACTAAAAACCTGCTCAAAACCTTTGCTAACTTAAGCACTTGCAGGTACCACCCCCCACCTCCTCACGAGGAACTCGGACAGGTGGCATCTCAGCACATCAAGTCGGACACTACACAAAGGGATCTGGACCTCACGTTCATGACCAAATCAATATTTTAGGTAACCGTTGGAATAATAATATTATATTAATAAAAAATAAATGTGTTCGTTATAAAATTTTAATTCATTTGATAACTATTTTAAGTATTGAAATTCAATTCAATTTATGATTTTATTTAATTCATTTCAAAATCCAAACTTTAGAGTTCAATACAATTCTGCCTGAAAAAATGAGAGATTTTTTTGTTATAGACAATTAATAACTAAAATTTGTTAAATATTAATTTGTTTTTGCTAAAGTTCTTTTGATAGCAGATATTAGGTTTCAGACAGTAATATGTGCAAGCATTATATGTTATATCAAAATCAACATTATTCTCTATATAAGATTGAAAATGAGAGTTGTTTTTATTTCAAACAAAGAAAATGCGAGTTATTTTAAAGAAAGAAAATGAGAGTTTAGCTGAGTTTTGATGGTTTAATTAATTTGAAATGGATTTTTTTTTATTTTATGAATTTAAATGGTTTATTATTTCCAAAAAATAAAAGAACATAATTTAATTAATATTTTAATTATTTTGTTTAATTTATAAAAGAAAAAAAAATCCAATTTAAATTTTAAAATACGTTGCTCTTTATTATTATTTTTTTTGCCCTTTTGGACGTTGACGTCTTGTCTTATTCGTCCCTGGCCGAGCGAGGAAAGAATTTTGATTTTTGAAAGGATTATTATCTACATACAAGTTATTTACACATACAAGTTTATACAAGTCATTTATATTGTATTATTTAAGAATTTTTTATGTATGTGTATTGATAAATTTTATATAATTTAAAATTCTTCTTCTTCTTCCTTGCATTATAAAAGTAAATTTTATTGAATTAATGTTAACTTGTATAAATTTGTATATCAAAAAGACTTGTATGTGTAGCAAATCTTTGAAAGTGGAAAAGGAACCGAGTCCCGGAAGTTGAGGCTCGGATCCGAAGCAAACCTACAAAACCAAAATCCGAACCAAACGAATCGAATTTGCCGTTGAGTTCCCGAATAGCGAATAGATTTGGAAACTTGGAAATCCATTGCCATTGACACAAAGGCGTTCAATTGGTTCAAATCACAAAACCTAAACCCAACCTAGCCCTCTCTCTCTCTCTCTCTCTCTCTCTCTCTCTCCCTGTTCCAAGAGAGAGAAAAGCAAGCTCTGAGAATCTGAGACAGAGAGGGGGCCAACCCAACCCATTCCTACTCCCTTCCCACATCACTCTCCTCTCTCCGGTCCAAATTCCGATCGCCGCCGCCAACTACCTCTCCGACCTCCGTCAAGCCATCTCCAATTCTCACATGATTCCCTTTCCTCTCCAACTTTGATGCGACGATCGAATGCACGAAATCGGGTGGCCTCAGATTCCAACAGCGACAATAACAGCAAAAAGATGATGGATCCGGCAATGAAGCTCCAGCTCCGTTCCGCAACCACCACCACAACCTCCTCCCCCAGCCGCCCCAGCCTCTTCCCCCGCCACATCCCCAAACCCTCCACAACCACCACCTCAAAATCACGATTCGCCTGCATCGCAACCCTTCTTTTAACCCTCCTCTTGCTCCTTACCTACAAAATCATTTCCTCAAAATCATCACCATCATCTTCTTATTCCTCTTCCCACCAACGGGTACGCTATGGTATAATCATAGACGGTGGGAGCACGGGTACGCGGATCCACGTGTTGCGTAGTGGTGGCGGCGGCGGTATTAAGGAGAGGGAGTTGTTGGATTTGGGGTCGATGAGGGTGAACCCTGGGTTGTCGTCGTTCGCGAAGGATCCAGAAGGTGCGGGGAGGTCCATTTCGGAGCTTGTGGAGTTCGGGAAGGGGAAGGTTCCCAGGGAGAAGTGGGCCCACACCGAGATTAGGCTCATGGCCACCGCTGGGATGAGGTTGTTGGGCCCTGAGGCCCAAGGGAGGATACTGGAGGCTTGTAGGAGGGTCCTCCGTAGCTCCGGTTTCAAGTTTAGGGACGATTGGGCCTCTGTCATAACAGGTTCTTCCGCACTCTTTCCCTTTTTTTTTTTTTACTTTTTGAATCAAAATGGTAAATTTTAAGTTTTCTCAGTGTGTATTCTTGATCAATGGAATGATATGTTTATGATTATGGATAAATTCTTGTCATTGTTATAAGTATTATTAACAATTTCCGTTCATGAAGCTTCCCAAAGTTTTTGGGGGTTAGTTTGATTTTCTTCTCTTTTATATCATTTTTTTTGGTGGTGAGAAAAGCTGAAATGCAGTAGTAGAAAAGTGGAAACAGTTTTCAGTGCACGGGTTTTTGTGTATGCCTTGAGTAAGGTCCCCAAGTTCGAGTAATATAATAAGTGAAAAGAATAAAACTAGCGTTATGGAAGCTGACTGAGTTTTTTTTAGTGAATAGAAGCTGACTCAGTTTGAATCAGATTAGTGCCCAAAAAATAGTTACTCAGGATTTTTCTTATAATTAGAAAAAAATTTCGGAAAGATCTAAAGGCAAGTTATGTTAGACTAGTTAATTGATAGGAACTCAGTGCTTATCAGGCTATCAATTCACGTTTTCTGTTTTATTTGAAATTTTGGGAACAATTAAAATAATGAAACAAAGCTTCATCATGGGATGAGGGGAAGGGATTAATTGTGAGTTAATTTTGTTCCTTAAGGCTGTGTTTGATTTTGAGAACATGACAAGATAAGACATCGAGAACTAGACATAAAGGATAGAGATACAAAAATTAGTGTTCTTATATTTTTTTTGGTGATAAACTAGAACAAATTATGAAAGTCCAATTTATTCTTAGTTTTTTTCATAAAAAATATAATAATAAAAAAATAATTATGAAAAATTAACAAGAATAATATGAAGGAAAAAATAAAAGATAAGTTGTGTCTCTTGTTAGTTAGTGTCTCTATGTCCTTCTTGTCAAGATAGACACAAAATACACTAATTCAGTATCTTTAGACACAATGTCTCTGTGCATGTCTCATCTGCCAAACACAATTTTGTGTCTGGTCCAGTCTCAGTGTCCCGTGCCTATAAACAAACGCAGCTTAAATAGTCTTTGTTTTGTAAATACTACAGAATATGTCTTAAGGGACTTAAAAAAATAGTTAAATATCCAAATAGTTACAACAACCAATTTCCTTTGATTATGTGTAACAAGAAGTAATGTTTTCCTTACTAGGTGGTTTAATTACATAGATCAAATGAAAGCATTATGTTTTATCATACATGATGTCTATTGGCAAGCCATTTGAAGCTTTATCGTACATCTGAGGGAAGCATAAAATGCACTGTTTGTCAAGTTGATAAAACGTTAGATGAGAGGGGGGTTCGGAAAATTTCAAATGTCAGACTTGGAGCTTTACTTTTAGGGTGCATGAGATGAGTATAATCAATCAGTTCCCATATGTTGCCAATACTGTAATGTGAATGCGATGCTTCTTCGTTATTTACTTTGAACTGTATTTGATTGTTGGGTTCTTTTGACTTATTCTATTTTGGATACATAGGCTCTGATGAAGGAATCTATGCTTGGGTTGTTGCTAATTATGCACTTGGCACTCTTGGAGGTGATCCCTTGGATACAACTGGGATTATTGAACTTGGTGGGGCATCTGCTCAGGTACAGCTTCTCTGTCCCTGACTCTTCACGTTAAAACATTTGATATTCTTTGATCCAAATTATGTATATATACCATATAATTGTATAATACAAGGTCATCCTTTCTTGGTAGGTTCATATTGTTGGGAACCATGATATATGGGTTTCTTTTTTACACTTGTTTCAGGTGACCTTTGTATCTAGAGAACTGACACAATCTGGGTCCTCACACATTGTTAAATTTGGGAACACCACTTACAATCTTTACAGCCACAGCTTTCTACATTATGGCCTGGTAACCTTTTTTCTCTCTCTTTTGGGTGGGGGGTTTAAGATATAGTGGCATGTCTGTATCTATTGTTCTTTTTGCCTCAGTTCACTACTAATGATGTATTGGGGAGAAAAAAAAGTTAATTAATGATAAATTTATTATGTTGTTCCATTTTTTTCCGAGAATGTAAAAGTTCGAATAGTTTTGGTTATCTTTTTTTTAATTTTATTTTTTAATGTGATTCTCTATGAAGGGTCATGCTTTTTAGATATAGAATTATAAAATAATGTTTGAGATTATTAATTCTTTTAATGTTAATTCATTTTGCAGAATGTTGCTCATGACTCATGGAGAGAAGCACTTGTAACAAAAAATTTTAACATGGGTAATTTACACGAGCTGCATCATTGGACGGATTTCTGTCTTGAATTGTTGAACTTAATTACCATACTCATGCTATTAACGTGCTGCACAAAATCTTACTCCTTTGATCTTTGAAAATTTACTATTATCTTGTTTTAGTGTGCAACTGAAGCTAACATGTATTAATCACCTTGGTTAGCCACTGAACTACACTCAGAAATAGTTTTTCTTATTTAAGTGTTGTGAATATTTTAGTTCTCTCAAGGAAGTTGTAATGATTTAGCACCAAGTCAAAGTTCATACCAGCATATGTTTCCTATGTTGATGAATGCAAAAAAAAAAAAAAAATGTTATCTAAGATATTCAGTTTGCCAACCCTAACTTTCTTTCTCTCTAATTTATCATATGTACAAAGTTCAACACTGTCATTGATGGCATGCAGCAGAACAGCTAACTTCTTTTCTTTTTTAGAAGGGTTTAAATTGATTCTTTATTCTCCTCAGTGCAGCTTCTCAATCTCTTCAGGAGGGGTTGCGAATAGATCCTTGTACTCCTACTGGGTACTTGCATAATGTTGAGTCATGGAAGTTCTCTCCTAGCTCAGGGAGTGATCAAAGCCAATATCAGCCAACTGTTCAAACGAAAGGGAACTTTTCAGAGTGCAGATCTGCAGCATTGATGCTATTACAAAGAGGAAAAGGTAACATTTTTATTTACAAATTTTTATTATTAGGTTAGATTCCCTTTATAAAATGAGATGCTTTACTGTTTTGCTTTAGGGTTTATTACTGTTTTGCTTTCTGTGTTAGTGGTAGTTATTTCATCTTTTCTATTTATTCAGATAAGTGTACCCATCAGCATTGTGACTTAGGATCAAATTTCATACCTCACCTTCAAGGGAGATTCTTGGCCACAGAAAATTTCTTTCACACCTCAAAGGTTCTCTTATGATTGATAGTCACGATGTAATGCTTCCTTTTGCAATGTCCAGCAGTAATTGTAGTTTTTCGTTATTGTCTAAAATGGAGGCAATTGAGATGATAGTAATGTACTGTAATAACTCCATTCGTAGACTGATGTCATGCACCATGCTTAGCTCTACCTTGTGCTATTCTTGATAATTGATACACCCTTCTCAATCTGACTCTTTGCTTGTGTGTTAGTTTTTTGGATTGGGGTCAAAGGCATATCTGTCCGAGTTGATGAGTGCTGGGCAAAATTACTGTGGGGAGGATTGGTTAAGGCTAAAGAAAAAATACATTTCTCATGATGAGGAAGATTTACTTCGATATTGCTTCTCTTCAGCATACATTGTTGCTATGCTTCATGACAGTCTTGGCATTGCTTTGAATGATGAAAGGTATTCCTGCTTCCTTCCTTTTCTTTCCCTTTCTTTTTCCTTTTATTGTTACTTTTATTTTTAATTTTTATTGTTGGTTCCATGTGATACATCCAGATTTATATGTAAATTAAAGAGGAATTATTGGCTGCACCCTGCGCCTTGTGCCATTATTATTCTGTATTTGAGCTGTGTGCCAATAATTTCATGGCTTCAGTTGGTAGCTATTTTTTCTGGGTTCATGTTTGTGTGCTTACATTTTCTCTTGTGCTGATTACCTCTTATTTTTAATCTGTCTGTTTCAATTGATTGCATTTCATTGACTTGAATGAATGCTGGCCAGGATCAAGGTTGCTAATAAGGTTGGAGATATTCCCCTTGATTGGGCTTTGGGAGCTTTTATTCTCCAAACCACCACTGCCACTGATGCAGACGTACAGAACAATCATAGCTGGGGTGCCACCATTTTCAGTGATGAATCACCTACTCTCCTCTCAGTAATTGGAATTTTTATAATACTGCTGTTAACAGCTTGGTCAATATCCAGGTGGAGGAAACCTCAGTTGAAGACAATTTACGATCTAGAAAAAGGGAGATATATAATTACGCGAGTTGGTAGATAATACATAATATAGTAGACCAGATCCATGCTTCTGGTTGGCATATGTGGAGTGACATTTATCACCTTGTGGCCATATCACGACTCACTTTGAGTGAGACTGAGATTGTACATCATTGGATTTTGGATTTTGGATTTGGATGCAGCATAGTGGAGAGAGAACTAGTGTTACATTAGTGATGACATTCCATTGTGTATTTAGTGGAATGAATTAATCAAGAAACTGATACTGTTGTGCCGTTTATGTCAGAGAGCGGTAGTGGTCGGGCCAGCCTAGGGAATGAATGAATTCAGGGTAGGCAATGGATGCTGCATCCCTCCACAGAAAATGTCTTGTTATGGATGTGGTCTTTGTACCAAACTCAGCAGCCTAAAATATTTACTGAACTGAAGTTAGCAAACTGCTACTGCATGTACAGCAAAAAGCTCTGTCCATCCCTTGCAGGGAACCTAATTTTGCAGAAGCTGATTGTGGATACGTTGCAACTTATTTAGAAGATAATATAAATATAAACTCACGTCATAGACATTCTTTAATACTTTGCAAAATCTCATAGTTAGATCAGTTATTTGTTTGTACCAGAGTTTGTTGTGTGAAGCAGCCAATCGATGCTTCAGATGATGCAAAAACAACAAACTCGTACAGTCTGGGATTGATAGCATGAATGGCATATGTCAAAGTAATATGCGATATCCAATGAATGCTTTTATTCTATGAAATATAACTAAGGGAGAGTGCACTCGAGTGTGATGGAGAGCAAAATTCCTCTTATTATTGTTGTCAAATAATATATGCTTTGGTTGCTTCCCATTGGTTGTAATGCCAACCATGCTCTACTTGTAAAACTTGTACCAAAAATTTGGCATTAGAGAATCCAGTATCTGATCTCTCGTTCTGTTAAGCTTTCTATTTTTATCTTTTAGAAAAATATAATAGTTTTTTCGCCTATCAAAAAGCCAATGTCAAATTGGTCTCTGGCAATTTGACATTAATTTAGCTTTTAAAAGATACGCGTAAGATTAGTTCAATTTCAATAAAAAAAATATTATTTGTACACTAAAATCAGTTACCAATGTATTAGTTTAACTCCAAAGAGATGTATATGGCATTGGAAAATTTTTAAGTGTATTGGTATATTGGTGTTTTAGTGATTTTTAACTGTTGATCTTAATTATATATATATATATATATATATATATATATATAATTAAGATTTATATATATATAATTAAGATCAACGGTTAAGAATTACTGAAATACCAAAAAAGATTTTTAAATATTAAACCAAGACAATTTTCTACTGGCAAAACTGTTGTCATATTAAAAGATATATTGATATCGCATATTCAATAGGAAATGATGTCATGTATATCTTGAGAGACCAAAAGTTAGTTCATTCTATAAAAACATGCAAGTATTCATTAATTTTATAAGTAAAACTGTATATCAAACAGTCTAATTTCTTATTTTAAATCTAGTCCATCATAAAATTTCTCATTGTAAACAGTAAACGTGTCATTAATAGCAAGCAATAGATGGGTATATTAATAACACTAGTGTGAAATTTAACAGTATCACCTCACGCATGAACCAGAATTCTTATGCATGAAATGCTAGTTCAATTTAACAAAAATAAGCTCCAAAACGGTAGTTAGGCAAGAAATGTTGCATTTGTCACAAGGCCTACAAGAAAGGAATCAACTAACTCTTAATTGAGCATAGAATTTGAAGGGAAAGGATAGAGGCAGGCTATAAATGCATGGTACATATAATTTACTTCAAAACACCAACCATTTCGTAGGTTAGTGCGATAAATTTTCAAAGAAACCCATTTTTGTAATCTATCATGCAAATAGAAAGCTACACAAGCAAAGTGCAACTCTCTATTAACACTTGCAATTTTATTTGGAAGCACTAAGTGTGTGAGTGTGTGACACTATATAGTATATAAGATTTTCCCTACGCTAAAGTCTAGAATCAACACATACTACAACTTTTTGTTCTTGATTTTTTTGGGCACATAAATTAAGTAGTGTAGCAAAATGTTAAATGTTGATGTGATTGGGAACAAGAAAAGGAAGAGATGTGGGAGGGTTTTCAGGTTCAAGAACTTCGGCGAACCGGGTTACCCAGTTATGTTTACTGGTCCATTTCGTGAGAATGTGAATGCACTTCTTGAATATGCGAATTTGGAGAGTAACTTGGGAATGGGAATGCCAATGTGGTCTTTTCAGCTTGAAGTTCATCACCACCCTCCTTTGCATATTTTCTTGTTTGTGATTGAAGAACCAATTGAAGCTTCTTTGAATCGCCACTGCAAGCATTGTCAATATGTTGGTAATGTTACATATTTAATTTGTTCTTACATTATTATCCATTCCAGGTTAATTAAAAACAATAACCAATAGTAGTAATAGTGACATGGTGATATGTGTTTTTTTTTCCTATTTATTTATCTAATGTAGTTACGAATGTAGCATTACTTAGAGTTTATCTTGAATAAATTTGATGATACTCGGTTTTTATCGTTGAAACTTAAGATAATCTTTTTCAATAATATTAGATGTACATTAAAATTGGCCACTAATATAAAATATATATTGAAATATAAAATACACACTAAAAATAAATTAAATTATACATGTATCTATATATATAGTAGCTAATTTTGATGTGAAAATAATATTCTTGAATCTTTTCTTTATTTACAAAGTGACACATTAATATTTTTTAATAGTTAGGTAATGTTAAACTTGATATATACCTTTATATTTTGTAAACAAAATTGTTATTAACACATCAAAATGTATTTGTGTATAAAATATATGTGTAGTTTAATTCATTTTTAAATATGTATTTTATATTTTAATGTGTATTTTATTTTAGTGATTGATTTTGATATACACCTAACAATAATATGATTGTTTTGTGAAATATGAGACTTAGTAGTTAATAGTATATTATAAATATAACATTAACTTCTTATAAAAGAGGGTCTAGAGAAGATTAGAGTAACATAGACAAATAAAAACGAGTCGTGAGAAATCTAATATATGATGTTGGATTTGCATTTATATTGAATATTATGTATAATTTTTACTTTGTATATAATTTCAAAAGAGATAAAGATAAAGATAAAAAGCCACAAAAATATATTTAGAATTAGAGACAAATTAAACAAAATATATTCAATCTCAAAACAAAAAGTGAAAAAAATAAAAAAAAAGATCACATATTCTTTGTGTTTTGTGTTGTATCCAAGTATCCATCTACCAAACATTGCCTCAGCATAGTAGCATATATGTTTATGGTATGTATGCATGATATGTACTTTGCTCATGACCTTAAATTTATTGAAAGATAATGATAAAGAGCTAACTTTTTTTGGGCTAACTTCGCTTAGTTTTATAAAAACTATTTTATTTATCTTAAATTTTAAATTCCAACCTATAAATTCTTAATTTTAAAATCTAAATTATAATCCTAAACCTTAAACTTATAGAAAAATATGAACTCCTAAAATTAAAAAAAAAAAAAAAAGAATAGTTAATAGTAACTAACTAAAAGTTAATTTCCTGTAATTTTTCTGAATTAAAATCAGTCGAATTTGATTGAGATTTCCATTTGACATAGGATGGGGCCACCATTTCATTTGCAACAAGAAGTATCATTTCGTATTACCCTCGAAGGAGGCATTGGCTACATGCTCGAGCTGTGAAGGGTGCTGTGATGCTATTGCCACAATGAACAACAACAACAACAACAATAATAATAATGGTAAGTCCAAATTAATAGAATTACAGGGCCATATGATGCATGGTGTTTTTCACTCTAATGGATTCGGCCATTTGCTATGTGTCAATGGCTTGGAAACCGGTTCCAATTTGGCTGGCAACCAGATCATGGACTTTTGGAATCGTTTGTGCATTGGATTGCAAGCAAGGTTAGTTCATTCATTTTTAAAATATATTAACGTTGATTCAGTTCTCAAGTCCTTCATTTTAAAAATTAAAAGTGAGGGAATTATTTTGACTGAAAAAATAGTATGTAAATGAATTCAGCCAGAGACCTAATTACGCGTTCTTTTGATATTTTGCATTCTTTGCATGGAAACGTTTTATTTGTAGTTTTCTATATGTTAGCATTGTGGTGAAACGATTACAACTACTTACCTAATTACCAAATATAGAAGAAAGAAAAATATTAAGTTTCAATCACTTGCGTGTTAAACCTTCTTTGCAACATATCATTTTCTCGTATAATAATATTGAACAATGAAAGTTAAAAGAAACCTTCTCCATGCATGTATGGAGTAAGAAGCATAACTAAGCAACCTAACTTTCTCATGCCAAATGTTCCGTATCTCAAGAATATTGACCCCAAATTTAACAATTGAGAAATGATAGGTGTATTATTCTATGCACCTTCCTTTTTATTAAAAACTTCTTTTTATCATTAATAAAATTTTCGATAACTTTAATCCATTTAGTTTCAAAGCACTATTAATATAAAATAGTTTTACATGTAGATTCAACACGTAATCCTATTTTAATAGAAATAGATATTTTTATATTAATTACATAAATAATCATTTATAAAAATAAATGCGTAAAATATTTTATATATATTGTGAATGTATTAAAATTAAACTTAATTTTTATTTAAAAATGGATAAATATATAATTACATTTTCTCACAATATTTTTTATGCAAATCAATTCGTGTGCAAAGAAATTGACATGCAAAGATCCCACTACACTTTTAAATATAAGGATTAACGAGGGACATATTTAACTAATTTTGGTACTTTTAATTACATGATATAGGAAAGTGAGTTTGAATGACACTGCACAGAAAAGAGGCATGGAACTTAGACTTATAAATGGAATAGCATATAGTGAGCCATGGTTTGGTCGCTGGGGCTACAAATTTGGAAGAGGTTCCTTTGGTGTGACACAATCCATGTACCAAAAAGCCATAGAAGCAATAAGGAGCATGCCACTCTACTTGCTCATACACCACATTGGCGCCAACAATTTCAACCACCACGAAGTGCCCGTCATTTTCTCACGCTACCAAACCCTGTCCGGCCAATCGCTAGTCACACTCGGCGACTTATTTCGCTACATGCTCGAGCTAAAGTCGCGCCTCCCGCGGGAGACGCGAGTTATTGGTAACAATAATTATACTTGTTCCTACAACAACACTAGTAGTACTAGTGCCAGTGCATTGGTTGAGTCCAATAATAATTGCCGTTGGTCACCTAAGAGGATTGAAATGGCAACAAGGGTAATTGTTGAGGCATTGAAGAGAACAGAGTTTAGATGGATTTCAAGACAAGAAGTTAGGGATGCCGCACGTGCTTACATTGGTGACACTGGTTTATTGGATTTTGTGCTAAAGTCACTAGGGAATCATGTTGTTGGGAACTACTTGGTACGTAGGAGCTTAAATCCTGTTACCAAAGTTTTGGAGTATTGCTTAGAAGACATTTCCAATCATGTTTACCATAATTGCAATGAAGGTAGTTTGGCCATCAATAATAGTAATAGTAACAATAATAATAAAATTAAGGATAAGTACAAGATTTCAAGGGCTCAACTTATGAAGGACATGCTTTATTTGTATAAGTACATCCTAATTGACCCTAAACCAATGATGGGGTTGGAGTTTCTCTCAGCCATACCGTTGGCGGCTAGGATAATTCTCGACACCAAGTTTCTCGTCAAAGACTACTCTGGCGAGGTTCCCACTTTTGGAGTTGAGTTAGGCTCGGATGGAAAACTGAACCTTTATTGCACAATTTTGTTGAGGAACAATTCATGCATTGATGAGGAGTTCTTGAGTAAGGCTATGCCACCCTATGAGTGCATCACTTTGGGTAGCAATGCTACAATCAATGAATTGAAGTTAGAAGTTGAGAGGAATTTTAGGGAAATTTATTGGGGATTAAGGGGATTTGTGGTAGAATCAATTGGGAATTTTAGTGCCAATAATATTATTAGTAATAATGGGAAAGATATGGTTTTGGGGCTAATTGAAGTGATGGGTGGGAAAATAGTGTTAGAGGGTTGGATTGGTGAAATAATTGGAATGATGAATAACAACATGATGATTGGCCAAATGTGTGAGAATGATCCAAAGAATGGGATTGTGGAGTGCACTTGTGGAACAAAAGAAGATGATGGAGAGAGGTTGGTGTGTTGTGATATTTGTGAAACTTGGCAGCATACAAGGTGTGTTCGAATTCCAAATGATGAAGAAATTCCTCACATTTTTCTTTGCAAAAGGTGTGAGCAAGAAATTGTTATGTTCCCTTCATTGCCATAATATAAAAATATATATACTCTGATGTAGTCAATATTTAATGTTTCTTTTGTTGATGTTTATTATTATTTGCTCATCATTTTCTCTTGTTCTTTATTCTATGAATGAATCTTATTTCTTTTATTTGTAGATTCTTATGCCGCTTTAGGTCCAAGGATGCCTTCGACATTTAACACAACGAATTCTAATATCTGTTCTTTTGGTTACTTTGAAAATTTTATTGTAAATTTATTCACAAATATAGTTATTAGTTAATTGACTATATTTTTAAGTCATCAAATACTTTTTTTTTTCAATCGGTCCAGTCCTATGTTTTAAATAAAATCACTGCTAGAGAATAATACATAAAACAAATTGGACCAAAAACTAGATGCTAAATTTTTTTAATATCGGATAATGGAACTTGATTTATGTTAATATTGAGTCATTTTAGTGTAATACGTTGATATAGGAGATATTTAAAGTTAAAACAAATTGTGAATCACAATTTCACTAAAGAAAATTTTTTGACATAGCAGAACTGAAATGTGGATCACGATTTCACTAAAGATAAATGTCTGCTTTCAAAAATCACAAAAGACGATTTTACAATGGACAAAAAGAAAAATTCATGCTTTCAAAAATCAATTCAACTAGGTATCCTTTAAAAATAGTACAATATTCAACTTTTTATTACAATAATTAAAAAAAATAAAACAATTTAAATATATGTAATATCTTTTTAAAATTGAATACTCATTCTAAAATATAAACTAAATAAAACTAAAATTTAAAATTTAAAATTTCTGTTTCAATTTTATTATTTTTAATTATTAACAGATTATCATTTAAATACACTTCCAAAAATATAAATTCAATAAAATTGAAGATTTTAATTCGTCTGTGTGATTATTCGTTCGCGCTGCCATCCTCTTTGGCGCTGCCGTGTCATCCCCAGCGCCGTTCTTCCGCTTCGCCATTCCTCTGCAACGCTGTCGTCCTCCTCGCTCGTCCTTGGCATCGCCTTCCTCCTTGCCGCTCAGTTCGCAGCCTGGCTTTGTCCTACTCCTCGTCGCGTTAGTCCTCATCAGCGTCGCTAATCCTTCTTCGTCAGAAGTGGACCTCAGGTATTTTGGATGTATTTAAGAGAAAGTGATTCATAGTTAATCGTATGTATCTATTTAGTTATTCAATCACATTGATTTTGCATGCCATGTACAACATCCTAATTTGCATTGGAGAATGGTTTAGGTAGAAAAACAACTTAAAGAATCACAAGCCTCAAATTATCAACACTGTTATATCTGCAATTACAGCCACTGCAAGAGTTTAAATTTTTTATTTAAGATTTTGAATGTATTTTAGAAATATTTTGTGTATCACTTCATAATTTTAGATGTGTTACAATTATTTTTTAATGTTTAAATTTAAATTTTAGATTTATGATTTTGGATGTGTTTTAAAAATATTTTCTATACAAGTTAATAATTTTAGATGTGTTACAATTAAAATAGAAATTATGGCCACTATAAGAAAGAAGCGGAGAACGAGATAGAAGAATAGAAGAAAAAAAAAATCGTATTACAGAAAGAGAAAAGAACGTAAAAAAAGAAAATAATAATTAACTATATAAAGTGGATAAGAAGTTAGAGAAATTTTAATTTTTAAAATTTGAATTAATCTTAATTTTAAATGTGTATCTAAAAAATAGAAATGTGTTTTAATTAAAAAATAATTAAATAATATTAAAGGCTGACCAAAAATTAAATTTTGTTGTACAAATAGCATTTTCCTTCAAAAATTGTAAATGCCGATTTCACATTGAATAAACTTTAACAAGAAAATCGTGTCCAATGATTTATTTTTTTCCAAATTTTTAAATTTTTAAAAATCGTAATCGTAGGCAATGATTTGTGAAAACTTTGCCTATATATAAAGAGTTTGTTACTTTGTTTATTTGCAACTTATCTCACTTCTCCTCCTCTTTTTATTCGCCTAATTATATATTCATTCGTTTTCGCTATTGTAATATTTTTTCTTGTTCTTGTATGCTAAGTGAGAGTTAGTAAAATTTTTTAAGGAGGAAATGGATAATGCTGTTAGTTTAAGAGTCTATTATAATGGTTATATTTTATCACATATGCCTAAAGATGTAATATTTATATATAATGATCTATGTAGGCTTATTGTTTCTTTGACGGTATCGTTCGAGGAGTTCAATAGTGTTATTTGTTAAAATATGGATCATCTTATGATAAAGAGGGTAACAAGTATTTTATATAGACGTCCAGTTTATTCAATTTCAAGCGATGTGTGTCACTAATGATGCAAGCTTGGAAAAGATGCTCTCAAACTACTGTTAAGCTCAATCACAAGTGTCGGTCATTGATGTAACATCTTAATTTTTAAATTTTTATATTCAAGTCATAAGTCATCAATAATAAAGTAGTACGACTTTCAAAGTGGATTATAAGACTAATATACTTGTTATGCCTAAATACTTGTTGTGTTATTGAATAATGGACTTTACAAAATATTATTATTATTTAATAAGACTAATAAACATAAAATATTATTCTATTCTAGTAGGCCAATAACAATGCAGGAATCAATATATTACGAGGGGAGCAACATAATATTAAGGGTTAAATATGATTTTGGTTCCAACGTAGAGGTCAAAAATTAGAATCGTCTCCAACTTTTTTTTTTGCTACGAAATGGTCCCCAAAGTTTTAGTTTGTTTTAAAATCGTCCCTCGGACGAAAATACCCTTCTCCCTTCACCCCAAAATCAACCACCACCACCACCACCAGAACAGAAACCTACGCCCAACCAGAACCACTACCACCACCATCAGTATCATCATGGTCATCATCATCTTCATCAGAACTTTTCCCAAAATCAACAAAAATCAACCAGAAGTCCAAGCTGAACAAGAACCCACCACCACCACCACCATTATCATCATGGCCTCATCACCATCATCATCAGAAAATTCAAGCAACATGCACAGATTTCAAATTCAATTAACAAATTCAGCAACAACAATATTCCACAACAAATTTCACAAAAAAATCCAAAATTTCATATAAAAACCAATTCACAGAAGAAGAAGAAGAAGAAGCTGGTGGTGGTGCTGTGCGATGCGGCAGGCGGCAGGGCGGCAGCGCGGCAGGGCGGCGGTCCCCCTTCTCTCCCCCCCTCCCCCTTTCTCACGCCCCCCTTCTCTCTTCTCACCCCCCGCTTCTGTTATCCCTTTCTTTCTTTTTTTTATTTATTTTATATTTATTTTATTATAATTTTTTTATTGAGGGGTAATTTAGTAATAAAAAAATAAAATTAGTAAAAAAGACGATTTTAAAATAAACTGAAACTTTAGGGACCATTTTGTAGCAAAAAAAAAGTTGGGGACGATTCTAGTTTTCGACCTCTATATTGGGGACCAAAATCGAACTTAACCCATAAATTAATTAACATCATTTATAAGGAAAAAAATGAGAAACAATGAACAAATTCTCAATTGCAAAATATGATCGTTTCGATATTATTGTTGCTTCAACACTAATCAAATGTTTGCCTTGTATTTTAATATTAAACTTATAATTTTGAAAGAGGATTAGATCCTTATCCATTAGCTCAAGCATAAAATAGCTACTAATCCTCTTCTTGTGTTAAATTTTTTTTTTTTTGTATTTTTGGCTTTTTCAAAAAGAAGAGGCACAAAAAAAATACAAATAGAAAAAGTTCATACCTGATATGGTGTGTAACGTGCGTGAAATTTGTGAAGGTTCGGATGAGAAATTAGAAATATACGAAAAAATTTAACGTCGAAAAATGTGTATGGAAAAATAAACTAAATTTGGTGTAATAATTAATAAAGGTAATTTTAGATATTTATTATTATATCAGATTTTTATAAGTACAAGCTAATTTTAAAAAGCTTTTTCTTAGGTATTTTCAAAAGTACTCCTAACTTTACAAGTAGAAGCACATCGACTTTTTAATTTACCAAACACAAAATGAAGTGCTTGTACATCTCTCCGAAAAACTGTGTTTGTTTATAGACACGGGACACTGAAACAAGAACATATATATACAAAATTGTCTTTGATAGTGTTGGTCGAAAAATATTTTCGATAAAGGTAAACGATTCGAAGTGATAAAGCGGTCGAAGACATAAGCAGTTTTCGAAAAGGCACACGCGCAAGCATTAGACGGAAGTTTTCGACACGGGTTCGATTTCAAGGTTTTTCGATAAATCGGGCGAGTCAAATCGAATAAGGTATTCGAGTCAGGTAATCGAAATAAGCTATTCGAATAAGTTATTCGAATAGTTATGGTAGTGGAGAAGTTAGAGGCTTTTATCACGCAAGAAAATCATGGAAAATGTTTAGGCGGGAACGGTTACCAAGGAGAACGCATTTAGAGTTGTACTTTTGTAATTAATGGTAATTAATTGTCAGTTACCAACAGTAGATTATAAATACTATGAAGTCTTAGGGAATTAGGGTTGGAATTTTAACTCAGAAAAACATTCAAGCACACTCATATCCCAGAGAATTCCTGAGTCTGCGATCGAGTAACTTTTCTATAGGGTTCCTTCCATATTTTCATTCTTTCAATTTATCTTTCTGTAAACTTTACTCTTTCAAGTAAATTTATCTTTCAAGTACTTTTTATCTTCCTTGTCTAATTTACATTTTTACATTTTAGATTTTCATGTCAAAGCCCTTTGAGACAGTCAAAGGCACTTTACCGCTTCTTTTCAATTTCAATGCAAACCTTTTTGTTTTCAGCATATTTCCCTTCCGAAAGATTTAGTTTTTCATTCCTTTTCTTGAATTATAAATTTTAATTTATTTTTATTTCCAATTTCCGTCTAATCGAAGACACTTTGATGCACTTCTAGAAAACTGGTACCTGCAAAAAGGAGTAGGTTTCGCTCCCAGACCACTAGATATCGAACCACCATCGATTTGCTAAAAATTGACAAAACAAATTGGCATGCCCGGTGGGACAGTTTAAAATTTCAAAGTGTGTCAAATAAGTATTTTGTGGTGTCATTCAGTGTATGCGATTACGAAGTGGAAAGATCATTCACATGGCTGATGAAATGTCAAATGTGAGTGGTGGTTCATCCACTAATGATAGTATACCAGTGTCTGTGCAACAAGCGGACGTGACTTCACGTTCGGAAGGTGGAATCGAAACGGAGAGTATAGCAGTTACGACTGTTCAAACTGGAAATGCTGGACGTAATACTCGTTCACGTGGTACTTTGCCACCATTCCAGGCCCCACTAACTGTTGGGAGGCCCCTATATGGTCTTCCCCCTGGTTATACCCCGCCAGTGGGTGGTTTTGTTTCACCTATTCATTTTGGGAATACGAGTGGAGGGAGTAATTCTCAAAACCCACAACAACATTTTGAGTATTCTCGTGATTATAATGTGAGCTCTACTTCGAATGCTGCGAATTCAATGGCAGTATATCGATAACAAGTAGAGAAAAGTCGTCATGACTTAGTCAATTTATTGACTCAACAAATGACTACAATTCTGAACCCTATGATGGCTGATCACGAATTAAAATTCGAACGCCTTGCTAGACAAGTCGAACGAATTGCTCGAATTGTTGATTTTTATGAGGGTGAAGGGCATAATGCCAGAGGAAATAATGAAGGATTCAGGAATGAATTCCAAAATGAAAATAATATTTTTAATAGAGAAAATTCTCATATAGTTCCTCGTGGGCAAAATGCTGATGACTTTTTAGCCAGATTACGTGCTAATCATGGCGGTGAACGTTATCAGGTCACCAGAATTATGGAGGAAGTTCTTAATCGAGTTGGTTTGAATGTTAGTTTTATGAATCAACCTCACTTTGTGTCTGCTTTTCCCCAAGTTGTTCAAATGGTTGAAGTGCCAAGACGGGTGAAAAATCCAAAGATAATCACAAAGTTTGTTGGGGAAGTTGGAGAATCAACTACTGAACATGTTGCTAGATACTTGGTTGAGATCGGAAACTTAGCCAATGATGAAAATTTAAAAATGAAGTTTTTTAATTTCCTTCTTCGTTAACGAAGAATGCATTTACTTGGTTTTCGAATCTTAGACCAAATTCGGTGACAACATGGAATCAGTTAGAGACTACTTTTCACGCTCAGTTCGATCGAGGGAAAATGAATGTAGCAGTTTGATAAACCACTATTTTATGGTTTATATTGTGTTTAATTGTGTGGTTTTATCATGATCTTTACCCACTTATTCGTTAAATAAGCATGCATTTATAATTCCTTCCTAAAGTTATTGCATGATTGAAAACCTGCTTCCTAGAGACTTTTAATTATGTATTTTATTTCTCCTTTATTCCATTCGATGCCGTGATCTGTGTGTTAAGTGTTTCAGGCTTTATGGGGCATGAATAAGTTGGAGATTGGAGAGGAAGCTTGCAAAAATGGAAGGAACACAAGGAATTGAGGAGATGACCAGCGAGAAGTGACGCGGCCGCATGGATCACGCGACCGCGCGAAAGAAAGGAAATCGCAGTGACGCGGCCGCATGGATGACGCGACTGCGTGACATGGAATAGCACAAGCGACGCGGCCGCATGGATGACGCGACCGCGTGGCAAAGCAGAAAGTCGAATGACGCGGCCGCATGGATGACGCGACCGCGTGACATGCGCGATCTGCATAATCTGCAGAATCGCTGGGGGCGATTTCGGGCCCTATTTTGACCTAGTTTTCGGCCCAGAAAAGTAGACTAGAGCCAGAGAACATGCAGAAACCAAGAACAACATTCATTCTGCATAGTTTTTAGTTTTTAGATCTAGTTTTTCTCTCCTCTAGGTTTTTCTCTCTACACATTCATAGTTTTTAGGATTTGTTATGTTCATTGTTTTTGCATTGGGATATTGAGAAGAGTTATTGCCTCATCAAGACTTCGACCTTCTAGTTCGTTCTCTTTACTTGTCTCTTACTCTTCCATGTTCCTTAATTTACTTAATTTTACTATTGGATTATTTTAGCATTTATTAATACAAGAACTACTTTTATTTTCAATTAATCTTTTGATCATTATTTATCATGTCTTTCTTTAATTCCCTTTCTTATGTTATGAATTTTACATTTACAATGAGCGAGTAGTTCCCTAACTTGATGGGGAGTTGATTGAAAGGAACCCTTGAGTTAGGATGCTCAAGAGAGAGATTGTAATTGGGTTTATTGTTGGATTGCTCTCTAATCACTAACACCAATCCTCCCAAGAGTGGATTGGAACTTGTGGATAGAACAACATTCCAACTCGTTTGACTTTCCTTTACTTAGTAAGGGACAACTAAACATAATAACCCTCAATTGTCAATTAATCTTGAGAGTACTCCATCACGAATAGAGCTTCCAGCTAATCAACTCCCAGTCAAGGCTTTTATTTAAATTTATATAAATTCTCTAATTTAATTTTCTGCCATTCAACTCAAACCTTTTTGAAAATATCCGATTAATAAAATAGCACACTTTTCTGCAACTCGTTGGGAGACGACCTGGGATTCATACTCCAAGTATTTTAATTTTAATTTCTGTGACACCCTTCTAAATTGATAAGCAGATTTCTGGTTGGTTGAGAACTATACTTGCAACGCATATTTTATAATCATTCTTAACTCGCCAATTTCCGCACCCATCAATTTTTGGCGCCGTTGCCGGGGAGTTGCAATAGAGTGCTAAAGTTATTAATTGGAATTTATTTATTTGCATTTTATTTTAATTTGATACTATGAGCTGCTTGTTTCTTTCGTTAGATGACACGTTCGCTTCCTGATCCAAGCTTGCTAGTATTCGATCCTGAGATTGAAAGAACTATTTCACGAATAAGGCAAGCTCGGCGTCGGTTAGTCCTCCCTGAGGGCGGATCTGAAATGTTACTTGAGAAAGAAACTAGCCCCCGTTCTACTGATTTGGTTGTTTTACGTACAGGTAACATGGCAGCAGCCAGGAGAGTTACTATCCAGGAGGCTGGAGTCCCTGATTTTACAATGCAACCATTTCAAGCGCATCACCCAGCAGTGGCTACAGACTTTGAAATAAGGACCGCACTGCTCAATTTGATGCCCAAGTTTCATGGCTTACCTGCTCAAGAGCCTATCAAGCACCTGAGAGATTTTTAGGCAGCCTGTTCTACTGTCAAGCGTGATGGTGCAGATGAAACTTCAATTTTACTGAAAGCTTTCCCATTTTCTCTTGAGGGGAAGGCAAGATAATGGTACTACATTCAACCAGCAGCAATTGTATTCAACTGGGATACACTGAGAAGAGAATTCTTGGAAAAGTTCTTTCCAGCTGAAGTTACTGATAAACTGAGGAAAGACATTTCCATGATTGTTCAGGATGACTCTGAAACTCTTTATGAGTACTGGGAGCGCTTCAATAATCTTCTAGAAGCTTGCCCCCACTATGTGTTTGACAAGATAGTGTTACTCGGTTATGTCACACAGGGCATGAGGCCCCAAGATAAGACCACATTGGAAAGTGCTAGCAATGGGTCTATGAAAAAGTACAAGACCACTGATGAGGCATGGCAATTGATCAGTGACTTAGCTGAATCTACTAGGAATCACAGGAAAAAACAAGACCGTTCAAAAGCCGTTGCAGAAGTATCCTCTAGCAGAGAGACTGCTGCTCTAACTCAAAGTATCTGTGAAATGACCAACTTGCTGAAGCAGATGCAATTGAACCAACAAGAAGTTCAGCAAGCTCAACTTTCTCCACCACAGCAAAACCAACAGTTAGTCCCACAGAGAATTTGCGGAATCTGCACTGATTATAGCCACCATACTGATGAATGTCCGCAGCTCCAGCATGAAGACAACACCGTGGCAGCCACACATAACTTCTATGACCGCCCCAACCAAGGGTACAATCAAGGTGGCAATTATAACCACGGATGGCAAGAAAATTCTAACCAGAATTGGAGGGATAGCAACAACAGAGGAGGCAGAGATAATCAGGGAAATCAGAGGTGGAATAACAACAACAACAGGCAGCAGAATCAGAATAAGCCTTACAGAGCACTTCATCTAAGGCAATCCCAAGGACCACAGAATACCCTATAGCAAACCTCTCAATTTACCCATCCTTCTGCATCTGCCAATGATGACTTACTACAATCTATTGATCAGAGACAACAGACCATGGAAAATAATATTAATGCCACTCTAAATGGTCTGACCGCTACTTTGCAGGCTCTTGTCTCCCAGATACGATCAATGAACAACTCCAATAACCAACCTTTGAGTTCCAGTGGAATCCTCTCTCAACCATTACCTAATCCAAAGGGTGGCATTAATGCCATCACTCTGAGGTCCAGAACCACACTGCAGGAGAGGAATCAAGAGGAGCCAAACCCACCAGAACACGTCTCAGCTGAAGAGGTAGTGGAAATAGAAGATGTTGAAGAGGAAGAGGACATACAGGACATGGCTGAAGAAGAAGAAGTGCAACCACGAGAGGAAGCACTAAAAGGCGCAGACACTGCAGAAAACGCCACTCCTATTCCATTTTCACAACTTGCAAGGAAGCCCAGGAAGCAGCTGGAACCTGATCCAAAAATGGTAGAGATATTCAAAAAGGTCGAGGTAACTGTTCCCCTTTTTGATGTTATTCAACAGGTACCTAAATATGCAAAGTTTCTAAAAGATTTATGTATACATAAAGACAAAATTAATGAATTAGAAACTATTCCTTTAGGAAGTTCCATATCTGCTTTAATGGGAGGTTTACCTGAAAAATGTAGTGACCCAGGTTCTTGTATAGTTAATTGTACTATTGGAGGTGTGATAATTTCTGATTGCATGTGTGATTTAGGAGCATGTGTGAGTATAATGCCTTTGTCTATATATGATATTTTGAGGCTCCCTCCCTTAAAAAGGTCGGCAGCTCGTTTTGTGTTAGCAGATAAAAGCATTATTACAGTGGTCAGAGTTGCTGAAGATGTACTAGTAGGAATTAAGGGACTCACATTCCCCACTGATTTTTATATCCTGGAAATGCCCCAAAATGACTCAGACAAGCCATCATCAATTCTACTCGGAAGGCCATTCTTGAAGACCTCAAAGTTTAAATTAGATGCTTTCTCAGGAACATACTCTTTTGAAATAGATGGCCGAGTAGTGATCTTCAATATGAATGGAGTTATGAAGCATCCTCCGGAGGATCACTCTTTCCTCAAGTGTGACATTATAGATGAAACCGTGGCTGAAGTCCACCAGGAGGAATTTGAAGAGAAGCACACAGGACAAGGCCTAAGTGTGGGGACATTCTCAGAGGACAATGACAGTGCCTTACCACTGTTACCAGCTCCAGACAATCCAGAGCCTGAACATGATCAGAAGTTAGAATTAAAACCCCTTCCTCCACACCTCAAATATGCTTACCTTGAAGACGAGCAGAAGTTTCTGATGCCAGGGCATTTTGGCCAGTTTCACTGACCTTTTCTTTATGGTTTTAAGGTAGTTTCATGCATTTTCTTAGGAAATAAGCAAGTTTTGGGTAAATAATCACTTACATCTTGATTCAAGCAAACATTGTGAATTTTACATGATTTCATGAGAATTATGCATGAATTAAAGGACAAATTGAATTATGCATGTCTCATAACTTGGATTAGAGCTTTGATGCACTTTATTGCTTGATTTCAGGACAAAGAAAGCAAGGAAGAACCACGTTAGTAGCCACGTTAGTCTAGCTAACGTGACCACTAACGTGGAATGAAGGCTAGCTTGCAACGTTAATGAGAAAAGTGATTGCCAATAACGCCTTCGTGAGCCATCATAGCCCACGTCAGTTGCCACGTTAACTATGTTAACGTGGAAGCTAAAGTGGAAGAGAAGTAGAACTCCAACATTAGTGGTAAAAGTAAGTGCCACTAACGTTCCAAAAGGGGCAATTGGCCACGTTAAGAGCTACGTTAACTTAGTTAACGTGAGCTATAACGTGGAAGAAGAAGATGATGCCAACATTAGTGACACTCACCTTTGTCACTAACGTTGGACTAAGCCCATATTGGCTACGTTAAAAGCCACGTTAACCTAGTTAACGTGGACTCTAACGTGGAGGGAGCAAGAATCACCAACGTTAGTGACACTCACCTTTGTCACTAATGTTGGATTGAGCCACTATGAGCCACGTTAGTTGCCACATTACTTACATTAATGTGGAAGCTAACGTGGAGAAGAGGGATGATGAGCCAACGTTAGTGACACTCACCTTTGTCACTAACGTTGGAGATGGCTATCAATACCACGTTAGAAGTCATGTTAACCTAGTTAACGTGAACTCTAACGTGGGAAGTAGGGGCGTTCTGAAGCGTTAGTGACAAAGGTAAGTGTCACTAACGCTCTCGAAGATTTGGCAAGCCTACGTTAAAGGCCACGTTAACTATTCTAACGTGAACTCTAACGTAGGGAGAAAGGGGTACTCCCAACGTTATTGAAAAAGGTAAACCCCAGTAACGTTTGTGAAGGGCCAAGGGTCAACGTTAGTGGTCACGTTAGTGCCACTAACGTTGAAGTTAACGTGGACCACTTTGGGTTAGGAACGTTAGTGAAAAAGGTGATTGTCACTAACGTTCTCAACCCCATATTTTCACTTAACGTTAACACCACTAACGCCCTAAGCTAAAGTCCCTGCCTACTTCACACTTTCTCTGCAAGTAAAGCTGAGCCCACTGAAGAAGATAACTGCTTCAACTCAAGATCCAAAGGCCCATATCCAAGACTTGAAGAGCCAACTAGAAGATCAGAAGAATAGTATAAATAGGGAGAGCTTTGAACTACAAAAGGAGCTTCTGGCATTATTAGAATTACTCTCTGTAATTTACTTTCTCTGTACTTCTAGTTTAACTTTCAGAATGTACTCTCCATCTTTGCTTTCTATTCCCAGAGCTATGAACAACTAAACCCCTTTCATTGGATTAAGGAGCTCTGTTGTAATTTGATGGATCAATAATAGTTTTCATTATTCTTCTTCTTTCTTTTCTCTTGATTTTACTAGAAAGCTTTCAATCTTCATCCAATTGCGTAGTTATCTTGGAAAAGAAGCTATTCATACTTGGATCTCTTCTGAACCTTGGAAAAGGAATGAAGAGATCATGCTAGAAATGCTTTTTCATGTTGGACCAAATTGGGGTTTGGGCGGATATGGTGACATATAATTCTCCCAATACTTTGATTTGGAAATACATGTGGTATAATCAGTGACCACACTTCATCTCTTCTCATGAGCAATTAGACCAAGGAATTGGCTATTGATCTGATTTGAGAGATTGAATTACCAAGGAATTGGAATTCAATCACTTAAGATTGCCAAGGAGATCAATGAATGCATTGATTGAGGAAGAGATGAAAATGAACTTGATCCGGAGAATGCAACATCTCCTAAGTCCAATGAATTTCCCATTTCTGTTCTTACCCATTCTCTTTACTTTATGCCAATTACTTCTATGATCATCTTCCCCATTCCCATTTACAATTCTGTAATTTACTTTCCGTCATTTATTTTCAGCTCTTTATTTCCAGCATTTACGTTTTTTGCTATTTACTTTCCCGCCATTTAATTTCCTGCAACTCTCAAACCACATTCTGCTTAGCTCAACTAGAACATTCCTCCAATTAAAGTTGCTTGACCAATCAATCCCTGTGGGATTCGACCTCACTCTTTTGTGAGTTATTACTTGACGACAATTCGGTATACTTGCCGAGGGAAATTTGTTAAGGGACAAGTTTCCGTGCATCAAGTTTATGGCGCCGTTGCCGGGGATTGATTTTGTATCAACAATGATTAAATTGGTGGATAACTAGATTGAGCATTTGTTTTTATTTTGTTTGATTTAAGTTCATTTGAGTAATTTACTTTCTGTTTAGCTATTTTCTTCCCTTTCCCCCACCCATTTTCTTAGTTGCTTACAATTCAGTCACTAACCCACTAACTGTTTGATATATTGCATCACTCACGCTAAAAGCATTTCTGTAGAAATTACTATCTGCATCTATCTTTCTTGCTTTTGCCTTGTTGGTTGTATGACAGGTAGAAGAAGCGGGACTTCAACTTCCTTTGATTCTGAATCTGAGAGGACCTTCCTTAGATTAAGGAGGGAAGCAAGAGGAAAGAGAGTAGTTGGTGCTGAGGAAGAGGAAGAGTACTTTGAACCAGACATGGATGAGAATATGGAAAACCATCATAAAGAAGAGGCTCATAACCATGGCAGAGAAGGTCCAGCGCATCAGGCTGGGCAAGAGAGAAGAGTTCTGGGTTCTTACATCAACCCAAACCCAGGAAACTGTGGGAGTAGCATCCAAAGGCCAACCATACATGCCAACAACTTTGAACTAAAGCCACAGCTCATCACCCTTGTTCAGAACAATTGTTCATTCGGAGGAAGTGTCCAAGAAGACCCCAATCAATATCTAACCACCTTCCTGAGGATATGCGATACTGTGAAGTCTAATGGTGTTCATCCTGACACCTATAGACTACTTCTGTTTCCTTTCTCGCTCAAGGACAAAGCATCTAAATGGCTAGAATCCTTGCCAAAGGAGAGTTTAGCAACCTGGAAAGATGTGGTGAACAAGTTCTTGGCAAGATTCTATCCTCCTCAATGGATCAACAGGTTGAGAGCTGAGGTACAAACATTCAGGCAGCAGGATGGTGAGACTCTATATGAAGCATGGGAGAGGTTTAAAGACTTGACAAGAAGATGCCCACCAGATATGTTCAATGAATGGGTGCAGTTGCACATTTCCTATGAAGGTCTTTCATATGAATCAAAGAAGGCAGTAGACCACTCATCTAGGGGATCTCTGAACAAGAAGAAGACCATTGAAGAAGCCATATATGTCATTGAGACTGTAGTAGAGAATGACTACTTCTATACTTCTGAAAGAGGCAATACTAGAGGAGTGATGGAGCTGAACAATGTGGATGCACTGCTAGCTCAAAATAAGATGATTACCAAGAAATTAGTTGACCTCACCAAGAAGATAGAGAGGAATCAAGTAGCAACAATCACCACTTCAGCAGCAACCCAAGAAGGAGTGAATGAAGAAGCAGAGGGTAGCAGAGGGTGATCAGGAACAAGCCAACTACATTGGGAATTCACCTAGGCAGAACCATGACCCATTCTCCAAAACGTATAATCCTGGTTGGAGGAACCACCCAAACTTTGGGTGGGGAAATCAACAAGACCAAGGCCAAGATCAGAGACGCCACAACCCCAACAACAATGCAACTCACCAACACTCCACACAGAGGTCATACCAACACCCACCCAACAACACTTCTCAACATCCATACCAAAGTCAAAATGGCCCTTCTCATCCTTCCAATCTCAACTCTCCATCATCGGAAGAAAGACTATCAAGGATTGAGACTCTACTTGAAGGCATATGCAAGAAGATTCAAGATAACAAGGTGTTCAAAGAGGAGGTGCGAGCCAATATCAATCAACAGGGAGACACCATCAAGAGGCTAGAATTTCAAGTGAGATACCTATCTGAGAAGATTCCCAAACCTACTGATAGCTTTCCAAGTGACACAGAGAAAAATCCGAGAGGTGAAGCAAAGAAAGTCAGATGGGAAGATTGCAAGATGGTTACTATAAGTGATAAGGAGACTGAAGAAGAGCCGAACAAACCATCAGAACAACCTGAAGATACATCAGCAGGAAAGCAGGAAGAGAATCATCAAGAAACCACAATTACACAGAAGGAGCTGCTGAGACTCTATGCACCCTTTCTCCAATTACTCAATGGTGGTGTAGAGAAGAGAATATACTCAAGATTTCTTGACATATTTGCATCTCTCCATGTAAACATACCATTCATCAAGGCCCTCCAACAAATGCCCTCATACATTAAGTACATGAAGGAGCTGTTGACAAGGAAAAGCTCACTCAAGGGAGGACAAACCATAGTTATGAATAAGGAGTGTAGTGCTCTCATTCAACCAGAGCTGCCTACAAAAAGGAAGGACCCAGGGAATTTTCACATCCCCTGTGCCATAGGAGAAACAATATTTGATAAAGGACTCTGTGATCTGGGAGCAAGCATCAACTTAATGCCTTTATCCCTTATGAAGAGGCTGCAAATCAATGAGCTGATTCCCACAGACGTAGTCATCAGGCTGGCGGACAAAACTCAAAAATAAGCAATAGGAGTGGTTGAAAACGTGCTGGTGAAGGTTGGGAACTACTTCCTTCCCACAGACTTTGTCATACTGGAAATGGAAGAAAGTCATCTTCACCCAATCATATTGGGAAGACCATTCTTAGCTACAGCCAGAGCGCTCATAGATGTGGAGCGAGGAGAGCTAATACTGAGGGTACATGACGAACAACTCACCTTCAATGTCTTCAAACCCTCACAAGAAGCAAGTCAGGAAGGCAAGGAACTAAGGACAGAGCATAACTGAGCAATGGTGGGAGAAAGAAGCATTGAGGCACAAGCTGTACACTCAGGAATTCCTTTGGGTGATGAACAAAATAATCAGAAGCTGTCACAGCTAAAAGAAACTCAAGTGGAGCCAAAACCACTAGAATCATATGGGACCAGCAACAAAATCCCTTTAGGAAAGGAGACCACAAAGAGTAGGATAACAGCAAAAGAAACAAAGAAGAAGATACCAAGGAGATGGAGGAACAAAAAGATCCCTATAGAAGATTTCTCTCCAGGGGATAAAGTGATCTCAGCTTACTTCCTAGATATCCCACCTCATCTCCCCACCATCCCATCTCAGTTACCTAAGGTTTTTACCATCAACAAAGTTTTCTACCTAGAACATGTAGAGATCATTGATGAAGCCAATGGATATATGTTTACTGCAAGAGGTGAAGATCTGAAGCATTACCAACCACCATGACAAAGGAAGAACGTCAAGCTAGTGACACTAAAGAAGCGCTTCATGGGAGGCAACCCATGTTTTACATGCTTTTAAAGTAGTTAATAAAGCAAGGTTCATGGATCGCAAATAAACTTTGATATATCCTTGAATAAATCCTTTTATGCAACATATAGTGAAGAACAAGTTTGGTGTTCAAGACACACTAAGAGGACATGAATGCAACTCATAGCATGTCACTCTTAGCACCTTGAACAAATCATCTTACACCACATTGCCAAAAACTAAGTTTGGTGTCACCAAGGTTGCATATATGGAAATTTAATTAGTCAGTTGGTTTGCATTTGTGAATAGCATTTAGTAGTTAACAACAAAAATTTTAAAAAGTAGTTACTCTTTCTTGTCTTTTAAAGTTTGCCGCCACTTCCCACAATTTTATTTTTTCTTTTATTTTATAGGAGGATTAATGGGACAATTGAAGGGTTCGGCTACCACAAAAGGAGAGGACTGTACACGTGTCTCCAAGGGGATTGCATTGGGAATTGTTGCCATGCAACATTGGAAGAAGAACAAGCTTGGAAACTGAACCAACACCATCATAAAGTTGATGATCCTTGTGCTCATCCATTGCTAAACCCCATCCGTCCATCACACAACCACCCCATCAATCCACACCTTTCATTCACCCATCACTTTCCTATATAAGTGATTCCTAGTCCGTACCCCCTTCACATTCCAATTCCCATTCTTTATACTTCACACCTTCGGAACTCAAGTCCTTTTATCTCACCCTATCCAAACCCAGCTAAATTCCATCATTTATCCACAACCCCTCAACACTCTCACACATCAACTCGTACTCATGGCATCATCAAGCTCTAAAAGAAGAAAGGGAAAGGAGCCTATGGAGCAATGCCCTTTTGATGAAAAGATGTTTAGAACCTTTCACCATGCACTTCAATTTGGATGGATGTCTGATAAGGAGATCATATATGAGCCAGGCTTTCAAGTCAAGAAAACTGAGTGCTCCGAAATCACAGAAAAGGTAGAAAAGAGAAGATGGGAGCTCCTCACCGATCCAGTCACCGCGAGAATAAATGCAACGCTCGTAAGAGAGTTTTATGCAAATGCAATGAGATATGATAGGAAAGAGGAATCTTATATATGCTTTGTGAGAGGAGTAACGGTGGATTTTAGTCCCATGAGCATCATGAGGGTGTTGAAGCTACGAACTATACCATTCGAAGAAGAGAGCTATCAATCTCGAATAGATGGTAGTCCTAACTATGATCAGATTGTGAAAGATATCTGCGTACAAGGAGCGGACTGGGTGAGAGATTCTAATAGATAGCCCAAATTTATCAAAAGAGGTGATCTCACCCCTGAAGCAAAGGGGTGGTTCTGATGCACGAAAACTTGTCTCTCAACAAATTTCCTTCGGCAAGTATACCGAATTGTCGTCAAGTAAAAACTCACAGTAGAGTGAGGTCGAATCCCACAGGGATTGATTGGTCAAGCAACTTTAATTGGAAGAATGTTCGAGTTGAGCTAAGCAGAAAGTGAGTTGAGAATTACAGGAAATTAAATGGCGGGAAAGTAAATAGCAGAAAATAAATGACGGGAAGTAAATTGCAGAATCTTAAATGGGGAAGGGGAATTTAGCATGAAAGTAAATGGCAATAAGTAAAGAGAATGGGTAAGATCAGAAATGGGGAATTCATTAGGCTTAGGAAATGTTGCATTCTCCGGATCAAGTTCATTTTCATCTCTTCTTCAATCAATGCATTCATTGATCTCCTTGGCAATCTTAAGTGATTAAATTCCAATTCCTTGGTAATTCAATCTCTCAAATCAGATCAATAGCCAATTCCTTGGTCTAATTGCTCATGAGAAGAGATGAAGTATGGTCACTGATTATACCACATGTATTTCCAAATCAAAGTATTGGGAGAATTATATGTCACCATATCCTCCCAAACCCCAATTTGGTCCAACATGAGAAAGCATTTCTAGCATGATCTCTTCATTCTTTTTCCAAGGTTTAGAAGAGATCCAAGTATGAATAGCTTCTTTTCCAAGATAACTACTCAATTGGATGAAGATTGAAAGCTTTCTAGTAAAATCAAGAGAAAAGAAAGAAGAAGAATAATGAAAACTATTATTGATCCATCAAATTACAACAGAGCTCCCTAACCCAATGAAAGGGGTTTAGTTGTTCATAGCTCTGGGAATGGAAAGCAAAGATGGAGAGTACATTTTGAAAGTTAAACTAGAAGTGCAGAGAAAGTAAAATACAGAGAGTAATTCTAATAATGCCCAAAAGCCCCCTTTCTCTAGTTCAAAGCTACTCCTATATATACTACTCTCCTGATCTTCTAGTTGACTCTTCAAGTCTTGGATGTGGGCCTTTGGATCTTGAGTTGAAGTAGTTATCTTCTTCAGTGGGCTCAGCTTTACTTGTAGAGAAAGTGTGAAGTAGGCAAGGACTTTAGCTTAGGGCGTTAGTAGTGTTAACGTTAAGTGAAAATATGGGGTTGAGAACGTTAGTGACAATCACCTTTTTCACTAACGTTCCTAACCCAAAGTGGTCCACGTTAACTTCAACGTTAGTGGCACTAACGTGACCACTAACATTGACCCTTGGTCCTTCGCAAACGTTACTGGGGTTTACCTTTTTCAATAACGTTGAGAGTACCCCTTTCTCCCTACGTTAGAGTTCACGTTAGAATAGTTAACGTGGCCTTTAACATAGGCTTGCCAAATCTTCGAGAGCGTTAGTGACACTTACCTTTGTCACTAACGCTTCAGAACGCCCCTACTTCCCACGTTAGAGTTCACGTTAACTAAGTTAACGTGACTTCTAATGTGGTATTGATAGGCATCTCCAACATTAGTGACAAAGGTGAGTGTCACTAACGTTGGCTCATCATCCCTCTTCTCCATGTTAGCTTCCACGTTAATGTAATTAACGTGGCAACTAACGTGGCTCATAGTGGCTCAATCCAACGTTAGTGACAAAGGTCAGTGTCACTAACGTTGGTGATTCTTGCTCCCTCCACGTTAGAGTCCATGTTAACTAGGTTAACGTGGCTTTTAACGTAGCCAATATGGGCTTAGTCCAACGTTAGTGACAAAGGTGAGTGTCACTAACGTTGGCATCATCTTTTTCTTCCACGTTAGAGTTCACGTTAACTAAGGTAGTGTTTATTTTCGGGGACAGGACACGGAGACATGGACAACACTTGTTTAAAAAGTATTTGGAAGCAGAGACATGGACAGTGGACATATTGTCTCCGAGACAGTTTTTTATACTTTTGTGTCCACTCTTTCACGAAGAACAATGATGGACACGGGATTTGGAAAAGTGGACACGGACAATTTTATAAATTTTGTTTTCCTTTTTTTCCACTATTACCCCTTCTTATTTTTCCTATTACGTTGTTCAGAGATACTTTTTTCTTTCTGTTCTTCCTCTATCTCTTTCTTTTCCAGGTACTCTCTCATTTCTGTAAAATTTTTTATTGGGGTAGATAATTCTTTTCTTTTTATCGTTTTACTTCAATACCATTTTAACCTTATATTATATTATTTGATTTGTAATAAAAATAATAACAAAAATAATTAATCTTGAAACTTTTGAAAGATAAATATTAGCAAAAGTAAAATTAATCTTTTAAAATGCTAAAAAATAATTTATAAATTGTAATTGATTTTATATAATTTAAAGAAAAATCAGTTTTTTTATAAAGAAAAATCAGTTTTTAGATAAAAAAAATAGTTTTTTTTAAATAAAAATAGATTTTTATATGCAAAAACTAATTATTTTTTCATGTAAAAATGGATTTTTTTAAAATTAATTTTTTATTTAAAATTAATTTGGCCTATTAACTTAAACAAAATTTTTTATTAATCAAACTCAAATTTATTTTTTTTGTTAATTTTAACCATATGTATTCCTACATATTAATAATAAATTTTAAAATAAAATAATTATATTTATAAATTTTATTTTAATATAAATACTAATATATTTTTTTATTAAAATTTTTTGCCTCTTCAAATATTTTTTTCAGGTTCCGTCTGTACTCCTACGTACTCTCATTTTTTATTAAATTAATTTGTATTGATGTAGAAAATTTAGAATCACGGGGTTATTTTAGTCATTTCATATAATATTTTAGTCTTGTCCATGTGTATCCAAACATAATACTAGACATTACATTAGTGTCTTGTCCATCGTATCCAAACACAATACACAAAAGATAATTTTTAGTGTCTCCGTCCTATTGTCACCATTTCAGTGTCATGTTCTGTCCTGTCTCTAAAAACAAACGCAGCCTAAGTTAACGTGGCTCTTAACGTGGCCAATTGTCTCTTTTGGAACGTTAGTGGCACTTACTTTTACCACTAACGTTGGAGTTCTACTTCTCTTCCACGTTAGCTTCCACGTTAACATAGTTAACGTGGCAACTAACGTGGGCTATGATGGCTCACGAAGGCGTTATTGGCAATCACTTTTCTCATTAACGTTGCAAGCTAGTCTTCATTCCACGTTAGTGGTCACGTTAGCTAGACTAACGTGGCTGCTAACGTGGTTCTTCCTTGCTTCCTTTATCCTGAAATCAAGCAATAAAGTGCATCAAAGCTCTGATCCAAGTTATGAGACATGCATCATTCAATTTGTCCTTTAATTCATGCATAATTCTCATGAAATCATGTAAAATTCACAATATTTGCTTGAATCAAGATGTAAGTGATTATTTACCCAAAACTTGCTTATTTCCTAAGAAAATGCATGAAACTACCTTAAAACCATAAAGAAAAGGTTAGTGAAACTGGCCAAAATGCCCTGGCATCACAACACCAAACTTAAAGCTTGCTTGTCCCTAAGCAAGTACTGGAACAAGAGAATGATGAATGAAATGACAAGAGGAATGAATCATTATTGTGGAAGTCATGTTCTTGGTTTTATGGGGTTTCATGCATAGCAACTTAGGTTCATTTCTTTACTGGCTTTCAGACCTTTATCATGCCTTGGAATACTCACTTGATTGCACCCTTTGAGACTTTTCTTTATTGATCCCTTTGTCTTTCCAAGGTTTATTTCATCCTTAGGCTAAGTGTTCTGTGAGGGGGCGACTCTTTAAGATAAGCTTTCAGCCAACACTCCCGAACCATTTGGTTCAAGGTGCTAGGTGTTGAAACACCCCTAAGGACTTACTCCCTCAAGTCTCTCTCCCCCATACATGCACACCACAGGCACATGGTTTGTTATTTTTTTTCCTTGAGGTCTTGGTGTCCAGCACCTCTTTGGGTTACTAAATGTTCTGTAGCAAGGTTGCTCTTGATAGTGGATTTTCAGTTGATAATCCCGGGTTAGTTAACCCAAGTTACCAAGTGATGAAACACTCCTAGGAACTTATTCATGCAAGCATATCCTTGGTACAAGAGCACCACAGACACATCCCTCAAGATTCAAGCCCTTGGTGCCTAGCCTTATTCTTTATTAACTTTTTCTTTCTTTTTCAACCCTTATTGTTTTTTTCCTTTTTCTTATTAGGATCTTATTATTTAGCTAGTCTCATGGGGGTGTGTTTCAAGCATATGATTCAAGACAGATAGTTGCCTTCCCACCTTGTTGGTGAACCAACTTAGCTAAGTGATTACTACACCACAAATTTAAGGACCTATTCCACAACTTGAACATCACTCTGGTCTTTCATAACATCTCTTTTTATTGGACTTAAAAGGACAAGCATACAATAAGCAAGATGAAAATGAAGGCAGGCAATTTGACTAGCGAGCATAGACCTAGGCAAAAGCAAATTTAAAGACAGAATTGAAAATTCCTAAGCTACTATGGAAGCATGTTCTATTTCATACATGATTTTCCTTATTTAAAAGACTTGAAAAAGAAAGATGGAACAATGAGGGAACTCCACCACCTTTTACTCTTGGGGGTGCTCATGCTCTCCTTCCTGTTTGTCCTCCTTGTGTTTTTCTTGAGTGCTTGCACTCCCACTTTCCTTGCTTTTTCCAATCAACTTCTTCCAGAAGCTAGCATCTTCCATCTTCTTTTTCAATGTTTTCTTCTGCTGTTTCACCTTCCTTTCCTCTTGTTCTGTGAGATCTTTTGGACCTCATCATACCTAGGGATTGCAGAGTGTAGATTATGCATATGACTAGACATATAGTTCAACTTAACTTGAGTGTTTATGTTGAACTCCTCCCTATGTAGTTGCCGTCCTTCATTCAGTACGCTGAACTCATTGAATGCCTTCGTCTGAGCTAGCTGTCATTGATTGAGTTCTTGAAGGCGTTTGTCTTGACGCTCTTGCCTTTCAGTCACTTGATTGATGGCTTGAGTGAGCTAGCAGTAGTGTTCCATTTGCTGTTTCTGCCACTCTCCTTGTTGATTCATCCAATTAGAAAATAGTTCTTCTTGACGATCCATCCTTTGGGCTTGAATGTGCAGTTGTTGTTCTTGTCCCTCCATATAACTCCTCACTAGCTCCTCAATGGCTCCGTGAATGTGATTCAAGTTGATGTTAGTTGGATCATAGTACTCTTCTTGCTGATATTCTTCCTGTTGAGGTTCTTCTTGGTGAGGTTCTTCTTGTGGTGTTCTTCTCCCTATTTGAGGCCTTCTTTGTTGTTGGGCAGGTGTCATATGCGTTATACGCTGGAGTGTAACCATCCTTCCAGGGTTTACCCAAGTTGGATTGCTGTCCTCGAAGACTACCTTGGCTTTCGTACACAGCCTAAGGATGGTGCTGGGGAACCAAAGTCTAGCACCTGGATCATTCTTCTCGGCTGATTCTTGAATCCCCTCAGCTATAATTTCGTTCACATTGATGCCTCCACCTTTTACTAAGCAGTGTACCATAGTAGCTCGAGTAACGTTGACCTCAGAATTGTTTGCAGCTGGGAGGATAGATCTCCTCACAAGTTCAAACCATCCCTTGGCTTCCGGGATGAGGTCTCCTCTCCTGATGAACCGAGGTCTTCTATCTGAATACCTTTCCCAGTCAGATCCTATAACACACATATCATTCACAATTTCTTCAAGTTCATCATTGTCGGGGCCGTTACTTATTCTCACGTGATAACTGGGCTCATCAAAATGTGGTGATTTCAGCTGAAGAACCCTTGTTATGGCATTGGGGTTAAAGTCCACCTCTGTTCCTCTCACGTAACTTTTAAAGGTGGGGGCCTTGATTTTGTCTTCTCTGACCACATTTGCATAGAATTCTTTGATGAGGTTTGCATTTATCTTTACTTCTGGGTTCGTGAGCCTTTGCCAACCCCTTTGTTTGATCTTCTCTCGAATCTGTGGGCATTTATCTTCATTAGATTGGAGTGTTAACTCAGGCAATATCTTCTTGAGCTTTATCCGTTCAAATTCACGTTCATGGAATGCAGTTTTGAACTTCCCTTCATCAAAAGGGCTGCTCTCAACCGGTTCCTTTCTCTTTTGCCTCTTAGAGCTTGATGATGCCATGAATGATTTTTGAAAAGTGAAGGTGTTGAGGTGAGTGATGAGTGGTGGAATTCGGTTGGGTTTGGATAGGGTGTAGCTTGGAGAGTTGTACTTCGAGAGTGAGAAGTTTGAAGAAATGGTTGCTGGAATGTGAAGGGAAATACGGACTAGGAATCACTTATATAGGAAAATAATGAGTAAATGAAAGGTGTGGATTGATGGGGTGGTTGTGTGATGGACAAATGGGGTTTTGCATGGGATGAGTGATAAACCACTATTTTATAGTTTATATTGCATTTAATTGTGTGGTTTTGTCATGATCCTTGCCCACTTATTCATCAATTTAGCATGCATTTAGATTTCCTTCCTAAATTCAGTACATATTTGAAAATTGCTTCCTAGAGACTTTAATTATTTACTTTTGATTCTCCTTTATTCCATTCGATGCCGTGATCTGTGTGTCAAGTTTTTCAGGCCTTATAGGGCATGAATGAAATGGAGATTGGAGAGGAAGCTAGCAAAAATGGAAGGAACACAAGAATTTGAGGAGATAACCAGCGAGAAGTGACGCGGTCGCATGGCTCACGCGACCGCGCGAAGGAGCACAAATCGCAGTGACGCGGAAGCATGGCTTGCGCGACCGCGCAGATTGGAAAGCGCAAGCGACGCGGTAGCGTGGACGACGTGAACGCGTGGAGAGGAAAAAGCGCAAGCGACGCGTCCGCATGGACGACGCGATCGCGTGACATGCGCGATCTGCATAATCTGCAGAATTCGATGGGGCGATTTTGGACCTTATTTCGGCCCAGTTTTCGGCCCGGAACAGCAGACTAGAGTCAGAGAATATGCAGAAACAAGGGACACATTCATTCAGTAGTTTTAGATCTAGTTTTTCACTCTCTTAGGTTTTTCTCTCTAGTTTTTTTTAGAATTTTAATTTTCAATTGGTCTTAGCATTGGAACAGTGAGAAGAGTTATTTCCTCATCAAGACTTCATCATTCTAGTTTGTTCTCTTAACTTGGTTCTATTCTTCCATGTTCTTTGTTATGTTCAATTTTGTCATTCAGATACTTTTATGATTATTTAATGCAAGGATTATTTCTTTTTAATTCAATTTTAATTCCAATAATCATGTCTTCTTTTAATTCCCTTTCATGCGCTATGGATTCTTTATTTACAATGCGTGAGTAGTTTCCTTACTTGATGGGGAGTTGATTAAAAGGAACTCTTGAGTTGGAAGGATTGAAAGAAAATTTGTAATTGGGTTAAATATTGGATTGCTATCCTGTCACCGACGCCAATCCCTTTGAACTAAGTGGGTTGCAAGTTGTGAACAGATCTGGCATTCCCACTTGTTTGACTTTCCCTTACCTAGTAAAGGATAACCAAACAGAACAACCATTAATTATAAATTAATCTTACAATCACACCATCAATGATAGAGATTCAAACCAATCAATTCCCAGTCAAGGCTTTTATTTATATTATTTAAAAATCCTCAATTTAAATTCCAATTTACTTAGCTCAACTTCTTGGAACATCTGATTAATAAAACAGCACACTTTTCTGCAACTCGTTGGGAGACGACCTGGGACTTAAAACTCCCAGTAATTTTAATTTAAACTCTCTGTGACATATTTCTAAATTGATAAGCAGATTCTCGGTGAGTTAAGAACTATACCTGTAACGTAACCATTTTAATAAATTTTTAATTCACCAGCTTCTGCTTCCCATCAATTTTTGGCGCCGTTGCCGGAGAATTGCAAACGTGTGCCTTATTATTGGTTATTGTAAATATTTACTTTTTGATTTGTTTTTATTTTTATTAAATTAAGAGGTTATTGATTTTTATTTTAAAATTTTTATCTTATCTTATCTTATTTCAAAAATCAAATTTCAAAATTCAAAATTAAAAATTTTTTTTTTCAAAATTTAAATTTAAAAATTTTCAAATTTCAAATTTTAAAAATTCAAAATTCAAAAATTTAAAATTCAAAATTTCAAAATTTAATTTTCAAATTCAAAATCTAAATAACCTTTTAATTTAAATTTATTTTTATTTTTATTTTTGTTCTTAATTTTTTAGCTACTATGAATTCTCACCCCTCTCGCTTCAAGTTTGATTCCAATGTTGTTGTTAGGAATGGAAACTATAATGAGAACAGGCATCAAGGTTGGAAGAATCAAAGATGGGAGGAGCCACAAGGATTTAATCAACCCTCATGGCAACAACCACCTCCAATGGACTATCAACAACCATTCTGTGATGCATATCAAGGCAATGGCTATGGTGAGCACTCTTTTGATTATCAACAACCACCACCATATGCCTATGAACCCTCTCCTCAACATAACTTTGGGCCACCAAACTCACAAACTCCTTTCCGCCAATCACCTCCATATGACCCTAACCCTCAACCACCATACTAACCACCTTATGAGCCATATGAACCATATATAGAACCACCCCAATTCCAACCCAATTACTCACAAGAACCACCACTTCAATATTCACCATCTCCATATCCATCAATCCAAGAGCACTATGATCCTATTTATGAAAGCCGAGTGCATCAAGAGGCAAAGGATCGTCTCAAGAAAACAGTGGATCGATGTCAGGCAACCATTCATCAATGGGCGCAAGTAATAATGAGTCAATTAGCTTCCCGACGTTCGGACACTCAAGGAACCCCCATGGCTTCATGTGGACAATCTAATGAAGAACGTAGCATGAAGGAGATACTAGAAACTCCAATGAACAGTACGGAGCATGACTTTGTACTGGAACAAGTAGAGGAAGCCAGAATTATTGAAGAAGAAGAAGTGGTTGAAGACTTAGGAGATGTAGAACCTCCATGGGAAAGTTCAATCATAGAACCCCCTTCCAAGACGTTTGAAATTGATACTGAGGAGGGTGTCCAACCTCCAAGGCATATCACAGTTGAAGACTTGGAAGAGGTTGATCAAGAGATGGAGATTCAAGAAGAAGAAGCACAACCTCCCATGCCCTTGGAAAGCAATGAAGAGAAGATTGAATTGGAAGAAAGCTACCAAGAAGAAGAGGTTGAAATTGAAGAAGTTTGCAAAGAGGTGGTAATTATCAGAAAAGAGCACAAGGGAGTAGAGCTTGCAATTTCATTAAAAATGCCTCCCCCTAAGTTGCCATCATCCTTCACAACATTCAAGTGGGTAAAATTCATATCCCTTAGCTTTCTAATTCCACTTGAATATGGGCTACTGGAGACGGATGGTCAACTTAGAGCTCTTTGTGGCATTAAGAGTAAGAGGAAGATGGCCAGTGGTAAGAATTGTCCTGCAAGGTTCATCATGGTTGGAAGCTTTAAGTTTAAACGCAAAGGTTGGTATAAAGCTCAACTGAATAGGTCTAGGAAGCTGTTTGGTCGTTGCAGTGAGAATTCAGATCACCTTTCACCCGACTGGAAAAATGCAGATCGAGACAAAAATGGGTGTAAAAGCAAGGTTTGGGATCCTAGAATCTGTTCTGGCATTTGTCACCCCGGGAGCCTAAGAATCTGTTTGAAGCTTCTTAAGGGCTTTACATGCTTAGTTTGGGATCCCGGAAGACATTGGAATCACAAACATTGGTGGAGATTCCTGATGAGTTCAAGCACAAGCCTCCATAACAAGGGACTCCCCAAATGTCCAACTTAAGGACTTTAACTAAAAGTGCTAGGTGGGAGACAACCCACCATGGTATGATCGTTCATTTTTCATTTTTATTTAGTTTTATTTGTTTTTGAGTTTCATTTTATTTTATTATATTGAACCTGGAGTTTTGCATCACATTCATATTAACACTGCATTATGCATCTTTTCAAATTAAAAAATAAAAAAGCGAGCACGCGACGCGACCGCATCAGCGACGCGTCCGCATCGCAAGGAGATGGGAGACAATATTAATATGAACAGAGAGTTTCGCAGGAGCAGTGCTGGAGGTGTGCCAATGGCACAAATCACCCCACGCGACCGCGTCGCTGACGTGACCGCGTCATATGGGAATAATGGCCTCCCACGCGACCGCGTGCCCCACGCGGCCGCGTGACCTGAAAATCGACGTCAACCAGGTGCATGGCCGAAAGTTGAGCTAGAGTTGGGCTGGACCGTGCTAGTAGCACAAACCCTGCCACGCGAACGCGTCACCCACGCATCCGCGTCATATTAGAAATAAGGCAACCCGCGCGATCGCGTCGACCACGCGACCGCGCCTCCCTGTATTTTGGCAATACTGAGTTTTGAACAGAGAGTTGTGCGACCGCGAGGCTGCACTCGCGCCACTAGCATAGATCGAGTCACGCGATCGCGTGCCCTACGCGTCCGCGTCACCCAACCATATCACGCACCACGCGACCGCGTCACCCACGCGATCGCGTCGCCAGCGTCGCACAACCTATCCAGATTAGTGCCAATTTTCTTATCTTCTCTTTTCTAATCCTAATTTCTTCCTTCTCTCTCCTTTCTCACTTTCTTTTTCTTCTTCTCATCCTTTTTCCCTCTCATTTTATTTTATTTTATTTATTTGCATACTTTCATTCATTGCATATTTTTATTTTTCTAAATTTATTATTTTACCATTGGTGTTCAAATGTTCTTATTCAACTGTTATTTCTTTTTTGGTTTTATCTTGGTGCTTATGACTTGTTTTATTCTGGTTAGGTAATATTATTTAAATCAATGCCAATCTTTTATACCTGTATTACTTTTACATTGATATGAATTTATATTATCTCTCCTTACCCACACTCTCCCTCATTGTTGTAACATTTTTTGCACCACTGGTATGCCATGTGCTTCTATTGTTTTCTCACTTGCATGTTGTAGCTACCATGTAATTGAGACCCTTATCATTTGGCATTAACCCATACTTCTTTTATTTTCTTATCTCTATTTTTGGGTTACTCTTTTTCCCTTTATCTTTCAGGATGGCCACCCGGAAGGGAAACGGAAGACATTTTACATGGGGAGATAGACAAGTCCATCTGCACAATCTTTAGAGAAAAGCAACAGTCGAAACAACCCATCCACCTGCAAATCTCAGCATGCACCGAGGACGGTGCAATCTTTAAGTGTGGGAAGGTCGATACCGACTTTCATGGGTTAGTCACTTCATATTTTAGCACCAATGTTTAATTTTCTTTGTTAAATTAGTTGTTGCATTTGCATATTTTTTTTGATTTTATGCATCTAGTTACTACTTGGTTAAAATAATAAGTTTCTTCTTAAGATCCTATTTTTGAAAATTTTTACTAATTTAAAACCAAAATTTTTGTGTTAAATTTGTTTGAAGTTATATTTGGAACATGGTTTTTCGAGCTAAAGAACGCACAACCTGTGAGATTTAAGCTTATAGTTACATTATTTAAGCATAAATATTTTATTCCTGTGTGTTTCCTTCTCTATGATTGTAATCTATATTTTGTTCCAGTCTATATGTCCTTTGTTTAGTATATTTACATGCTTGCATATGATTGAGGCCATATTTGATTATTAACTCACTTACCCCAAATAAGCCTACCTTTTACATCACCTTTGTTAGCCCCTTGAGCTTTTAACCCCCTTCTGTTCTATAACCACATCACTAGCCTTAAGCAAAAAACAAATTAATTATCCCAATTGAATCTTTGGTTAGTTTAAGATAGAGATTGTGTAGCAAATAAGTGTGGGGAAATTGTGGGAACATGGGTTGATAAGGGAATGTAACATGTTTCTAATTTATTTGAATATTAGGAATTTGGGAACCTACTCATGAAAAACCAAAATAGAAAAATAATAGAAAATCCATGCGCATTGATAAGTTATGTTTATTTCTCTACAAAAAAAAAGAAGAAGAAAAAAGAAAAAAAAGAGAAAAAGAAAAAAAAATATATAATATAAATAAATAAATAAGGGGACAAAATTACCCCAATGTTAAGTTAATAAAAGATCAATGCACATGTGATAAAAATTAAAAAAAAATTTGGTACATGAGTATGGGAATTATACAAAAGTGGGAATTATGGGTAGCTAGGCATGAATTTAAAAGTATATAGAGTATATGTATATTAGGTGAGAGCTTAGGTTAATTGAAGATTCATATTATAGCTCACTTGACCATACATATATCCTTACCTTTACCTCAGCCTCATTACAACCTTGAAAAGACCTCATGATGTTTGCATTAGTATGCTAAATATTTGTTGATTGGTTAGATGAAGAACAAGGTTTAGAAAGCATGATTAGAGAAGAATAGAGTGATTGACCCTAGACACTTGAGAGTTAGAGTGATATACACTACCAGTAAGGGTTCAATGCTTGATTCTATGTGCCCTGCTTTCATGAGCTATCTTCTTACAAGTTTACTTGCTTTTTATTGTATGATTTGAATTAGTAGAAATTGGTTTGTATTTGTCTTGGAAGATTTATTTACTTTTAACCAAGTAGGTAGAAGCATTTCACATTTTGTTGCATTCATATAGATAGGTTGCATTTCATATATTTTACCATTCCTCTTCATCTTTATAGCTTCTCTTGAGCTTAGCATGAGGACATGCTAATGTTTAAGTGTGGGGAGGTTGATAAACCACTATTTTATGGTTTATCTTGTACTCAATTGAGTGATTTTTATTAACTCTTTATCCACTTATTCATACTATTTGCATGGTTTTATATTTCCTTCCTAATTATGTGTTTTGATTGAAAACATGCTTCTTTGATCTTATATTTGCTTATTATTAATCCTCTCTTATTACCATTAGATGCCTTGATATGTGTGTTAAGTGTTTTCAGATATTATAAGGCAGGAATGGCTTGGAGGATGGGAAGAAAGCATGCAAAAGTGGAAGGAATGCAAGAAGTTGGAGAAATTGCTAAGCTGTCCAGCCTGACCTCTCTGCACTCAAACGGCTATAACTTTAGCTACAGAGGTCCAAACAACGCGTTTCCAGTTGCGTTGGAAAGCTAACGTCCGGGGCTTCGATTTGATATATAATATGTTATAGTTTCTCTGATGCTAGGCGACGCGACCGCGTGATCCATGCGGCCGTGTCGCAGTGACAAAAATCCAGCGTGGCAAAATTTGAAACCAGCAAATTTTGGACTGTTTTTGACCCAGTTTGCGGCCCAGAAAATACATATTAGAGGCTATAAAGTGGGGGATTGCATCCATTCATAAGGAGGATTTCACAATTCACAATTTTAGGAGTAGATGTAGTTTTTAGAGAGAGAGGTTCTCTCCTCTCTCTTATGATTAGGATTTAGGATTTCTCTTAGTTTTAGGAGTGACTCTCAATCCCAGGTTCTTTATTTTTATTTAATTTATGAACTCTTCCATGTTACATATAATTTTCTTAATTAATGTTATTTGAGGTATTTTCATTCATGATTGCTTTCTTCTATTTACATGATTACTGCTTCCCATTTGAAGACATTTTTAATTCAGTAAATTTATCATTTTCTTCCTTTTGGCTTTGGTCAAATAATTGGTAACCTTTGAGTTATCAAACTCATTGTTAATTAAAAATTGGAATTCATCCACCTAACTTACCTTCATAGTTAGAGGTTAACAAAGTGGGAGAAGAATCCAATTCTCATTACAATTGATAAGGATAACCAGGATAGGATTTCCAGTTCACATACCTTACCAAGAGTTTATTTTACAGTTATTTATTTATTTTTATTGCTTGAAAATATACCTGTGCGCATTGCCCAAACTCCAAATTTCTCAAACCCCCAAATTTACAATATTCATAACCAATAATAAGAACATACTTCCCTGCAATTCCTTGAGAAGACGACCCGAGGTTTAAATACTCGGTTATCAATTTTAAAGGGGTTTGTTACTTGTGACAACCAAAACGTTTGTACGAAGGAATTTTTGTCAGTTTAGAGACTATATCTACAACGTGACTGTTTTTATGACATTCTTTACTGGCAGAAATCCCAATGTCAAAATGGCGCCGTTTTGAAAATTTTTTTTTTCAAATTTTGAATTTTGAAATTTGATTTTTGAAATAAGATAAGATATGATAAAAATTTTAAAATAAAAATCAATAACCTCTTAATTTAATAAAAATAAAAACAAATCAAAAAGCAAATATTTACAATAACCAATAATAAGGCACACGTTTGCAATTCCCCGGCAACGACGCCATTTTGACGTTGGGATTTCTGCCAGTAAAGAATGTCATAAAAATAGTCGCGTTGTAGATATAGTCTCTAAACCGACAAAAATTCCTTCGTACAAACGTTTTGGTTGTCACAAGTAACAAACCCATTTAAAATTGATAACCGAGTATTTAAACCTCGGGTCGTCTTCTCAAGGAATTGCAGGGAAGTATGTTCTTATTATTGGTTATGAAGATTGTAAATTTGGGGGTTTGAGAAATTTGGAGTTTGGGCAATACGCACAGGTATATTTTCAAGCAATAAAAATAAATAAATAACTGTAAAATAAACTCTTGGCAAGGTATGTGAACTGGAAGTCCTATCCTGGTTATCCTTATCAATTGTAATGAGAATTGGATTCTTCTCCCACTTTGTTAACCTCTAACTATGAAGGTAAGTTAGGTGGATGAATTCCAATTTTTAATTAACAATGAGTTTGATAACTCAAGGGTTACCAATTATTTGACCAAAGCCAAAAGGAAGAAAATGGTAAATTTACTGAATTAAAAATGTCTTCAGATGGGAAGCAGTAATCATGTAAATAGAAGAAAGCAATCATGAATGGAAATACCTCAAATAACATTAATTAAGAAAATTATATGTAACATGGAAGAGTTCATAAATGAAATAAAAATAAAGAACCTGGGATTGAGAGTCACTCCTAAAACTAAGAGAAATCCTAAATCCTAATCCTAAGAGAGAGGAGAGAACCTCTCTCTCTAAAAACTACATCTACTCCTAAAATTGTGAATTGTGAAAGCCTCCTTATGAATGGATGCAATCCCCCACTTTATAGCCTCTAATATGTGTTTTCTGGGCCACAAACTGGGTCAAAAACAGTCCAGAATTTGCTGGTTTCGAATTTCGCCACGCTGAATTTTCGTCACTGCGACGCGGCCGCATGGATCATGTGGTCGCGTCACCTAGCGTTAGGAAAACTATAGTATATTATATATCAAATCGAAGCTCCGGACGTTAGCTTTCCAACGCAACTGGAACCGCGTCGTTTGGACCTCTGTGGCTAAAGTTATAGCCGTTTGAGTGCAGAGAGGTCAGGCTGGACAGCTTAGCAATTTCTCCAACTTCTTGCATTCCTTCCACTTTTGCATGCTTTCTTCCCATCCTCCAAGCCATTCCTGCCTTATAATATCTGAAAACACTTAACACACATATCAAGGCATCTAATGGTAATAAGAGAGGATTAATAATAAGCAAATATAAGATCAAAGAAGCATGTTTTCAATCAAAACACATAATTAGGAAGGAAATATAAAACCATGCAAATAGTATGAATAAGTGGGTAAAGAGTTAATAAAAACCACTCAATTGAGTACAAGATAAACCATAAAATAGTGGTTTATCAATGAGCACAAGGATCATCAACTTTATGATGGGGTTGGTTCAGTTTCCAAGCTTGTTCTCCTTCCAATGTTACATGGCAACAATTTCCAATGCAATTCCCCTGGAGACACGTGTACGGTCCTCTCCTTTTGTGGTAGCCGAACCCTTCAATTGTCCCCTTAATCCTCCTACAAAATAAAAGAAAAAATAAAATTGTGGGAAGTGGTAGTAAACTTTAAAAGACAAGAAAGAATAACTACTTTTTAAAATTTTTGTTGTCAACTACTAAGTGCTATTCACAAATGCAAACCAACTGACTAATTAAATTTCCATGTATGCAACCTTAGTGACACCAAACTTAGTTTGTGGCAATGTGGTGTAAGATGATTTGTTCAAGGTGCTAAGAGTGACATGCTATGGGCTGCATTCATGTCCTCTTAGTGTGCCTTGAACACCAAACTTGTTCTTCCCTATATGTTGCATAAAAGGATTTATTCAAGGATATGTCAAAGTTGAATTGCGATCTATGAACCTTGCTTTATTAACTACTTTAAAAGCATGTAAAATATGGGTTGCCTCCCATGAAGCGCTTCTTTAGCGTCACTAGCTTGACGTTCTTCCTTTGTCAGGGTGGTTGGTAATGCTTCAAATCTTCCCCCCTTGCAGTAAACCTGTATCCATTGGCTTCATCAATGATCTCTACATGTTCTAAGGAGAGAACTTTTTTTATGGTGAAAACCTTAGGTAACTGAGATGGGATGGTAGGGAGATGAGGTGGGATATCTAGGAAGTACGCTGAGATCACTTTATCCCCTAGAGAAAAATCTTCTGTAGGGATCTTTTTGTTCCTCCATCTCCTTGGTATCTTCTTCTTTGTTTCTCTTGCTGTTATCCTACTCTTTGTGGTCTCTTTTCCTAGGGGGATTTTATTATTGGTCCCATATGATTCTGGTGGTTTTGGCTCCACTTGAGTTTCCTTTAGCTGTGACATCTGCTGATTATTTTGTTCATCACCTAAAGGAATTCCTGAGTGTACAGCTTGTGCCTCAATACTTGTTTTTCCCACCATTGCTCTATCATGCTCTGTCCTTAGTTCCTTGCCTTCCTGACTTGCTTCTTGTGAAGGTTTGAAGACATTGAAGGTGAGTTGTTCATCATGTACCCTCAGTATCAGCTCTCCTCGCTCCACATCTATGAGCGCTCTGGCTGTAGCTAAGAATGGTCTTCCCAATATGATTGGGTGAAGATGACTTTCTTCCATTTCCAGTATGACAAAGTCTGTGGGAAGGAAGTAGTTCCCAACCTTCACCAGCACGTTTTCAACCACTCCTATTGCTTGTTTTTGAGTTTTGTCTGCCAACCTGATGACTACGTCTGTGGGCATCAGCTCATTGATTTGCAGCCTCTTCATAAGGGATAAAGGCATTAAGTTGATGCTGGCTCTCAGATCACAGAGTCCTTTATCAAACATTGTTTTTCCTATGGTACAGGGGATGTGAAAACTCCCTGGGTCCTTCCTTTTTGTAGGCAGCTCTAGTTGAATGAGAGCACTGCACTCCTTATTCATCACTATGGTTTGTCCTTCCTTAAGTGAGCTTTTTCTGGTCAGCAGCTCCTTCATGTACCTAATGTATGAGGGCATTTGTTGGAGGGCCTTGATGAATGGTATGTTTATATGGAGAGACGCAAATATGCCAAGAAACCTTGAGTATATTCTCTTCTCTACACCACCATTGAGTAATTGGGAAAAGGGTGCATAGAGTCTCAGTAGCTCCTTCTGTGTAATTGTGGTTTCTTGATGATTCTCTTCCTGCTTTCCTGCTGATGTATCTTCAGGTTGTTTTGATGGTTTGTTCGGCTCTTCCTCAGTCTCCTTATCACTTATAGTAACCATCTTACAATCTTCCCATCTGACTTTCTTTGCTTCACCTCTTGGATTTTTCTCTGTGTCACTTGGGAAGCTATCGGTAGGTTTGGAAATCTTCTCAGATAGGTATCCCACTTGAATTTCCAGCCTCTTGATGGTTTCTCCCTGATTCTTGATATTGGCTCGCACCTCCTCTTTGAACACCTTGTTATCTTGAATCTCCTTGCATATGCCTTCAAGTAGAGTCTCAATCCTTGATAGTCTTTCTTCCGATGATTGAGAGTTGAGATTGGAAGGATGAGAAGGGCCATTTTGACTTTGGTATGGATGTTGAGAAGTGTTGTTGGGTGGGTGTTGGTATGACCTCTTTGTGGAGTGTTGGTGAATTGTATTGTTGTTGGGGTTGTAGCATCTCTGATCTTTGCCTTGGTCTTGTTGATTTCCCCACCCAAAGTTTGGGTGGTTTTTCCAACCAGGATTATATGTTTTGGATTATGGGTCATGGTTCTGCCTAGGTGAACTCCCAATGTAGTTGGCTTGTTCCTGATCACCCTCTTCTTCTTCATTCACTCCTTCTTAGGTTGCTGTTGAAGTGGTGATTGCTGCTACTTGATTCCTCTCCATCTTCTTGGTGAGGTCAGCTAATTGCTTGGTAATCATCTTATTTTGAGCTAGCAGTGCATCCACATTGTTCAGCTCCATCACTCCTCTAGTATTGCCTCTTCCAGAAGCATAAAAGTAGTCATTCTCTGCTACAGTCTCAATGACATCTATGGATTCTTCAATGGTCTTCTTCTTGTTCAGAGATCCCCCGGATGAGTGGTCTACTGCCTTCTTTGATTCATACGAAAGGCCTTCATAGAAGATGTGCAACTACACCCATTCATTGAACATATCTAGCAGGCATCTTCTTGTCAAGTCTTTAAACCTCTCCCATGCTTCATATAGAGTCTCACCATCCTGCTGCCTGAATGTTTGTACCTCAGCTCTCAACCTGTTGATCCGTTGAAGAGGATAGAATCTTGCCAAGAATTTGTTTACCACATCTTCCTAGGTTGCTAAACTCTCCTTTGGAAAGGATTCCAGCCATTTAGATGCTTTGTCCTTGAGTGAGAAGGGAAACAGAAGTAGTCTATAGGTGTCAGGATGAACACCATTAGACTTCACAGTGTCGCATATCCTCAGGAAGATGGTTAGATGTTGATTGGGGTCTTCTTGGACACTTCCTCCGAATGAACAATTGTTCTGAACAAGGGTGATGAGCTGTGGCTTTAGTTCAAAGTTTTTGGCATGTATGGTTGGCCTTTGTATGCTACTTCCACGGTTTCCTGGGTTTGGGTTGATGTAGGAACCCAGAACTCTTCTCTCTTATCCATCCTGATGCGCTGGACCTTCTCTGCCATGGTTGTGAGCCTCTTCTTCATGATGGTTCTCCATATTCTCCTCCATGTCTGGTTCAAAGTACTCTTCTTCTTCCTCAGCACCAACTACTCTCTTTCCTCTTGCTTCCCTCCTTAATCTAAGGAAGGTCCTCTCAGGTTCAGAATCAAAGGAAGTTGAAGCTCCGCTTCTTCTACCTGTCATACAACCAACAAAGCAAAAGCAAGAGAGATAAATGCAGACAGTAATTTCTACAGTAATGCTATTAGTGTGAGTGATGCAATATATCAAACAGTTAGTGGGTTAGTGACTGAATTGCAAACAACTAAGAAAATGGGTAGGGGAAAGGGAAAAAAATAGCTAAACAGAAAGTAAATTACTCAAATGAACTTAAATCAAACAAAATAAAAAAATAAATGCACAATCTAGTTATCCACCAATTTAATCATTGTTAATACAAAATCAATCCCCGGCAACGGCACCATAAACTTGATGCACGAAAACTTGTCTCTCAACAAATTTCCTTCGGCGAGTATACCGAATTGTCGTCAAGTAAAAACTCACAGTAGAGTGAGGTCGAATCCCACAGGGATTGATTGGTCAAGCAACTTTAATTGGAAGAATGTTCTAGTTGAGCTAAGCAGAAAGTGAGTTGAGAATTGCAGGAAATTAAATGGCGGAAAAGTAAATAGCAGAAAATAAATGACGGGAAGTAAATTGCAGAATCTTAAATGGGGAAGGGGAGTTTAGCATGAAAGTAAATGGCAATAAGTAAAGAGAATGGGTAAGATCAGAAATGGGGAATTCATTGGGCTTAGGAGATGTTGCATTCTCCGGATCAAGTTCATTTTCATCTCTTCCTCAATCAATGCATTCATTGATCTCCTTGGCAATCTTAAGTGATTGAATTCCAATTCCTTGGTAATTCAATCTCTCAAATCATATCAATAGCCAATTTCTTGGTCTAATTGCTCATGAGAAGAGATGAAGTGTGGTCACTGATTATACCACATGTATTTCCAAATTAAAGTATTGGGAGAATTATATGTCACCATATCCGTCCAAACCCCAATTTGGTCCAACATGAGAAAGCATTTCTAGCATGATCTCTTCATTCTTTTTCCAAGGTTCAGAAGAGATCCAAGTATGAATAGCTTCTTTTCCAAGATAACTACTCAATTGGATGAAGATTGAAAGCTTTCTAGTAAAATCAAGAGAAAAGAAAGAAGAAGAATAATGAAAACTATTATTGATCCATCAAATTACAACAGAGCTCCCTAACCCAATGAAAGGGGTTTAGTTGTTCATAGCTCTGGGAATGGAAAGCAAAGATGGAGAGTACATTTTGAAAGTTAAACTAGAAGTGCAGAGAAAGTAAAATACAGAGAGTAATTCTAATAATGCCCAAAAGCCCCCTTTCTCTAGTTCAAAGCTACTCCTATATATACTACTCTTTTGATCTTCTAGTTGACTCTTCAAGTCTTGGATGTAGGCCTTTTAATCTTGAGTTGAAGCAGTTATCTTCTTCAGTGGGCTCAGCTTTACTTGCAGAGAAAGTGTGAAGTAGGCAGGGACTTTAGCTTAGGGCGTTAGTGGTGTTAACGTTAAGTGAAAATGTAGGGTTGAGAACGTTAGTGACAAAGTGGTCCACGTTAACTTCAACGTTAGTTGCACTAACGCGACCACTAATGTTGACCCGTGGCCCTTCGCAAACGTTACTGAGGTTTACCTTTTTCAATAACATTGAGAGTACCCCTTTCTCCCTACGTTAGAGTTCACGTTAGAATAGTTAACGTGGCCTTTAACCTAGGCTTGCCAAATCTTCGAGAGCGTTAGTGATACTTACCTTTGTCACTAACGCTTCAGAACACCCCTACTTCCCACGTTAGAGTTCACGTTAACTAAGTTAACGTGACTTCTAACGTGGTATTGATAGCCATCTCCAACGTTAGTGACAAAGGTGAGTGTCACTAACGTTGGCTCATCATCCCTCTTCTCCATGTTAGCTTCTGCGTTAATGTAATTAACGTGGCAATTAACGTGGCTCATAGTGGCTCAATCCAACATTAGTGACAAAGGTGAGTGTCACTAACGTTGGTGATTCTTGCTCCCTCTACGTTAACTAGGATAACGTGGCTTTTAACGTAGCCAATATGGGCTTAGTCCAACGTTAGTGACAAAGGTGAGTGTCACTAACGTTGGCATCATCTTCTTCTTCCACGTTAGAGCTCATGTTAACTTAGTTAACGTGGCTCTTAACGTGGCCAATTGCCCCTTTTGGAACGTTAGTGGCACTTACTTTTACCACTAACGTTGGAGTTCTACTTCTCTTCCATGTTAGCTTCCACGTTAACATAGTTAACGTGGCAACTAACGTGGGCTATGATGGCTCACGAAGGCGTTATTGGCTATCACTTTTCTCATTAACGTTGCAAGCTAGTCTTCATTCCACGTTAGTGGTCACGTTAGCTAGACTAACGTGGCTGCTAACGTGGTTCTTCCTTGCTTCCTTTATCCTGAAATCAAGCAATAAAGTGCATCAAAGCTCTGATCCAAGTTATGAGACGTGCATCATTCAATTTGTCCTCTAATTTATGCATAATTCTCATGAAACCATGTAAAATTCACAATGTTTGCTTGAATCAAGATGTAAGTGATTATTTACCCAAAACTTGCTTATTTCCTAAGAAAATGCATGAAACTACCTTAAAACCATAAAGAAAAGGTCAGTGAAACTGGCCAAAATGCCCTGGCATCAGGTTCGAAATTGTAAGGAAATCCATCCTCCCTACCAGAAACAATTCAGAGGTGAATCTTAAGAGAGCAACAATGGTGCAATGTATACTTAAAGGGGGAGAGATCAAGGTGCATGAACTCATAGCCCAAGGCATTAGGAAGATGGCTGAGAAAAGTGATTCCGGGGGAAGGTTAGGCTATCCCAGTACCATTTTCCGCCTGTGTGACAAGGCAGGGGTGGTGTTCGAAGATGAAAACCCCGAATGGATAAAAGTTGGTATCCCAATTATTGTCCGGCGTTGGAATGCTGTTGCATCTCCCCTACCCCAACGAAGGATAAGAAAGAGGCCAGTGCATCAAGTGGTAGAAGGACAGAACCTAGAGGAGCAAGCCCCTTTGGACATGCACCAACTACAGGAAGCCATTGATGGCTTATCTAGACAATACTTGGAAAATCAAGGGGCACAGAAAGAGCTTCACCTACAGTTGATAAACCGTCAAGAAGAGTCACTATCTAGATGGATAAATCAACAAGGGGAGTGGCAAAGACAATTGATGGAGCAGCAACTGGAGCAAGAAAAACAATGGGGAGAATCCTTCCACAGGTTGGAACAAAGGCAGGATCAACAACAAGAAGCCATCCAAAAGCTAATCAACATCTAAGCACATCAAGGTGCACACATACTTGAAATGTATCGGAAACAATTAGAACAGGCAGAACTCTTCGACGAACACAGGGCATTTTCAGAAGGAGTTTACATGAGCCAGACTGGACACCAGGCGAACACTCAGGCCAGGCTCGGATACTTAGTCGGACAACTGCCTATACTACATCCGGGAATCATAAGCTATGAAGAAGTGAAGGATGAATTAGCACGAGAAGAAAGAGAGAGGGTAGAAAAGAGTCATGAATCAGTAAGGAAGGCACTTGAAGATTGGAAAAAAGCTAGATTGGCCCGTATGCAAGGTAGCACAAGTGGACACAAAGAGGACAAACAAGAAGGAGAGCGCGAACAACCCCATGAGTAAAAGGTGGTGGAGTTCCCTCACTGTCCCATCTTTTTCAAGTTTTAAATAAGGAAAATCATGTATGAAATAGAACATGCTTCCATAGTAGCTTAGGAATTTTCAATTCTGTCTTTACGTTTGCTTTTGCCTAGGTCTATGCTTGCTAGTCAAATTGCCTGCCTTCATTTTCATCTTGCTTATTGTATACTTGTCCTTTTAAGTCCAATAAAAAGAGATGTTATGAAAGACCAGAGTGATGTTCAAGTTGTGGAGCAGGTCCTTAAATTTGTGGTGTAGTAAGCACTTAGCTAAGTTGGTTCACTAACAAGGTGGGAAGGTAACTATCTGTCCTGAATCATATACTTGAAACACACCCCATGAGACTAGCTAAATAATAAGATCCTAACAAGAAAAAGGAAAAGAATAATAAGAGTTGAAGAAGAAAGAAAAGTTAATAAAGAATAAGGCTAGGCACCAAGGGCTTAAAACTTGAGGGATGTGTCTGTGGTGCTCTTGTACCAAGGATCTGCTTGGATGAATAAGTTCTTAGGAGTGCTTCATCACTTGGTGACTTGGGTTAACTAACCCAGGATTATCAACTGAAAATCCACTATCAAGAGCAACCTTGCTACAAAACATTTAGTAACCCAAAGAGGTGTTGGACACCAAGACCTCAAGGAAAGAAAATAACAAACCATGTGCCTGTGGTGTGCATGTATGGGGGAGAGAGACTTGAGGGAGTAAGTCCTTAGAGATGTTTCAACACCTAGCACCTTGAACCAACTGGTTCAGGAGTGTTGGCTGAAAGTTTATCTTAAAGAGTTGCACCCTCACAGAACACTTAGCCTAAGGATGAAATAAACCTTGGAAAGACAAAGGGATCAATAAAGAAAAGTCTCAAAGGGTGCAATCAAGTGAGTATTCCAAGGCATGATAAAGGTCTGAAAGCCAGTAAAGGAATGAACCTAAGTTGCTATGCATGAAACCCCATAAAACCAAGAACATGACTTCCACAATAATGATTCATTCATCTTGTCATTTCATTCATCATTCTCTTGTTCCAGTACTTGCTTAGGGAAAAGCAAGCTTTAAGTTTGGTGTTTTGATGCCAGGGCATTTTGGCTAGTTTCACTGACCTTTTGTTTATGGTTTTAAGGTAGTTTCATGCATTTTCTTAGGAAATAAGCAAGTTTTGGGTAAATAATCACTTACATCTTGATTCAAGCAAACATTGTGAATTTTACATGATTTCATGAGAATTATACATGAATTAAAGGACAAATTGAATGATGCATGTCTCATAACTTGGATTAGAGCTTTGATGCACTTTATTGCTTGATTTCAGGACAAAGGAAGTAAGGAAGAACCACGTTAGTAGCCACGTTAGTCTAGCTAACGTGACCACTAACATGGAATGAAGGCTAGCTTGCAACGTTAATGAGAAAAGTGATTGCCAATAATGCCTTCGTGAGCCATCATAGCCCACGTCAGTTGCCACGTTAACTATGTTAACGTGGAAGCTAACGTAGAAGAGAAGTAGAACTCTAATGTTAGTGGTAAAAGTAAGTGCCACTAACGTTCTAAAAGGGGCAATTGGCCACGTTAAGAGCTACGTTAACTTAGTTAACGTGAGCTCTAACGTGGAAGAAGAAGATGATGCCAACGTTAGTGACACTCACGTTTGTCACTAACGTTGGACTAAGCCCATATTGGCTACGTTAAAAGCCACGTTAACCTAGTTAACGTGGACTCTAATGTGGAGGGAGCAAGAATCACCAACGTTAGTGACACTCACCTTTGTCACTAACGTTGGATTGAGCCACTATGAGCCACGTTAGTTGCCACGTTACTTACATTAACGTGGAAGCTAACGTGGAGAAGAGGGATGATGAGCCAACGTTAGTGACACTCACCTTTGTCACTAACGTTGAAGATGGCTATCAATACCACGTTAGAAGTCACGTTAACCTAGTTAACGTGAACTCTAACGTGGGAAGTAGGGGCGTTCTGAAGCGTTAGTGACAAAGGTAAGTGTCACTAACGCTCTCGAAGATTTGGCAAGCCTACGTTAAAGGCCACGTTAACTATTCTAACGTGAACTCTAACGTAGGGAGACAGGGGTACTCCCAACGTTATTGAAAAAGGTAAACCCCAGTAATGTTTGCGAAGGGCCAAGGGTCAACATTAGTGGTCAAGTTAGTGCCACTAACGTTGAAGTTAACGTGGACCACTTTGGGTTAGGAACGTTAGTGAAAAAGGTGATTGTCACTAACGTTCTTAACCCCACATTTTCACTTAACGTTAACACCACTAACGCCCTAAGCTAAAGTCCCTGCCTACTTCACACTTTCTCTGCAAGTAAAGCTGAGCCCACTGAAGAAGATAACAGCTTCAACTCAAGATCCAAAGGCCCATATCCAAGACTTGAATAGCCAACTAGAAGATCAGAAGAATAGTATAAATAGGGAGAGCTTTGAACTAGAAAAGGAGCTTTTGGCATTATTAGAATTACTCTCTGTAATTTACTTTCTCTGCACTTCTAGTTTAACTTTCAGAATGTACTCTCCATCTTTGCTTTCCATTCCTAGAGCTATGAACAACTAAACCTCTTTCATTGGGTTAGGGAGCTCTGTTGTAATTTGATGGATCAATAATAGTTTTCATTATTCTTCTTCTTTCTTTTCTCTTGATTTTACTAGAAAGCTTTCAATCTTCATCCAATTGAGTAGTTATCTTGGAAAAGAAGCTATTCATACTTGGATCTCTTCTGAACCTTGGAAAAGGGATGAAGAGATCATGCTAGAAATATTTTCTCATGTTGGACCAAATTGGGGTTTGGGCGGATATGGTGTTATATAATTCTCCCAATACTTTGATTTGGAAATACATGTGGTATAATCAGTGACCACACTTCATCTCTTCTCATGAGCAATTAGACCAAGGAATTGGCTATTGATCTGATTTGAGAGATTGAATTACCAAGGAATTGGAATTCAATCACTTAAGATTGCCAAGGAGATCAATGAATGCATTGACTGAAGAAGAGATGAAAATGAACTTGATCCAGAGAATGCAACATCTCCTAAGCCCAATGAATTCCCCATTTCTGATCTTACCCATTCTCTTTATTTTATGCCAATTACTTCTATGATCATCTTCCCCATTCCCATTTACAATTCTGCAATTTACTTTCCGTCATTTATTTTCAGCTCTTTATTTCCAGCCTTTACCTTTTCTGCTATTTACTTTCCCGCCATTTAATTACCTGCAACTCTCAAACCACATTCTGCTTAGCTCAACTAGAACATTCCTCCAATTAAAGTTGCTTGACCAATCAATCCCTGTGGGATTCGACCTCACTCTTTTGTGAGTTATTACTTGACGACAATTCGGTATACTTGCCGAGGGAGATTTGTTAAGGGACAAGTTTCCGTGCATCAAGTTTATGAAGCCGTTGCCAGGGATTGATTTTGTATCAACAATGATTAAATTGGTGGAAAACTAGATTGAGCATTTGTTTTTATTTTATTTGATTTAAGTTCATTTGAGTAATTTACTTTTTGTTTAGCTATTTTCTTCCCTTTCCCCCACCCATTTTCTTAGTTGCTTACAATTCAGTCACTAACCCACTAACTGTTTGATATATTGCATCACTCACGCTAACAGCATTTCTGTAGAAATTACTATCTGCATCTATCTTTCTTGCTTTTGCCTTGTTGGTTGTATGACAGGTAGAAGAAGCGGGGCTTCAACTTCCTTTGATTCTGAACCTGAGAGGACCTTCCTTAGATTAAGGAGGGAAGCAAGAGGAAAGAGAGTAGTTGGTGCTGAGGAAGAGGAAGAGTACTTTGAACCAGACATGGATGAGAATATGGAAAACCATCATGAAGAAGAGGCTCATAACCATAGCAGAGAAGGTCCAGCGCATCAGGCTGGGCAAGAGAGAAGAGTTCTGGGTTCTTACATCAACCCAAACCCAGGAAACTGTGGGAGTAGCATCCAAAGGCCAACTATACATGCCAACAACTTTGAACTAAAGCCACAGCTCATCACCCTTGTTCAGAACAATTGTTCATTCGGAGGAAGTGTCCAAGAAGACCCCAATCAATATCTAACCACCTTCCTGAGGATATGCGATACTGTGAAGTCTAATGGTGTTCATCCTGACACTTATAGACAACTTCTGTTTCATTTCTCGCTCAAGGACGAAGGATCTAAATGGCTGGAATCCTTTCCAAAGGAGAGTTTAGCAACCTGGAAAGATGTGGTGAACAAGTTCTTGGCAAGATTCTATCCTCCTCAACGGATCAACAGGTTGAGAGCTGAGGTACAAACATTCAGGCAGCAGGATGGTGAGACTCTATATGAAGCATGGGAGAGGTTTAAAGACTTGACAAGAAGATGCCCACCAGATATGTTCAACGAATGGGTGCAGTTGCACATTTTCTATGAAGGTCTTTCATATGAATCAAAGAAGGCAATAGACCATTCATCCGGGGGATCTCTGAACAAGAAGAAGACCATTGAAGAAGCCATAGATGTCATTGAGACTGTAGCAGAGAATGACTACTTCTATACTTCTGAAAGAGGCAATACTAAAGGAGTGATGAAGTTGAACAATGTGGATGCACTGCTAGCTCAAAACAAGATGATTACCAAGCAATTAGCTGACCTCACCAAGAAGATGGAGAGGAATCAAGTAGCAGCAATCACCACTTCAGCAGCAACCCAAGAAGGAGTGAATGAAGAAACAGAGGATGATCAGGAACAAGCCAACTACATTGGGAATTCACCTAGGCAGAACCATGACCCATACTCCAAAACGTATAATCCTGGTTGGAGGAACCACCCAAACTTTGGGTGGAGAAATCAACAAGACCAAGGCCAAGATCAGAGACGCCACAACCCCAACAACAATGCAACTCACCAACACTCCACACAGAGGTCATACCAACACCCACCCAACAACACTTCTCAACATCCATACCAAAGTCAAAATAGCCCTTCTCATCCTTCCAATCTCAACTCTCCATCATCGGAAGAAAGACTATCAAGGATTGAGACTCTACTTGAAGGCATATGCAAGGAGATTCAAGATAACAAGGTGTTCAAAGAGGAGGTGTGAGCCAATATCAAGAATCAGGGAGACACCATCAAGAGGCTGGAATTTCAAGTGGGATACCTATCTGAGAAGATTCCCAAACCTACTGATAGCTTTCCAAGTGACACAGAGAAAAATCCGAGAGGTGAAGCAAAGAAAGTCTGATGGGAAGATTGCAAGATGGTTACTATAAGTGATAAGGAGACTGAGGAAGAGCCGAACAAACCATCAGAACAACCTGAAGATACATCAGCAGGAAAGCAGGAAGAGAATCATCAAGAAACCACAATTACACAGAAGGAGCTGCTGAGACTCTATGCACCCTTTCCCCAATTACTCAATGGTGGTGTAGAGAAGAGAATATACTCAAGGTTTCTTGACATATTTGTATCTCTCCATGTAAACATACCATTCATCGAGGCCCTCCAACAAATGCCCTCATACATTAAGTACATGAAGGAGCTACTGACCAGGAAAAGCTCACTCAAGGGAGGACAAACCATAGTGATGAATAAGGAGTGCAATGCTCTCATTCAACCAGAGCTGCCTACAAAAAGGAAGGACCTAGGGAGTTTTCACATCCCCTGTGCCATAGAAGAAATAATATTTGATAAAGGACTCTGTGATATGGGAGCAAGCATCAACTTAATGCCTTTATCCCTTATGAAGAGGCTGCAAATCAATGAGCTAATACCCACAGACGTAGTCATCAGGCTGGCAGACAAAACTCAAAAATAAGCAATAGGAGTGGTTGAAAACGTGCTGGTGAAGGTTGGGAACTACTTCCTTCCCAAAAACTTTGTCATACTGGAAATGGAAGAAAGTCATCTTCACCCAATCATATTGGGAAGACCATTCTTAGCTACAGCCAGAGCGCTCATAGATGTGGAGCGAGGAGAGCTAATACTGAGGGTACATGACGAACAACTCACCTTCAATGTCTTCAAACCCTCACAAGAAGCAAGTCAGGAAGGCAAGGAACTAAGGACAAAGCATAACAGAGCAATGGTGGGAGAAACAAGCATTGAGGCACAAGCTGTACACTCAGGAATTCCTTTGGGTAATGAACAAAATAATCAGCAGCTGTCACAGCTAAAGGAAACTCAAGTGGAGCCAAAACCACCAGAATCATATGGGACCAGCAACAAAATCCCCCTAGGAAAGGAGACCACAAAGAGCAGGATAATAGCAAAAGAAACAAAGAAGAAGATACCAAGGAGATGGAGGAACAAAAAGATCCCTACAGAAGATTTCTCTCCAGGGGATAAAGTGATCTCAACTTACTTCCTAGATATCCCACCTCATCTCCCCACCATCCCATCTCAGTTACCTAAGGTTTTTACCATCAACAAAGTTCTCTCCCTAGAACATGTAGAGATCATTGATGAAGCCAATGGATATAGGTTTACTGCAAGAGGGGAAGATCTGAAGCATTACCAACCACCATGACAAAGGAAGAACGTCAAGCTAGTGACGCTAAAGAAGTGCTTCATGGGAGGCAACCCATGTTTTACATGATTTTAAAGTAGTTAATAAAGCAAGGTTCATGGATCGTAAATCAACTTTGACATATCCTTGAATAAATCCTTTTATGCAACATATAGTGAAGAACAAGTTTGGTGTTCAAGGCACACTAAGAGGACATGAATGCAACTTATAGCATGTCACTCTTAGCACCTTGAACAAATCATCTTACACCACATTGCCACAAACTAAGTTTGGTGTCACCACGGTTGCATATATGAAAATTTAATTAGTCAATTGGTTTGCATTTGTGAATAGTATTTAGTAGTTAACAACAAAAATTTTAAAAAGTACTTACTCTTTCTTGTCTTTTAAAGTTTACCGCCACTTCCCATAATTTTATTTTTTCTTTTATTTTGTAGGAGGATTAGTGGGACAATTGAAGGGTTCAGCTACCACAAAAGGAGAGAACTGTACACGTGTCTCCAAAGGGATTGCATTGGGAATTGTTGCCATGCAACATTGGAAGAAGAACAAGCTTGGAAATTGAACCAACACCATCATAAAGTTGATGATCCTTGTGCTCATCTATTGCTAAACCCCATCCGTCCATCACACAACCACCCCATCAATCTACACCTTTCATTCACCCATCACTTTTCTATATAAGTGATTTCTAGTCCGTACCCCCTTTACATTCCAATTCCTATTCTTTATACTTCACACCTTCGGAACTCAAGTCCTTTCATCTCACCCTATCCAAACCCAGCTGAATTCCATCATTTATCCACAACCCCTCAACACTCTCACACATCAACTCGTACTCATGGCATCATCAAGCTCTAAAAGAAGAAAGGGGAAGGAGCCTATGGAGCAACGCCCTTTTGATGAAAAAAAGTTTAGAACCTTTCACCATGCACTTTAATTTGGATGGATGGCTGATAAGGAGATCATATATGAGCTAGGCTTTCAAGTCAAGAAAACTGAGTGCCCCGAAATCACAGAGAAGATAGAAAAGAGAAGATGAGAACTCCTCACTGATCCAGTCACCGCGAGAATAAATGCAACACTCGTAAGAGAGTTTTATGCAAATGAAGTGAGATATGATAGGAAAGAGGAATCTTATATAAGCTTTGTGAGAGGAGTAATGGTGGATTTTAGTCCCATGAGCATAATGAGGGTGTTGAAGCTACGAACCATACCATTCGAAGAAGAGAGCTATCAATCTCGAATAGATGGTAGTCCTAACTATGATCAGATTGTGAAAGATATCTGCGTACAAGGAGCGGACTGGGTGAGAGATTCTAATGGAAAGCCCAAATTTATCAAAAGAGGTGATCTCACCCCTAAAGCAAAGGGGTGGTTCGAAATTGTAAGGAGATCCATCCTCCCTGCCGGAAATAATTCAGAGGTGAATCTTAAGAGAGCAACAATGGTGCAATGTATACTTAAAGGGGGAGAGATCAAGGTGCATGAACTCATAGCCCAAGGCATTAGGAAGATGGCTGAAAAAAGTGATTCTGGGGGAAGGTTAGGCTATCCCAGCACCATTTTTCGCCTGTGTGACAAGGCAGGGGTGGTGTTCGAAGATGAAAACCCCGACTGGATAAAAGTTGGTATCCCAATTACTGTCCGGCGTATGCATGCTGTTGTATCTCCCCTACCCCAACGAAGGATAAGAAAGAGGGCAGTGCACCAAGTGGTAGAAGGACAGAACCTAGAAGAGCAAGCCCCTTTGGACATGCACCAACTACAGGAAGCGATTGATGGCTTATCTAGACAATACTTGAAAAATCAAGGGGCACAGAAAAAGCTTCACCTACAGTTGATAAACCATCAAGAAGAGTCACTATCTAGATGGATAAATCAACAAGGGAAGTGGCAAAGACAATTGATGGAGCAGCAACTGGAGCAAGGAAAACAATGGGGAGAATCCTTCCACAGGTTGGAACAAAGGCAGGATCAACAACAAGAAGCCATCCAAAAGATAGTCAACATCCAAGCACATCAAGGTGCACACATACATGAAATGCATTGGAAACAATTAGAACAGGCAGAACTCTTCGACGAACACAGGGCATTTTCAGAAGGAGTTTACATGAGCCAGACTGGACACCAGGCGAACACTCAGGCCAGGTTCGGATACTTAGTAAGACAACTGCCTATACTACATCCGGGAATCATAAGCTATGAAGAAGTGAAGGATGAATTAGCACGAGAAGAAAGAGAGAGGGTAGAAAAGAGTCATGAATCAGTAAGGAAGGCACTTGAAGATTGGAAAAAAGCTAGACTGGCCCGTATACAAGGAAGCACAAGTGGACACAAAGAGGACAAACAAGAAGGAGAGCGCGAACAACCCCAAAAGTAAAAGGTGGTAGAGTTCCCTTACTGTCCCATCTTTTTCAAGTTTTAGATAAGGAAAATCATGTATGAAATAGAACATGCTTCCATAGTAGCTTAGGAATTTTTAATTCTGTCTTTACGTTTGCTTTTGCCTAGGTCTATGCTTGCTAGTCAAATTGTCTGCCTTCATTTTCATCTTGCTTATTGTATGCTTGTCCTTTTAAGTCCAATAAAAGGAGTTGTTATGAAAGACCAGAGTGATGTTCAAGTTATGGAGCAGGTCCTTAAATTTGTGATGTAGTAAGCACTTAGCTAAGTTGGTTCACCAACAAGGTAGGAAGGTAACTATCTGTCCTGAATCATATACTTGAAACACACCCCATGAGACTAGCTAAATAATAAGATCCTAACAAGAAAAAGGAAAAGAACAATAAGAGTTGAAAAAGAAAGAAAAGTTAATAAAGAATAAGGCTTGGCACCAAGGGCTTGAAACTTGAGGGATGTGTCTGTGGTGCTCTTGTACCAAGGATCTGCTTGGATGAATAAGTTCTTAGGAGTGCTTCATCACTTGGTGACTTGGGTTAACTAACCCGGGATTATTAACTGAAAATCCACTATCAAGAGCAACCTTGCTACAGAACATTTAGTAACCCAAAGAGGTGCTGGACACCAAGACCTCAAGGAAAGAAAATAACAAACCATGTGCCTGTGGTGTGCATGTATGGGGGAGAGAGACTTGAGGGAGTAAGTCCTTAGGGGTGTTTCAACACCTAGCACCTTGGAAAGACAAAGGGATCAATAAAGAAAAGTCTCAAAGGGTGCAATCAAGTGAGTATTCCATGGCATGATAAAGGTCTGAAAGCCAGTAAAGGAATGAACCTAAGTTGCTATGCATGAAACCCCATAAAACCAAGAACATGACCTCCACAATAATGATTCATTCATCTTGTCATTTTATTCATCATTCTCTTGTTCCAGTACTTGCTTAGGGACAAGCAAGCTTTAAGTTTGGTGTTGTGATGCCAGGGCATTTTGGCCAGTTTCACTGACCTTTTCTTTATGGTTTTAAGGTAGTTTCATGAATTTTCTTAGGAAATAAGCAAGTTTTGGGTAAATAATCACTTACATCTTGATTCAAGCAAAAATTGTGAATTTTACATGATTTCATGAGAATTATGCATGAATTAAAGGACAAATTGAATGATGCATGTCTCATAACTTGGATTAGAGCTTTAATGCACTTTATTGCTTGATTTCAGGACAAAGGAAGCAAGAAAGAACCACGTTAGTAGCCACGTTAGTCTAACTAACGTGACCACTAACGTGGAATGAAGGCTAGCTTGCAACGTTAATGAGAAAAGTGATTGCCAATAACGCTTTCGTGAGCCATCATAGCCCACGTCAGTTGCCACGTTAACTATGTTAACGTGGAAGAGAAGTAGAACTCCAACGTTAGTGGTAAAAATAAGTGCCACTAACGTTCCAAAAGGGGCAATTGGCCACGTTAAGAGCTACGTTAAGTTATTTAACGTGAGCTCTAACGTGGAAGAAGAAGACGATGCCAACGTTAGTGACACTCACCTTTGTCACTAACGTTAGACTAAGCCCATATTGGCTACGTTAAAAGCCACATTAACCTAGTTAACGTGGACTCTAACGTGGAGGGAGAAAGAATCACCAACGTTAGTGACACTCACCTTTGTCACTAACGTTGGATTGAGCCACTATGAGCCACGTTAGTTGCCACGTTACTTACATTAACGTGGAAGCTAACGTGGAGAAGAGGGATGATGAGCCAACGTTAGTGACACTCACCTTTGTCACTAACGTTGGAGATGGCTATCAATACCACGTTAGAAGTCACGTTAACCTAGTTAACGTGAACTCTAACGTGGGAAGTAGGGGCGTTCTGAAGCGTTAGTGACAAAGGTAAGTGTCACTAACGCTCTCGAAGATTTGGCAAGCCTACGTTAAAGGCCACGTTAACTATTCTAACGTGAACTCTAACGTAGGGAGAAAGGGGTACTCCCAACGTTATTGAAAAAGGTAAACCCCAGTAACATTTGTGAAGGGCCAAGGGTCAACGTTAGTGGTCACGTTAGTGCCACTAATGTTGAAGTTAACGTGGACCACTTTGGGTTAGGAACGTTAGTGAAAAAGGTGATTGTCACTAACGTTCTCAACCCCACATTTTTACTTAACGTTAACACCACTAACGCCCTAAGCTAAAGTCCCTGCCTACTTCACACTTTCTCTGCAAGTAAAGCTGAGCCCACTGAAGAAGATAACTACTTCAACTCAAGATCTAAAGGCCCACATCCAAGACTTGAAGAGTCAACTAGAAGATCAGGAGAGTAGTATATATAGGAGTAGCTTTGAACTAGAGAAATGGGGCTTTTGGGCATTATTAGAATTACTCTCTGTATTTTACTTTCTCTGCACTTCTAGTTTAACTTTCAAAATGTACTTTCCATCTTTGCTTTCCATTCCCAGAGCTATGAACAACTAAACCCCTTTCATTGGGTTAGGGAGCTCTGTTGTAATTTGATGGATCAATAATAGTTTTCATTATTCTTCTTCTTTCTTTTCTCTTGATTTTACTAGAAAGCTTTCAATCTTCATCCAATTGAGTAGTTATCTTGGAAAAGAAGCTATTCATACTTGGATCTCTTCTAAACCTTGGAAAAAGAATGAAGAGATCATGCTAGAAATGCTTTCTCATGTTGGACCAAATTGGGGTTTGGGCGGATATGGTGACATATAATTCTCCCAATACTTTGATTTGGAAATACATGTGGTATAATCAGTGACCACACTTCATCTCTTCTCATGAGCAATTAGACCAAAGAATTGGCTATTGATCTGATTTGAGAGATTGAATTACCAAGGAATTGGAATTCAATCACTTAAGATTGCCAAGGAGATCAATGAATGCATTGATTGAGAAAGAGATGAAAATGAACTTGATCCGGAGAATGCAACATCTCCTAAGCCCAATGAATTCCCCATTTCTGATCTTACCCATTCTCTTTACTTTATGCCAATTACTTCTATGATCATCTTCCCCATTCCCATTTACAATTCTGCAATTTACTTTCCGTCATTTATTTTCAACTCTTTATTTCCAGCATTTACGTTTTCTGCTATTTACTTTCCCACCATTTAATTTCCTGCAACTCTCAAACCATATTCTGCTTAGCTCAACTAGAACATTCCTCCAATTAAAGTTGCTTGACCAATCAATCCCTGTGGGATTCGACCTCACTCTTTTTTGAGTTATTACTTGACGACAATTCGGTATACTTGCCGAGGGAGATTTGTTAAGGGACAAGTTTCCGTGCATCAGTTTCCAGTTATCACTGCAAGGGAACTCACTTCTCAATAGGAAGAGCAGCTACTTGGTGTGCTGAGGAGGCACAAGAAGGCAATTGGTTGGAGTTTGGCAGACATAGTAGGCATCAATCCTCAGAGAAGACTGAACCCCACTATCCTAGAGGTTGTCAAAAAGGAAGTGACCAGACTACTAGAGGCAGATATCATCTACCCCATCTCAGACAGTGAATGGGTAAGCCCAGTACAAGTGGTGCCAAAGAAGTCTGGAGTCACTGTAGTGAAGAATGAGCATGGAGAGCTCCTGACAACCAGAGTTCAGAACGCCTGGAGGGTCTGCATTGACTACAGACGCCTCAACCAAGCAACCTGTAAGGATCACTATCCTCTTCCATTCATTGATCAAATGCTGGATCGCCTGTCAGGTAAATCGCATTATTGTTTTTTAGATGGTTACAAAGGTTATTTCGAGATTCATATAGCTCCTGAGGATCAGGAAAAGACCACTTTTACATGTCCTTTTGGGACTTATGCTTATAAGAGAATGCCCTTTTGCTTGTGCAATGCACCAGCTACTTTCCAGAGGTGCATGATGAGTCTTTTCTCTGATCTTATTGAGGACTATATGGAAGTTTTTATGGATGATTTTAGTGTTTATGGCGATTCCTTTAGCCTTTGTTTAGATGGATTATATAGAGTATTAGATAGATGTGTCAGTACAAACCTTGTATTAAATTTTGAAAAATGTCACTTTATGGTTAAACAAGGGATTGTACTAGGACATGTTGTGTCTAATACTGGCATTTCTGTAGATCCAGCAAAGGTGGATCTTATTTCTAGTTTACCTTACCCCTCTTCTGTGAGAGAGGTCCGTTCTTTCCTTGGCCGTGCAAGTTTTTACAGGAGGTTCATTAAGGACTTCAGTAAGGTAGCACTTCCCTTATCCAGGCTACTGCAGAAAGATATTGAGTTTGAGTTCAGTGAAAATTACAAACAGGCGTTTGATAAGCTAAAGACCGCACTGACTCAAGCTCCAATTGTAAGAGGACCAGACTGGAGCCAACCATTTGAAATAATGTGCGATGCTTCCAACCATGCAGTAGGAGCAGCACTGGCTCAGCGTGAAGGTAAGGATCCTTTTGTTATTGCTTACGCGTCTAAGACTTTAGATACTGCTCAGTCGAATTACACTACTACTGAGACAGAGCTTCTTGCTATTGTTTTTGCTCTGGATAAATTCTGAGCCTATTTACTTGGTACTAAAGTAGTAGTGTATTCAGACCACGCAGCTCTAAAGTATTTATTATCTAAAAAGGAGTCCAAACCAAGGCTTATACGTTGGATACTGCTATTACAAGAATTTGATTTAGAAATTAAGAATAGGAGTGGTAACCAGAATTTAGTGGCAGACCACTTGAGTCACCTTGAACATATTAAAGATGACTCCACTCCTATAGCCGATAATTTCCCATTTGATAACCTGCAAGCAGTATCTGAGATAGTCCCTTGGTATGCACCTGTAGCTAATTATCTAGTTAGCCGCACCTTTCCTCCAAACTTTTCTAAGCATCAAAGAGACAAGCTGAAAAGCGAGTCTAAATATTATATATGGGATGACCCATATTTATGGAGATGTGGCGCTGACCAGATAATTAGACGGTGTGTGCCTCAATCAGAATTCCAGTCCATCTTAGAGGCCTGTCACTCATCTGAGAGTCGAGGACATTTTGGCCCTCAAAGAACTGCTAGAAAAATCTTAGACTGTGGATTCTGGTGGCCTACTCTTTTTAAGGATGCTGCTGAATTTTGTAGATCTTGTTTTCCATGCCAGAAATTTGGTAATATATCCAGGAAGGATGAGATGCCTCAACAGATTATGCTTTTCTGTGAAATTTTTTATGTTTGGGGCATTAACTTCATGGGTCCATTTCCAAATTCTAATGGTTATTTCTATATATTGTTAGCTGTGGATTACGTTTCCAAATGGGTGGAAGCAATTCCTACCCGCAATGATGATGCTAACACTGTTATTTCCTTTGTGAGAAATCATATTATTTGTCGCTTTGGATCACCACGAGCAATCGTGAGCGATCAAGGCACCCATTTTTTTAACAGGAGACTAACAGGACTAATGAAGAAGCATGGGATAATTCATAAAGTTGCAACAGCCTACCATCCTCAGACTAATGGGCAAGCCGAGGTGTCAAATAGAGAGATAAAGCATATCTTGCAGAAGATAGTCAAACCTCATAGAAGAGACTGAAGCACCAGGCTACAAGATGCACTCTAGGCATACAGAACATCATACAAAACACCCATTGGGATGAGTCCTTTTCGCTTAGTTTATGGAAAAGCTTGTCATCTCCCCGTTGAAATAGAGCATAAAGCCTTTTGGGCAGTAAAGGAATGCAATATGGGAATTGAGAGAGCCAGAGCTGAAAGGAAGTTGCAACTGCAGGAACTGGAAAGCCTTCGCCTAGAAGCTTATGACAACTCAAGACTATACAAGGAGAAGATGAAGGTTGTATATGATCAGCACATTAAGAGGAAAGAGTTCCAACCTGGAGACTTAGTCCTCCTTTACAAGTCTCGACTAAGGCTCATGCCAGGCAAGTTGAGATCAAGATTGGAAGGTCCATACAGAGTAGAAAAGGCCGAACCGTACGGAGTCTATCACCTAAGCCATCCTTTAAGCTCTGAACCTATCAAAGTTAATGCACATCGTTTAAAGCTGTACCATGGCGAGAAGCTAAAGAAAAACAAGGAGCTTGAGATCTTCCTCTTGGAAGATCCCCACATAGCTGAAGATTGAGCTAGTGGAGCGTCCAACTTACGAACGTTAAAGCAAAGTGCTAGGTGGGAGACAATCCACCATGGTATGATCGTTCTTTTCCTTATTTTTAATTTTCTTATTCAATAACTCTTCTCTTCATTAGTACATTTCGTGCATCTGCATTTACATTCCTTTATTTATATAAAAAAAAACAAAAAAAAATCACGCGACGCGACTGCCTCATTGACGCGTCCGCGTCGCAAGGAGATGGGAGACAATAATAATGTGAACAGAAAGTTACGCAGGAGCAGGGGTGGAGGCGTGCCAATGGCACAAATCGTCCCACGCGACCGCGTTATATGGGAATAATAACCTCCCACGCGACCGCGTGCCCCACGCGGCTGCGTGACCAGGATTTTGACGTCAAAGGGGTGCACACCCGAAAGTTGTGCTAGAGTGGTGCTGGATTGGCGCTGGACGCGCAGTCCCTCTCACGCGATCGCGTGCCTCACGCGACCATGTCGTATCCCAATAATTGACCACTCACGCGATCGCATGCCTCATCCGATCGCATCACCCAAAATTTGGCACTAATATGATTTTGAACTGAGAGTTGTGCGAGTGCGAGGCTGCCCTCGCGCCAATGGCATAAAACGGGTCACGCGACCGCGTGACCGACGCGATCGCGTCATTTACTTCAGCGCAAGTCGCGCGACCGCATGCCCCACCCGACCGCGTCACTTGCGCCGCACAGTTTTCCTAATTTGCCAATTATCATATCTTTTTCTCCCCAAATCCTATTTTCTTTTTTTTCCTCCTTATTTCTTCTCCCTCCCTTCCTCCCTTCTTCCTTCTTTCTCACCTTTTACACTCTCTCACCCCTATTAACAAGGTTTTTCTTTCTCTTTCCCTCCTTACTTTTCTATTATTCTTCTTATTTTTATATGTCATCTTCTTTTCTTTTCTTTTTCCTTCATTCTTCATATTTTCTTTTTCCTTCTTTTTCCTTTTTACTTGGTGTTATCAATTTATTTGAGTCACTATTTATTATTATATGCTTGTGGATTGTTGTAAATTTGTTTGACAATTATATATTGCTTTTTAAGGGATTACTTGTATGTTCAAATTCTTATTTTCAAAAGCTTCTTCTACATGCATGCTATGTGTTTGTGAAAAAGCCCATATGGCATTATGAACTTCTCTACATTTTTCTACTCTAATATTCAATGCTTGCTTTTCACAAATTTCCTTTACCATTTTATTCATTGAATTTAATTGTCAATACAAACGTGATGGTTTGTTACGAGTGATGCTTGATCTATGCTACTCATGCCCTTTGCCGGCATGCCAATAAACACCTTGCATTCACTTGTCATCATATGCACTAGTTATTTTCCATTAATGAGTTTTCACATGTACTCATGAGCGTGTGTTAATATCATTTACTTTTTTCTGTGCATTTATAACCATCCTTTCCATTCTCTTCCTTGCTCTATCCCTTTAAATTTAATTTACTTTCTCTTCCCTTTTTCAGGATGGCCACCAAGAAAGGAAAAGAGAAAGCCATTCCCAAATCAACAACAAGGAGAGGAACAAAGAGAGCATTAGTGGCAGAGCCTTCTTCACCTGCGGTTAAGCCCTCAACAAAGAAAATTAAGAGGATTATAAAGGTTGATGATAAAGAAAGCGCTTTCCCAGCAAAGGACACTGCGCGATTCCCCAATCGCAACTGTGAGCAGATGTTCCCCATCCTGGCTAAAAGGAGTTACAACAATGAATACCTTCTTCTCCTCCCGCCCAATATTGCTACCTTTGTTAAGTCACAAATTGCCCGAAGACAATGAGGTTTCCTACAGAGACAGCCAAGGCAGGTCAATCTTTCTTGGGTAGTCGAGTTCTACTCCAACTTCCACCTACCAACCCTGCAGTCTGTCTACGTCTGTCAGAAGCACGTCCCCATTACTGAAGAAGCCATTCAAAAAGTTCTAAGTCTTCCCCCTATTCCAGAAGGATTGGATGCCTTTCAAGAAGCCGCACTCAAGCGCCAGATGTACCAATTTGACTGGGACGCCGTTCTCAGAGTTATCGCACTACCTGGCAGCCGATGGATCTACGGATACCATCGTACCCTCCCTAAGGGAATTTCAACTTCAGCACTTACCTTGGAGGCTCGCGTATGGGCACAGATTATGTCCCATTACGTCTTTCCGAGCACTCACGAGTCCTCCTTCACTGCGGACATGGTCGTTCTACTATGGTGCATCCTTACAGACCAACCTCTGAATCTACCAAGACATATCCGGAATGCCATGGGACACGTACAAATTACGGGCAACTTACCTTTTCCCGCCCTGGTCTCAGATCTTGTCTCAACAGCTGATGTTTCCTACAGAGCTGGGGACACCAAAGCCATACTTCCATGGGATGATCAGTTTGTTCCCAATGGGAAATACCTTAGACTTCCAGCAACCACTGTCAGCCAGTCTACTGAACCAGTTGAAGATATTCCTTCTTCAACACCACAAATACCTACAACAGCCCAACTGCTCCAGCAGATACTTGAAAAGTTGGATCGCTAAGAACACAAAGCTAAGATGAGAGAGCGTCGTAACAAGCGCCGATTCACATACCTCAAGGAGCTGATCATGGGAAAATTCAAGGACTTAGATACCCCAGACTCTACTTCTTTTACCAGCATGAGGAGCCATGATGGTCCCGACTGTGGAGATACTGCTATCAGCCCACCTTTGTTCTTGACAGATGGCACCAAGGACGGTGCAAAGCCTTAAGTGTGGGGAGGTCGGTCAGTACCTGACTTTCGGAGGTAATTTTTCTTCCCTAGCACCAATAAATTAGGATATTTAGTTAGATTTTTCTTTTATAGAATAGGATAAATTTCATAGTAATAGATTAGTTGCATGCATGTTCTGCTTGATTGAAAAGACAATGACTTTCTTCTAAGACTCTATCTTTGGAACAAAATTTCACTAATTTTAATTAATTATTTTATGTTAAATTTGCTTGAAGTTTTATTTGGAACATGATTTTTGAGCTAAAGAACACACAACCTGTGAGATTTGAGCCTTTATGAATGGTTACATTATTTAACCATAATTATTTTATTCTTGTGTGTTTACTTCTCTATGATTGTAATCTACATTTTGTTTCATCCTATATGTCCAATGTTTATTATATTTATATGTTTGCATATGATTGAGGCCATTATTTGTTTAGCTTACTTATCCAAATTAAGCCTACCCTTTCAATTACCTTTGTTAGCCACTTTGAGCCTTTAAATCCCATTTGTTCTATATTTTACCACATTACTAGCCTTAACCGGAAAAACAAGTACATACCCCAAATTGAATCTTTGGTTAGCTTAAGATAGAATTGTGTATGTTATTTAAGTATGGGAAATTGTGGGAACAAAGGATAATAAGGGAATGAGTCATGATAATATTATGGGAATTTGGATACCTACTCATGTGAAACTATAAGAATTAAAACTCTATGTGCATTGATAAGCTATGTTATTTTTATGTTTCTATGTTTATGAAAAAAATCCAAAAATACTCAATAGATAAATAAGGGGACAAAAATTACCCCAATGCTAAGACAAGCATTCAAAGATCAATGCATGTATGATAAAATCAAAATAAAAGGTTGATACATGAGTATGGATGTGAAAGGGATTTCTGGGTAGCTAGGTATGAATTCTAAAGTTATATAGAATATATATATATATATAGGTTATGTTAAAGCTTGGGTTAATTAAAGATTCAATTTATAAGCTTACTTAGCCATATATGTATCCTTGCCCTTACCTTGGCCCCATTACAACCTTGAAAAGACCTCATGATGTTTGCATTGGTATATTAAATGTTGTTGATTGGTTAGGAAAAGAACAAAAATTAGAGATCATGATTAGAGAAGGATAGAGTGATGACCCTATACACTAGAGAGACTAGAGTGTACATACATCATCAGTGAGGGTTCCATGCTTGAATTTCTATGTTCCCTGCTTTCATGAGCTATCTTCTTGCATTTTTATCTGTTCTTACTGTATAAGAATTGAGTTAGTGGAATTTGATTTGTAATTGTTTTAAAGAGCTTACTTACTTTTGATCAAGTGGACAAAAATCATATAGGTTGCATTGCATTTCATAGGTTTTACATGTTCTTACTCATTCATTTTATCTCCTTCAACTAAGAATGAGGACATGCTAATGTTTAAGTGTGGGGAGGTTGATAAACCACTATTTTATGGTTTATATTATGTTTAATTGTGTGGTTTTATCATGATCTTTACCTACTTATTCGTTAAATAAGCATGCATTTATAATTCCTTCCTAAAGTTATTGCATGATTGAAAACCTGCTTCCTAAAGACTTTTAATTATGTATTTTATTTCTCCTTTATTCCATTCAATGCTGTGATCTGTGTGTTAAATGTTTCAGGCTTTATGGGGCATGAATGAGTTGGAGATTGGAGAGGAAGCTTGCAAAAATAGAAGGAACACAAGGAATTGAGGAGATGACCAGCGAGAAGTGACGCGGCCGCATGAATCACGCGACCGCGTGAAAGAAAGGAAATCGCAGTGACGCGACCGCATGGATGACGCGACCACGCGGCATGGAATAGCACAAGCGACGCGGCCGCATGGATGACGCGACCGCGTGGCAAAGCAGAAAGCCGAATGACGCGGCCGCATGGATGACGCGACCGCGTGACATGCGCGATCTGCATAATTTGCAGAATCGCTGGGGGTGATTTTGAGCCCTATTTTGACCCAGTTTTCGGCCCAGAAAAGCATACTAGAGCCAGAGAACATGCAGAAACCAAGAACAACATTCATTCTGCATAGTTTTTAATTTTTAGATCTAGTTTTTCTCTCCTCTAGGTTTTTCTCTCTACACATTCATAGTTTTTAGGATTTGTTATGTTCATTGTTTTTGCATTGGGATATTGAGAAGAGTTATTGCCTCATCAAGACTTCAACCTTCTAGTTCGTTCTCTTTACTTGTCTCTTACTCTTCCTTGTTCCTTAATTTACTTAATTTTACTATTGGATTATTTTAGCATTTATTAATACAAGAACTACTTTTATTTTCAATTAATCTTTTGATCATTATTTATCATGTCTTTCTTTAATTCCCTTTCTTATGTTATGAATTTTACATTTACAATGAGCGAGTAGTTCCCTAACTTGATGGGGAGTTGATTGAAAGGAACCCTTGAGTTAGGATGCTCAAGAGAGAGATTGTAATTGGATTTATTGTTGGATTGCTCTCTAATCACTAACACCAATCCTCCCAAGAGTGGATTGGAACTTGTGGATAGAACAACATTCCAACTCGTTTAACTTTCCCTTACTTAGTAAGGGACAACTAAACATAATAACCCTCAATTGTCAATTAATCTTGAGAGTACTCCAACACGAATAGAGCTTCCAGCTAATCAACTCCCAGTCAAGGCTTTTATTTAAATTTATATAAATTCTCTAATTTAATTTTCTGCCATTCAACTCAAACCTTTTTGAAAACATCCGATTAATAAAATAGCACACTTTTCTGCAACTCGTTGGGAGACGACCTGGGATTCATACCTCCAGTGTTTTAATTTTAATTTCTGTGACACCCTTCTAAATTGATGAGCGAATTTCTAGTTGGTTGAGAACTATACTTGCAACGCATATTTTATAATCATTCTTAACTCGCCAATTTCCGCACCCATCACAGTTACTGATTTAGTAGCCTTGAAACGCGAAGATGGTGAAACTATTGATGATTACATGATATGTTTCAAGAATGCTAGGAGCAGATGCTATGTTTCATTACCTGATAGTGAAGTGGTGAAAATAGCAACCATAGGTTTAGGTTTCTATATGCGCAGGAAGTTGCTTAACGTGCATATTCCTGATTTAGCCCATTCGGCTGAAAAGTTTTGTCAGACCGAACTTATGAAAAAGGAGAAATAGAAGTATAGAAGTGAGCAACGATCGAAGAGTAAATCTTTTACTCGAAAAGAAAAAGTTGCTTATGTGACTATGGAGTCCTCAGAGGAAGAAATCGATTTCAAAACAGAGGTCGATTTGGCCAAGCTTAAGAAAGGCCCTCCTTATATTTGTTCTTTACTTAAAAAGCTTCCTAGTAATGAAAAGTCGAATGATTCAAAATTGAAAAGTGGAAAGAAATATAGTTTTGATATCTCAAAATCTGATCAGATTTTTGATGTGTTGCTTAAAGATAAACAGTTAATTTTGCTTGAGGGTAGAACCTTACTTTCGGTGAAAGTTTTAAAAGAAAAACCTTATTGCAAGTTTCACCAAGCAACAAGTCATTCGACTAACAGTTGTGTTCGTTTCAGGTATTTAATTCAGGAAGCGATAATGGAAGGACGGTTGAAATTCGATGACAGCAAGAAAGAAATGAAGGTTGATGTCGATCCTTTTGATGTTGATGCCAGCTTTATCGAGCCATGCTTTGGAGTAAACATGGTTGGCATGTCATATGACTTTGATGTGGCTCTTGATGATTTCGAGTCACAAGTGAGATTTGTGTATCCCAGGGCAGGGGATGGCTTGTTGGACTTTCTGGTTCAACAAAAAATTAAAGACCGTGATGTATCCTTGTGTCCACAGTGTAATGCTGTGTTTGATGTCGAAGTAATGGCAATCTTTGAGAAGGAGAGAATGAAGAAAGAATTAGCTCACAGAGAAGAGCAGGCGCGCCAGAGGCAACCAATTCGGCGCGTCAATGGTCAGTGTTCCAAGACCCCTCAACAAAGTTCTACTGCACCTTTAAGCCGATCTTAGGCCATAGGTGTTCAGTGGATTCAAAATTGTCAGAAATTTCAGAAAAGAGATCATCTGTATCGACGCAACCCACAATGGGGATATCGGGGTCCTCCTCGAAATCAGTACCCCTATTATCGTGGTCGGGCTAGAGGGTATCCGAGAGGCAGAAGAGGCAGGAGAAATTCTAATTAGCATAAGAAGCCTCAGGTGGAAGTGAGCAAGGGGGCAACGCCCTCTGTGCATTCTCGAATTGTCTTTCCGTCTAATGGAGAGACTTGTCTGAAAGGAATTCCATCTCCCCTAAAGATGGAAAAAGGCAAGGCAATTGCTCAAACTTCAGGAATCGATAAGAATAAAGAAGTTGATGTTGATGAAAAGTATTTTGATGAAGGGGATGATGGCATGATTAGGACAATTTCAATCATTCCAACTGAATATCTGGGGGAGTATGAAGGTGACCCAGATGAAGATTATGATGTGGAGGATGAGGAAGCCTTTTCCTTCATTCGAATCGAAGATGAACTGGGGTATTTCCTTCGGCCTACCGAAAAACAAATGTCTCATCTTCGCCCGCTCCATATAACTACTACTTTGAGTGGGATAAAAGTAAACAAAGTCTTAATCGATGGCAGTGCAGCAATCAGTTTATTGCCTGAAAGGATGTTAATCAAGGTGGGTAAGCATCCTGATGATTTGGTCCCCACAAATATTGTTGTGACAGATTTTAGTGGGACTTTGACTCCGGCAAAAGGGCTGGTTACTCTGATTGTGAAGGTTGGCTCATTTGAGCACAACACTGTATTTATGGTGGTTCCATCGAGAGCAAGCTATAATGCTTTACTGGGGCAAGATTGGATCCATGGTGTAGGTGCAGTCCCCTCTACTGTGCATCAAAGTGTTCTTCTGTGGACAAAGGATGGCAAACCTAAAGTCATCAAGGCAGATTCAAACCTTTATGTCGAACAACTGCACGTTGATTTCAGGATGTACAATCCTAAGTTGAAACCTCTAAATGTTGATCGGACATTGAATTCTTATAATTATGAAGGTTGCTACCTATCCTCGGAAGGCCTCTCGGTAAAGTTGCGTTACCTAGAGTTGGGGTTTGAACCAACTGGTTGGGACTGTCAGTCTTGAAGATCTTTTGAAGGTTGACCTATGAACCAGGTTGAGAGAGTTTCCGACTACCTGGTAACTTTACATAATTATTTAAGTAATCCTCCTCTTGTAGAAAATAAAGATGGTTCTTCTGATGAAGTTGAATCACATAGGGTTGTTAGTTGTTCTGATTATCATTGTATTAGATCGATTTCTTCAGTCGAGTCTTGTTTTGATATTTCAAATATATGTAATGAAAGTAATGCTTCGAATTCAATGGCTGAGTTGATAGCAGAAGCGCATTGCATTGAGAATCGAAGTAATGTTAATGAAATAAATAATTCAGTATATTTTATTTCTCATGATAATATTGATTTCACTTTTGATTGTATTTATGATCTAGAACCGTTGGGTTTTGAGAAATATTCGGTAAAGGATGATGATCATTATAAAGGGTCCGAATCTCAAGATCCTTTAGAGGAAGTAAATTTGGGGACTCTTGATGATGTTCGAATTACATATATATGTAAAGATCTTGTTGATCTTTTTTGAACTGAACTCTTTATTCTTTTACATGAGTTTAAAGATTATTTTGCTTGGGATTATCATGAGATGCCTGGTCTCGATCGTTCACTTGTGGAACATCAATTAGCATTAAAACCAAATGCTAGACCTGTGAAGCAAACTCCAAGACGTTTTGCTCCAGAAATCAATGAAAAAATTAAAGAGGAAATATAACGCCTGATTAAGGCAAAGTTTATTCGAACTGCATACTATGTTGAATGGGTCTCGAATATAGTCCCGGTGATGAAGAAAAACAGGAAGTTAAGAGTATGCATTGATTTTCAAGATTTGAATAATGCTACTCCAAAAGATGAATACTTTATGCCAATTGCAGATATGTTAATTGATTCTGCAGTAGAAAATGAAATACTTAGTTTTATGGACGGTTATTCAGGGTATAACCAGATCTTCATTGCGGAAGATGATGTGTCCAAAACTGTTTTTTGTTGTCTTGGGGTGTTAGGCACCTATGGGTGGGTGGTTATGCCATTTGGTTTGAAAAATGCTGGAGCAACATATCAGCGGGCAATGAATGCTATTTTTCATGAATTTATTGAAAAATTTATGGAAGTTTATATTGATGATGTCATGGTTAAATCGATTTCAGTGAGTCAACACATCGATCATTTGAGAAAGGCATTTGTTACCATGAAGAGGAAGGGATTGAAAATGAATCCTTTAAAATGTGCTTTTGGTATATCGGCTGAAAATTTTTAGGCTTCGTTGTTCATAAAAAAGGAATTGCAATTGATAAAAATAAGGCAGATGCAATATTGGCATTATCTACACCCAAATCGAAGAAAGAAGTGCAGTCTTTTTTGGGCAAGGTAAATTATCTTCAAAGATTCATTTCGAATCTTTTTGATTGAAATCGAGTGTTTGCTTCTTTGGTAAAGTTAAAACAGGACTCACAGTTTGAATGGACAAAGGAGCATCAATTAGTGTTTGATTCGATTAAAGCTTATTTGGCTAAGGCTCCAATTATGGCGAATGTTCGTCCACATGAGCCTTTGAAATTATATATTGCAGCATCTGAGAGCACAATTAGGTGTATGTTAGCCCAGGATAATGAAAATGGGCATGAACGGGCTGTTTATTACCTTAGTTAGGTTCTAACTGATATCGCAACAAGGTATTCCCCGATAGAGAAATTGTGTTTGTCTCTGTATCATGCTTGTATGAAATTAAAGTGTTATATGGTGGCTAAATTAGTAAAAGTCATTGTGCAAACTGACTTAATCAAATATATGTTAAGCTTCCCAATGTTACGCGGACAATTAGGTAAGTGTATTGATGAGCGGATAATTTATACGCTTTTTGGCATTGTTTTTAGTATGTTTTTAGTAGAATCTAGTTACTTTTAGGGATGTTTTCATTAGTTTTTATGTTAAATTCACATTTCTGGACTTTACTATGAGTTTGTATGTTTTTCTGTGATTTCAGGTATTTTCTGGCTGAAATTAAGGGACTTGAACAAAAATCATATTCAGAGGTAGAAGAAGGACTACTGATGCTGTTGGATTCTGACCTCCCTACACTCAAAGTGGATTTTCTAGAGCTACAGAACTCAAAATGATCCGCTTGCAATTGCGTTGGAAAGTAGACATCCAGAGCTTTCCAGCAATATATAATAGTCCATACTTTGACCGAGTTTAGATGATGTAAAAGGGCGTTGAACGCCAGTTCTACGCTGCTGTCTGGAGTTAAACGCCACAAACACGTCACAAACCAGAGTTGAACGCCAGAAATACGTTACAACCTGGCGTTCAACTCCAGAAAGAACCTCTGCATGTGTAACATTCAAGGTCAGCCCAAGCACACACCAAGTGGGCCCCGGAAGTAGATTTATGCATCAATTACTTACTTTTGTAAACCTTAGTAACTAGTTTAGTATAAATAGGACCTTTTACTATTGTATTAGACATCTTATAATTTTTAGTTCATCTTAGGATCATATTGATCATGTTATGGGGGCTAGCCATTTGGCCATGCCTGAACCTTTCACTTATGTATTTTCAAACGGTAGAGTTTCTACACTCCATAGATTAAGGTGTGGAGCTCTGCTGTTCCTCAAAGATTAATGCAAAGTACTACTGTTTTTCTATTCAATTCAACTTATTCCGCTTCTAAGATATTCATTCGCACTTCAACATGAATGTGATGAACGTGACAATCATCATCATTCCCCCACGAACGCGTGCCTGACAACCACTTCCGTTCTACCTTCGATTGAATGATTATCTCTTGGATCTCTTAATCAGAATCTTCGTGGTATAAGCTAGATTGATGGCGGCATTCATGAGAATCCGGAAAGTCTAAACCTTGTCTGTGGTATTTCGAGTAGGATTCTGGGATTGAATGACTGTGACGAACTTCAAACTCGCGAGTGCTGGGGGTAGTGACAGACGCAAAAGGAGGGTGAATCCTATTCCAGTATGATCGAGAACCTCAGATGATTAGCCGTGCTGTGACAGAGCATTTGGACCATTTTCACAAGAGGATAGGATGCAGCCATTGACCACGGTAATGCCTCCAGACGATTAGCCATGCAGTGACAGCGCATCGGACCATTTTCCAGAGAGGATTAAAAGTAGCCATTGACAATGGTGATGTCCTTACATAAAGCCAGCCATGGAAAGGAGTAGGACTGATTGGATGAAGACAGCAGGAAAGCAGAGGTTCAGAGGGACGAATGCATCTCTATACGCTTATCTGAAATTCTCACCAATGATATACATAAGTATTCCTATCTTTATTTTCTGTTTATTTATTATTATTATTCGAAAACTCCATAACCATTTGATATCCGCCTGACTGAGGTTTACAAGGTGACCATAGCTTGCTTCAAGCCGACAATCTCCGTGGGATCGACCCTTACTCACGTAAGGTTTATTACTTGGACGACCCAGTGCACTTGCTGGTTAGTTGTATCGAAGTTGTCAATGAAAAACGATTTATTAAGACGTGCGTACAGAGTTTTTGGCGCCGTTGCCTTAGATCACAATTTCGTGCACCAAGTTTTTGGCGCCGTTGCCGGGGATTGTTCGAGTTTGGACAACTGACGGTTCATCATGTTGCTCAGATTAGGTAATTTTCTTCTTATTTTTTTTCAAAAAAAAATAAAATATTTTAAAATAAATGTTTTCAAAAATATATTTTTCTTCAGAATTTTTAAGAATGAATTCTAGAGTTTCATGAAAAATGTTGGAGCCTGGCTGGCTGTAAAGCCATGTCTAATTCTTTTGGATAGGGGCTTCCAACCATCAGCATAGAGGCAAGTTAATTGGAATGTCAGCTGTGGCATGTCTGAGTTACATACTAAAGCTTGACTGGCTATTGAGCCATGTCTAACCCTCAGATTGGAGCTTTAGACTAAAAAGCAAGATTCCTGGAATTCATATTAAAAATTTTGGAATCCTTATTTTTCTTTTTCACACTAATTTTCGAAAAATATAAAATAAAAATACAAAAAAAAATTTTTAAAATCAAAAATATTTTGTGTTTCTTGTTTGAGTCTTGAGTCAGATTTTAAGTTTGGTGTCAATTGCATGTTCATCTTGCATTTTTCGAAAAAATCATGCATTCATAGTGTTCTTCATGATCTTCAAGTTGTTCTTGGTAAATCTTCTTGTTTGATCTTGATGTTTTCTTGTTTTGTGTCTTTTCTTGTTTTTCATGTGCATTTTTGCATTCATAGTGTCTGAACATGAAAGATTTCTAAGTTTGGTGTCTTGCATGTTTTCTTTGCATATAAAAATTTTCAAAATTATGTTCTTGATGTTCATCATGATCTTCATAGTGTTCTTGGTGTTCATCTTGACATTCATAGCATTCTTGCATGGATTCATTGTTCTGATCCAAAATTTTCATGCATTGCATCATTTTCGTGTTTTTCTCTCTCATCATTAAAAATTCAAAAATCAAAAAAATATCTTCTCCTTTTTCTTCTCATAAATTCGAAAATTTGAGTTGACTTTTTCAAAACTTTTTAAAATTTAGTTGTTTCTTATGAGTCAAATCAAATTTTCAATTTAAAAATCTTATCTTTTTCAAAATCTTTTTCATTATTTTCGAAAATTATAAAAATATTTTTCAAAAATCTTTTTCTTAATTTTATCTCATAATTTTCGAAAATAACATCATCAATTAATGTTTTGATTCAAAAATTTCAAGTTTGTTACTTGCTTGTTAAGAAAGATTCAAACTTTAAGTTCTAAAATCACATCTTGTGATTTCTTATGAATCAAGTCATTAATTGTGATTTTAAAAATCAAATCTTTTTCAAAACTAATTTCAATCATATCTTTTCAAAAATATCTTTTTATCTTATCTTTTTCAAAATCATATCTTTTTCAAAAATTTGATTTTAAAATATCTTTTCTAACTACTTATCTTCTTATCTTTTCAAAATTGATTTTCAAATTTGTTTCAACTAACTAACTAACTTTTTGTTTGTTTCTTATCTTTTTCAAAACTACCTAACTAACTCTCTCTCTCTCTCTCTCTCTAATTTTCGAAAATATCTCTCTCTTTTTCAAAAATTCTTTTTAATTAACTAATTATTTTAATTTTTGATTTTAATTTTCGAAAATTACTAACCTTCTTCAAAAACAATTTTCAAAAATCACTAACTCTTTTTCAAAAATAATAATAATTTCCGAAAATTCTCTCTCTCTCTCTCATCTCCTTCTATTTATTTATTTACTAATATCTCTTCCTCACTCACCAAAAATCCGAACTCTTTCTCTCTCTCTGAGTTCAGATTTTCTCTTCTTCTTTTCTTCTACTCACATAAGGGAACCTCTATACTTGGGTAAAAAGGATCCCTATTATTATTATTTTTCTGTTCCCTCCTTTTTCATATGAGCAGGAGCAAGGACAAGAATATTCTTGTTGAAGCAGATCCAGAACCTGAAAGGACTCTGAAAAGGAAACTAAGAGAAGCTAAATTACAATAATCCAGTAAGCACATTTCAGAAATTTTCGAACAAGAAGAGGAGATGGCAGCCGAAAATAATAATAATGCAAGGAGGATGCTGGGTGACTTTACTGCACCAAATTCCAATTTACATGGAAGAAGCATCTCTATTCCTACCATTGGAGCAAACAATTTTGAGCTGACACCTCAGCTAGTTTCTCTAATGCAACAAAATTGCAAGTTTCATGGACTTCCATCTGAAGATCCTTTTCAGTTCTTAACTGAATTCTTGCAGATCTGTGATACTATTAAGACTAATGGAGTAGATCCTGAAGTCTACAGGCTCATACTTTTCCCTTTTGCTGTAAGAGACAGAGCTAGAATATGGTTGGACTCTCAACCTAAGGATAGGCTAAACTCTTGGGATAAGCTGGTCAAGGCTTTCTTAGCCAAGTTCTTTCCTCCTCAAAAGCTTAGTAAGCTTAGAGTGGATGTTCAAACCTTCAGACAGAAAAAAGGTGAATCCCTCTATGAAGCTTGGGAGAGATATAAGGAACTGACCAAAAAGTGTCCTTCTGACATGCTTTCAGAATGGACCATCTTGGATATATTCTATGATGGTCTGTCTGAATTAGCTAAGATGTCATTGGATACTTCTGCAGGTGGATCCATTCACCTAAAGAAAATGCCTGCAGATGCTCAAGAACTCATTGACATGGTTGCTAATAACCAGTTCATGTACACTTCTGAAAAGAATCCTGTGAATAATGGGACGCCTATGAGGAAGAGAGTTCTTAAAATTGATACACTGAATGCCATATTGGCTCAGAATAAAAAATTGACTTAGCAAGTCAATATGATTTCTCAGAGTCTGAATGGAATGCAAGCTGCATTCAACAGTACTCAAGAGGCTTCTTATGAAGAAGAAGCTTATGATCCTGAGAACCCTGCAATAGCAGAGGTAAATTACATGGGTGAACCATATGGAAACACCTATAATCCATCATGGAGAAATCACCCAAATCTCTCATGGAAGGATCAACAAAAGCCTCAACAAGGCTTTAATAATGGTGGAAAAAACAGGTTTAGCAATAGTAAACCTTTTCCATCATCCACTCAGCAACAGACAGAGAACTCTGAACAAAATACCTCTAATTTAGCAAACTTAGTCTCTGATCTATCTAAGCCCACTGTAAGTTTCATGAATGAAACAAGGTCCTCAATTAGAAATTTGGAGGCACAAGTGGGCCAGTTGAGTAAAAGGATCACTGAAATCCCTCCTAGTACTCTCCCAAGCAATACAGAAGAAAATCCAAAAGGAGAGTGCAAGGCCATTGAAATGACCATCATGGCCGAATCCAAGGAAGAAAGGGAGGACATGAATCCCAAGGAGGAAGACCTCCTGGGGTGTCCAGTGATCAATAAGGAGTTTTCCTCTGAGGAACCAAAGGAATCTGAGGCTCATCTAGAGACCATAGAGATTCCATTAAACCTTCTTATGCCATTCATGAGCTCTGATGAGTATTCCTCTTCTGAAGAGAATGAGGATGTTACTAAGGAGCAAGTTACCAAGTACCTTGGTGCAATCATGAAGCTGAATGCCAAATTATTTGGTATTGAGACTTGAGAAGATGAACCTCCCTTGTTCACCAATGAACTAAGTGATCCGGATCAACTGAGATTGCCTCAGAAGAAACAGGATCCTGGAAAGTTCCTAATACCTTGTACCATAGGCACCATGACCTTTGAAAAGGCTCTATGTGACCTTGGGTCAAGGATAAACCTCATGCCCCTCTCTGTAATAGAGAAACTGGAATCTTTGGGGTGCAAGCTGCTAAAATCTCATTAGAGATGGCAGACAATTCCAGAAAACAGGCTTATGGACAAGTAGAGGACGTGTTAGTAAAGATTGAAGGCCTTTACGTCCCTGCTGATTTCATAGTCCAAGATACTTGGAAGAATGAGGATGAATTCATCATCCTTGGAAGACCCTTCCTAACTACAGCAAGAGCTGTAATTGATGTTGACAGAGGTGAATTAGTCCTTCAATTGAATGAGAACTCCCTTGTGTTTACAACTCAAGGTTATCCTTCTGTAAACATGAAAAAGAGGCACAGTAAGCTTCTCTCAAAATAGAGTCAACCAGAGCCCCCACAGTCAAACTCTAAGTTTGGTGTTGGGAGGCCACAACCAAACTCTAAGTTTGGTATTGAACTCCCATATCCAAACTCTAAGTTTGGTGTTGGGGAGTCTCAACAATGCTCTGAATATCTATGAGGCTCCATGAGAGTCCACTGTCAAGCTATTGACATTAAAGAAGCGCTTGTTGGGAGGCAACCCAATTTTTATTTATCTAATTTTAATTTATTTTTATTGTTATTTCATGTTTTATTAGGTTCATGATCATGTGGAGTCACAAAATAAATATAAAAATTGAAAACGGAATCAAAAACAGCAGAAGAAAAATCACACCCTGGAGGAGGATCTCACTGGCATTTAAACGCCAGTAAGGAGTATCTGTCTGGTGTTCAACGCCAGAACAGAGCATGTTTCTGGCGTTGAACGCCAGAAACAAGCAGCATCCTGGCGTCCAGACGCCAGAAATGCGCAGTGAAGAAGAGCTGGCGCTGAACGCCAGAAACAAGCATCTGGCTGGCGTTCAACGCCAGAAATATGCTGCATCTGGGCGCTGAACGCCCAGAACAAGCATCAATTCGGTGTTTAAATGCCAGAATTGCATGCAAAGGCATTTTACATGCCTAATTGGTGCAGGGATGTAAATCTTTGACACCTCAGGATCTGTGGACCTCACAGGATCCCCACTTACCTCACCCTCTCTCTCTCTCCATTCATGGTCATCCCTTCTGTTTTCCATTTACCACTCACATCCATACACCCACCTACCTTCAAAATTCAACATCTCTTTCCCACCCAATCTCACCCATATGGCCGAATACACACATCCCTCCATCTTCTCCATATCTTCTTCTTCTTCTTCTTCTATTCTTTCTTCTTTTGCTCGAGGGCGAGTAACATTCTAAGTTTGGTGTGGTAAAAGCATAGCTTTTTTGTTTTTCCATAACCATCAATGGCACCTAAGACCAGAGAAACCTCAAGAAAGAGGAAAGGGAAGATAATTGCTTCCACCTTTGAGCCATGAGAGATGGAAAGATTCATCTCATAAGCCCATCACTAAGAAAAGGATGGAGCAAGCAAGAGAGCCCATTCATGGAGCTCAAGAGACGCATGAAACTCATCACCATGAGATCCCGGAGATGCCTCAAATGCATCTTCCTCCACAAAACTATTGGGAGCAAATCAACACCTTCCTAGGAGAATTAAGTTCCAACATGGGACAATTAAGGGTGGAACATCAAGAGCACTCCATCATCCTTCATGAAATTAGAGAAGATCAAAAAGCAATGAGGGAGGAGCAACAAAGACAAGGAAGAGACATAGAAGAGCTCAAGGACATCATTGGTTTCTCAAGGAGAAAACACCACCATCACTAAGGTGGACTCATTCCTTGTTCTTACATTCTCTGTTTTTCGTTTTCTTTATGTTAAGTGCTTATCCATGTTTGTGTCTTATTACATGATCATTAGTAGTTAGTAACTATGTCTTAAAGTTATGAATGTCCTATGAATCCATCACCTCTCTTAAATGAAAAATGTTTTAATTCAAAAAAGAACAAGAAGTACATGAGTTTCGAATTTATCCTTGAACTTAGTTTAATTATATTGATGTGGTGACAATGCTTCTTGTTTTCTGAATGAATGCTTGAACAGTGCATATGTCTTTTGAAGTTGTTGTTTAAGAATGTTAAATATGTTGGCTCTTGAAAGAATGATGACAAGGAGACATGTTATTTGATAATCTGAAAAATCATAAAAATGATTCTTGAAGCAAGAAAAAGCAGCAAAGAACAAAGCTTGCAGAAATAAAATAGCGAAAAAAAAAGAGAGCAAAAGCAAGCAGAAAAATCCAAAAGCTCTTAAAACCAAAAGGCAACGGTAATAAAAAGGATCCCAAGGCTTTGAGCATCAGTAGATAGGAGGGCCTAAAGGAATAAAATCCTGGCCTAAGCAGCTAAACCAAGCTGTCCCTAACCATGTGCTTGTGGCGTGAAGGTGTCAAGTGAAAACTTGAGATTGAGCGGTTAAAGTCAAGGTCCAAAGCAAAAGAAGAGTGTGATTAAGAACCTTGGACACCTCTAATTGGGGACTTTAGCAAAGCTGAGTCACAATCTGAAAAGGTTCACCCAATTATGTGTGTGTGGCATTTATGTATTCGGTGGTAATACTGGAAAACAAAGTGCTTAGGGCCACGGCCAAGACTCATAAAATAGCTGTGTTCAAGAATCATCATACTGAACTAGGAGAATCAATAACACTATCTGAACTCTGAGTTCCTATAGATGCTAATCATTCTGAACTTCAATGGATAAAGTGAGATGTCAAAACTATTCAAAAGGCAAAAAGCTACAAGTCCCGCTCATCTGATTGGAGCTATGTTTCATTGATAGTTTGGAATTTATAGTATATTGTCTTCTTTTTATCCCATTTGATTTTCAGTTGCTTGGGGACAAGCAACAATTTAAGTTTGGTGTTGTGATGAGCGGATAATTTATACGCTTTTTGGCATTGTTTTTAGTATGTTTTTAGTAGAATCTAGTTACTTTTAGGGATGTTTTCATTAGTTTTTATGTTAAATTCACATTTCTGGACTTTACTATGAGTTTGTGTGTTTTTCTGTGATTTCAGGTATTTTCTGGCTGAAATCGAGGGATTTGAACAAAAATCAGATTCAGAGGTAGAAGAAGGACTACTGATGCTGTTGGATTCTGACCTCCCTTCACTCAAAACGGATTTTCTGGAGCTACAGAACTCAAAATGGCGCGCTTGCAATTGCGTTGGAAAGTAGACATCCAGGGATTTCCAGCAATATATAATAGTTCATACTTTGATCGAGTTTAGATGACGTAAAAGGGCATTGAACGCCAGTTCTATGCTGCTGTCTGGAATTAAACGCCACAAACACGTCACAAACCAGAGTTGAACGCCAGAAATACGTTACAACCTGGCGTTCAACTCCAGAAAGAGCCTCTGCATGTGTAACATTCAAGCTCAGCCCAAGCACACACCAAGTGGGCCCCGGAAGTGGATTTATGCATCAATTACTTACTTCCGTAAACCCTAGTAACTAGTTTAGTATAAATAGGACCTTTTACTATTGTATTAGACATCTTATGATTTTTAGTTCATCTTAGGATCATATTGATCACGTTATGGGGGCTGGCCATTCGGCCATGCCTGAACCTTTCACTTATGTATTTTCAAACGGTAGAGTTTCTACACTCCATAGATTAAGGTGTGGAGCTCTGCTGTTCCTCAAAGATTAATGCAAAGTACTACTGTTTTTCTATTCAATTCAACTTATTACGCTTCTAAGATATTCATTCGCACTTCAACATGAATGTGATGAATGTGACAATCATCATCATTCCCCCACGAACGCGTGCCTGACAACCACCTCTGTTCTACCTTCGATTGAATGATTATCTCTTGGATCTCTTAATCAGAATCTTCGTGGTATAAGCTAGATTGATGACGGCATTCATGAGAATCCGGAAAGTCTAAACCTTGTCTATGGTATTTCGAGTAGGATTCTGGGATTGAATGACTGTGACGAACTTCAAACTCACGAGTGCTGGGCGTAGTGACAGACGCAAAAGGAGGGTGAATCCTATTCTAGTATGATCGAGAACCTCAGATGATTAGTCGTGCTGTGACAGAGCATTTGGACCATTTTCACAAGAGGATAGGATGCAGCCATTGACCACGGTGATGCCTCCAGATGATTAGCCATGCAGTGACAGCGCATCGGACCATTTTCCAGAGAGGATTAAAAGTAGCCATTGACAATGGTGATGTCCTTACATAAAACCAGCCATGGAAAGGAGTAGGACTGATTGGATGAAGACAGTAGGAAAGCAGAGGTTCAGAGGGACAAATGCATCTCTATACGCTTATCTGAAATTCTCACCAATGATATACATAAGTATTCCTATCTTTATTTTCTGTTTATTTATTATTATTATTCGAAAACTCCATAACCATTTGATATCCGCCTGACTGAGATTTACAAGGTGAGCATAGCTTGCTTCAAGCCGACGATCTCCGTGGGATCGACCCTTACTCACGTAAGGTTTATTACTTGGACGACCCAGTGCACTTGCTGGTTAGTTGTATCGAAGTTGTGAATGAAAAATGATTTATTAAGATGTGCGTACAGAGTTTTTGGCGCCGTTGCCTGAGATCACAATTTCGTGCACCATGTATGCTAGCATTAACGGAGTTTGATCTACAGTATATCCCAGCCAAGGCTGTAAAAGGTCAGGTCATTGCAGATTTTCTTGTGGATAATTTGAAAGATCTGAATGACCAGGGGGAAATGTAATCGAGGTGAAAATTGATTATTGGAATTTATATTTTGATGGGTCGAAGCATAAAGATGGTGCAGGAGTTGGAATTCTAATTGTTTCACCAGAGGGGATTCCATCAAAATTTCTATTCGAATTAAAATATCCTTGTTTGAATAATGAGGCAGAGTACAAAGCTTTGATTTTGGGCCTCAAAATATTGATTAATAAAGGAGTTTTGGAAGTCCAGATATTAGAGGATTCCCAATTAGTTTTGAAGCAGTTATCGAAGGAATTTAAGTGCAATAATGAGAGGTTGCAGAAGTATTTGATAACTGCTTGGGAGTTGTTAACTTCTTTTTGAAAGGTTTCTTTGGTTCACATTCCAAGGATTCATAATGAGATTGCTAATAAATTAGCCCAAATTGCTTCGAGATATATGGACCGCTGTCCAGGAACTCTTAAGAAATTGGCCAGTATTCATCATATTTTAGAACCTACAAATGAAAGAGATGTTTTGTGCAATGACGAATGGGAAGATACTGATTGAAGGAATCCTATTGCTCAGTATTTGAAGGATCCTAATATTCCAGTCGATAGAAAGATGAAATTGCAAGCAATAAATTTTGTCTTAATGGCTGATGAGTTGTATAAGAAAGGGATTGATGGGAGCTTATTGAGATGTTTAGGCCAAAATGACCAGAATATTGCTTTGGGTGAAGTCCACAATGGGATATGCGGTGCCCATCAGGCTGGAAAGAAAATGAGATGGGTGTTATATCGCAATCATGTATACTGGCCATCGATGATAAAAGATTGCATCGATTATGCAAAGGCATGTCAAGAATGCCAGAAACATGGCTAGATACAGCAAATCCCAGCATCAGAATTACATTCGATAATAAAACCATGGCCATTTAGGAGTTGGGCTTTAGATTTAATTGGGTTAATTCATCCTCTTTCATCAAAACATCACAAGTTTATCTTGGTAGCAATTGATTATTTCACAAAATGGGTTGAAGCAATTCTCCTGATAGAAGTGAGTCAAAGTGAAATAATAGATTTTATTGAAGAACATATTATCCATCGATTTGGAATTCCTCAAACATTCAGTACTGATCAAGGTACTATGTTCACTGGTCAGTGAATTAAGAATTTTGCAGCCTCGAGGAATATCAATATGGTTACCTCAACCCCCTATTATGCGCAGGCTAATGGACAAGTAGAGGCAGCAAATAAAATTCTGATAAGTTTGATCAAAAAGCATATCGGGAATAAGTCTCGAACGTGGAATGAGACTTTAAGCCAAGTATTGTGAGCTTATCGAAACTCACCAAGAGGTTCAACAGACACTTCGCCATACAAATTGGTGTATGGTCATGATGCAGTGTTGCCATTAGAAATAAATCTAAATACTTTAAGAATATTGAAGCAGAATGATTTGTCAGTTGATGATTACTGGAATGCAATGTTCGATGAGTTGAATGAGTTAGATTCGGAGCGAATCTTGGCACTTGATAATATGATTTGACAGAAAGCAAGTATTGCTCGAAGTTATAATCGTCGAATCAAGGAAAAATCTTTTGATATAGGCGTATTGGTTTTAAAAGTTATTTTGCCAATGGAAAAGAAATCAAAATTTCTTGGTAAATGATCCCATGCTTGGGAAGGCCCTTTTCAAGTGATAGGGACATATTTTGGAAATGCCTATCAGATTAAAGATATTGAGTCAGGAAGAGTAATTAACTCGATTAATGAAAAATACTTGAAGCAATACTATTGTTGGCAGAATTAGAGTTCAATATGCACAAGTCCAGGAAAAGATAAAAAAACTATCACACAAAGAGAAACTTGAAAGGAAAAGAAATTCAAGATGCCAATAGTTGTTCTAAATCGGAGCGTAGCTTTGGCATTCTGCTGTCCAAAGTTAAAAGCGCCTCAATTTGTTTGAATTTATCAAATTGAACTTTTTCGAGTTATTTTTCATATTCTTCTCATTTAGTTTCAATTGAAACAAGCTCTTGGATAAGGTGTTGTTGTTCTTGTTGGGCAGTGGCCAGAGGTTTGTCTATGGTAGCTCGTTTCTGACGTATTTTGGTAAGCTTTTCATTAATCTGAGTAAATTCTGCTTCAAGTTTTGTTTCTTCTTTGTCATAAAAAGCGTGAATGGAAATAGCATGAGCAATCCTCAAATCGAATTCCTCACGGGAAGCTTGGACTGGTCGAGAGGCTACAATACAACTTTCTATATTAGATTTGACCTTATCTTCCTCAGTCTTCGTTTCTTGGAGTTGAAATTGAAAAGCTATGCTCTCATTGAGAAGTTGTTTGAATTCTTGAATCGAGGCAAAATGTGGTAAGGTAGCCGGGAGCTCAAAGGAGGAATTTAAAAGATCAGACAAGAGTTGGTTAAGAATTGTATCATTAACCCAGGTAGCAGGTGGATGATCCAAAAGTTTTATGAGCAACCGAAGCTGTTCTCGAGTGTCAACATTCAGTTCGAATGAAGGTCTTGATGTAGCAGGTCTTGGGAGTGTTGGCACTGGTACAGGTACTTCATCTTCTTGGATGACTTGGTCTAGAACGGAGATCAGGCTGGCCAATGTAGTACTTGTGGGAGTAGTAGAGGTACCCAAGTTTTCAGTCCCTTGTCCAGGAGGAGTTTAAAATTCAGCCTGTTGAGGAGGGCTAGAGAACCCTTGGGGAGTTTCTAAAACCCTAGATCGAGGAGAATCCGAATTACTAGTCTCAGCAATTCGAGAGACGAAATCAAAATCTGGAGCCACCTGGTTTTCAACGGAGACTGTAGCTTGGTTGTTTGGAGAATTGGATTCAAGTATCTGAGTTTATGTTGGAGAATGCTGTGAGGGATCTTTCGTCAGATCAACTACTGGTGTCGCATGGGAAGATGGAAAAATAATCTGAAGTGGCTGATTGGATTCTATAACTTGGAGTGAACCATGGGATGTGGAGTATCCTTGGTCATGATGTTGTTGCAGAATTGGTTGATCAGGTACCGCAGGAGACGTGATTGAATGAGTAGCAGTGGTAGGCTAATATGAAAGGTACATGATTATAAGTTAAGGCTTATCTTGATTCAAAAGAAATATAAATGAAAATTATGGTGTTACCAGAATAAGTCTTGGTCTCCGAATTAGTTTATGGCCAGGATCTAAATCGGCTGTATCCTCTGATTGGGAGGAAGCTGCAAGGGTATCTTTGACGGCTTGTTCACTCTCTTCAGAGCTTTCACTTGATGTTTGTAGTCGTAACTGATAAATGCTCAAAATTAAGAGTGAATAAGTAAATGTAATTTTCAGAATATTTCAAGTTAAAGAGCATAAAGATAAATAGAAATGGTTACCCTTCTAGAGGTCCTAGTAGGAGTTCTTCAACTTTTGTGTGGTGGTTGTCGAGATGTGTCAGCTTTTCTTTTGTGAGTTCTTTTTGGGGAACTTTTCGCAGTGGGGACTGTTCGAATAGCATATTGCTGAATGTCCTCTAAGGTACGAGTATACTTTGAGTAGTAAGTAGCTCACCATTCAAAGCAGGATTTGGTAATATAAGAACTGCGATCATAGACCAGGAAATTGAAATGCTATCTGCGTTGCTGATTCTTTAAGAGACAAGAGTTGAATTCTTCTTAAGTAGTTAAAGTGATGTTACAGAATGGGTCACCATTTCAAGGTAGTGGCATTGGGATCGCTTGAGAAAATTTCAGTTGCCTGGCTGATAAATGAGGGGTATATAGGGTTACTTTGAATCTTTCTTTTTTGTGTTGGGGAAGCCCTATAGGAATTACTTGGACAGCTAACAAGTATGCCTAATTCCGGTTTGCAAGTTCATTTTTCTCGTTGTTGTTGGGGAAGAGCAAGCGGTCAAGCCATGCCGGACCACAATTTTGACGCATAAAACGAGCGAAATTGAAGTTGTCATTGTCAAATTCTTTACAAGAATGAAAGAGGGAGAAAATAGCCCAAAATCGGTCTTCATTCGATTGTGTTTCAGGAAAATTGGGTTTATAATCAGCCAATCGAAAACCTTCGATATGCTGTTTATCAGTACTACCGCTTCTAGGTTTTATCATAAATTTTTTGAAAATGTCATTAAGCCATAGTTGGAGAAGCAAAAGAAGTCCCTCTGTACTGATAATACTATTGTCTCGAAGACAATGAACAAATTGACCAAGTTCTTCAAAAATGTGCCCAAGAAGAAGTTTGGCCAAATTAAGAACTTTCCCTTCGTGAAGCAGAGCAGCTAAGGGAAGGAAAAGCTTTAACATTTGAACGCTTCGAGAACAAAAGAGGATTGCATGCAGCCAATAGAATAAAAAGGCAACATGTTCATTATTTGTAACATCAGTGTTTTCTGCACCCATGTTGTGAGCAATGAAGTCACTATAAGAATTTGTCAAAGTAACACTGTATTGATGTTCAGGTTGCATATCAGGAGTACGGTCTAGAGGATTTATTGGAAGCCCTGTGATAGCAGCTACGTCCAGAAGAGACATTCCGATCATTCCACAAGGAAGGTGGAAGTTGTTAGTTGTCCTGTTCCAAAAGCAAGTCACCGCTCCAATCATCCATGGGAGCGTTGTAAGCGAGAAATGGGAGAGCTTTAGTAGTTCTTGTATTCCTACAGCTCCCCAGTTAGCACTTTTCGTGGGTTCAAGGCGTTGGTACCAGGCTGAGAAGTCGAATCCTCGAGGATTAATCTTTGGATTATTCCTGAAGGGTTTTTGATTAATAAAGAAGGAGATGTTGAGAGCTTGGTTAATCACCAGATCTTCCCCTTCAGCACTAGGAAAGAAAGGAAGTCTCTTGTTTGCTCTTTCTAAGGATTCAACTGGTCCGAAGAAACAATGAGTGTTTGCGTCCACTGTAAAATGGATTAAGATTTGAGTATCATTAATTTGAAGTTGGGGATCATCAATGATTTCATCATTGACTTGGTTCAGTATGCGGAGGGCCGGAGGAGCTGGCGGTGCTATTGCATGACCTTTACCCTTGTCTTGGGTAGTGGCGTGAGAAGAGGAAGCGGTCATTGTAGAATAGAGAAAAGGAAGTTTTGAGGTGATTAAGGGTAATGCAAGAAAACCTGATTCACAGAACAAGGATTTGGGAAAGACCGAACAAGGGTGAGAATGGTGAATTTAAGGTAGTACTGTAGCCGTTATTACAGAAGGAATGCAAAAGGAGGTAACTTCCTGAAGAAGGCGAGAAGGTAGAGAGAGAAAGTGTAAATCTCGGAAAATGTGTTGAGTGAACCAGTATTAATGGGAATTTAAATGATAGTTATTACTGATTTAAAAATTGAAGTTTGAATTTGGATTAAGTGTTTTATCTTCCAATAAAGTTATCGAAGGCAAACACATTAAACCAAGGGGGCAATTTATTGGTCGAAAAATATTTTTGATAAAGGTAAATGGTTCGAAGTGATAAAGCGGTCGAAGACATAAGCAGTTTTCGAAAAGATACACACGCAAGCATTAGACGGAGGTTTTCGACACAGGTTTGATTTCAAGGTTTTTCGATAAATCGAGCGAGTCAAATCGAATAAGGTATTCGAGTCAGGTAATCGAAATAAGTTATTCAAATAAGTGATTCGAATAGTTATGGTAGTGGAGAAGTTAGAGGCTTTTATCACGCAGGGAAATCATGGAAAATGTTTAGGCGGGAATGGTTACCAAGGAGAACGCATTCAAAGTTGTAATTTTGTAATTAATGGTAATTAATTGTCAGTTACCAAAAGTAGATTATAAATACTATGAAGTCTTAGGGAATTAGGATTGGAACTTTAACTCAGAAAAATACTCAAGCACACTCATATCCCAGAGAATTCCTGAGTCTGCGATCGAGTAACTTTTCTGTAGGGTTCCTTCCATATTTTCATTCTTTTAATTTATCTTTCTGTAAATTTTACTCTTTCAAGTAAATTTATCTTTCAAGTACTTTTTATCTTCTTTGTCTAATTTACATTTCTGCATTTTAGATTTTCATGTCAAAGCCCTTTGACCCAGTCAAAGGCACTTTACCGCTTCTTTTCAATTTCAATGCAAACCTTTCTCTTTTCAGCATATTTCCCTTCCGAAAGCTTTAGTTTTTCATTCCTTTTCTTGAATTATAAATTTTAATGTATTTTTATTTCCAATTCCCGACTAATCAAAGACACTTTGATGCACTTCTAAAAAACTGGTACCTGCAAAGAGGAGTAGGTTTCGCTCCCAGACCACTAGATATCGAACAACCATCGATTTGCTAAAAATCGACAAAACAGATAGATACGACATGAATAGAGATATTGTGTTCAGAAATACTGAAGTAGTATATTTTATGTCTATCTTGACAGAAAAAACATAAAAACATTAACAAAAAGTATATTTTATTTTTTTTATTATTTTCATTTATTTTTTTCATTTAACCTTTGCTGGATCAATTGAAATACTAGTATTAGAAACAACATGTCCTAGAACAATACCTTATTTTACCATAAAATGACATTTTTCAAAATTCAATACAAGGGTTGAACTAACACACCTGTCTAATACTCTAGCTAAACTATCCAAGCAAAGGTTAAACGAATCACCATACACACTAAAGTCATCCATGAAAACTTCCATACAGTTCTCAAGAAGATCTGAGAAAATGCTCATCATGCATCTTTGCAACGTAGCCGGTGCATTACATAAGCCAAAAGGCATTCTCTTATATGCATACGTTCCAAAGGGACATGTAAAAGTAGCTTTCTTCTGATCTTTAGGAGCTATATGAATTTGAAAATAGCCAGTGTAACCATCTAGAAAGCAGTAGTGTGATTTACCTGACAGGCGAAAAAATTGATGGGGAAAAAATCGTCGGTAAAGAATTTCACAAAAATAATCGCGTTGCAAGTATAGATCTAAACCGACAATTAATCCTCAATCAAATTTAATTTGTTTGTCACTTAAGCAAACCCAATAAAAATAACCGAAGTATTAAACCTCGGGTCGTCTCTCAAGGAATTGTAGGAAAGTATGTTACTATTGGTTATGAGATAGTATATTTTTGGGGTTTTTAAATGTTGAACAAGTAATGTAAATAACAAGGAAATAAAATAACAATTATGAAAATTCTTAACAAGTATTGAGAATTGGAATTCCTATCCTCATTATCATCATCAATTATGATAGTAATTGTCCTTTTGCTTTCACTTAGTTAACCTCTAACAATGAAGAAAAGTCAAGCGAGAAAAGTTAACTTAAGTTCACAAGTCCTAATCAAAGACTAGATTTAGTGAAGCTTAAACCATCTAGCAAGTCTCAAATACCAATCAATAAAAGACCTTTGATAATTCGAGAGTCTCCAATTAATCAATCCAAGTTAAGAATAGGGAAATCTAACTTAAAACCCAACCAAGCATTTTATCAAACACTTGGGAGGCATAACATAAAAACATAGAAATTAATAAGAGATAATAAAACCTAAACAACCAATTGCAAGGAATCAATAACAACAAATGAGAAAAGAAGTAATAAACATGAAATACTTCAAATTGCATTAAAAGGGAAATCAAATCTAACATAAGAATTCATAAACTAAATTGGCAACATAAAGTCATCAACAAGAAAAATAAATAAACTAGAATGCTAGAATAATTAAAAGTAGAAGAGAAACTAAATTGAAATAAGATAGAATTCAGAAATTAAAAAGGAATAAAACTAAGACCTAAAACCTAGAGAGAGGAGAGAGCCTCTCTCTCTAGAAAACTACATCCAAATCTAAAATTATGTGAATGAATTGTTCTATATATGTTTTCCCCACTCTGCAGCCTCTATTCTGTGTTTTAGGCTGGGAACTGGGCCAAAAAGGAGCCCAGAAATCGCCCCAGCGCTTTCTGCAAAATGCAGCACGTGATGCTTTGTCACGTGTATGCGTCATTTGGCAAAAATCCTTGTCACGCGTACGCGTCAGTCACGCGTACGTGTCGCTGCCAGCTTCTTAAAACATCATTTTCTTGCATTCCTTCCACTTTTGCATGCTTCCTTTCCGTCATCTAAGCCATTCCTGCCCTATAAAGCCTGAAAATACTCAACACACAGATCACGGCATCGAATGGTGATAAAAGGTAATTAAAAATTGACAATTTAAAGGCCTAGGAAACATGTTTTCAACTATATCACAGAATTAGGAAGGAAATTGTAAAACACGCAATTCATATGCATAAGTGTGAGAATAATGGATAAAATCCACTCAATTCAATACAAAATAAACCGTAAAATAGCGGTTTATCAATCTCCCCACACTTAGACATTAGCATGTCCTCATGCGAAGCTCAAGAGAACCAAAAGAGTGAAGGCAGAATGGTGGAACTTATGCAATGCATCTGGTGCACGAAATTGTGATCATCAACAATGGCGCCAAAGACTTGGAGCTCTCAAACGTGAATCATACTTTGTCACAATTCCGCACAACTAACCAGCAAGTGCACTGGGTCGTCCAAGTAATACCTTACGTGAGTAAGGGTCGATCCAACGGAGATTGTCGGCTTGGAGCAAGCTATGGTCATCTTGTAAATCTCAGTCAGGCAGATTCAAATGGTTATGGAGGATTGATAATTAAAATATGAATAAAATATAAAATAAAGATAGAGATAGAGATACTTATGTAATTCATTGGTAGGAATTTCAGATAAGCGTATGAAGATGCTTTGTTCCTCTCGAACCTCTGCTTTCCTATTACCTTCTTCCAATCATTCATACTCCTTTCCATGGCAAGCTTTATGTTGGGCATCACCGTTGTCAATGGCTACTTCTCGTCCTCTCAGTGAAAATGTTCTAGGCACGCTGTCACCGCACGGCTAATCATCTGTCGGTTCTCGATCATGTTGGAATAGGATCCATTGATCCTTTTGCGTCTGTCACACGCGCAACACTCGCGAGTTTGAAGCTCGTCACAATCATCCCTTCCTAGATCATACTCAGAATACCACAGATAAGGTTTAGACGTTCCAGATCTCAAGAATGGCCGCCAATAATTCTAGCCTATACCACGAAGGTTCTAATCTTATATTAGAAACCCAAGAGACACACATTCAAGCTTGTTTGCATGTAGAACAGAAGTGGTTGTCAGTCACACGTTCATAGGTGAGAATGGTGATGAGTGTCACATAATCATCACATTCATCATGTTCTTGGGTGCGAATGAATATCTTGGAGAAGAAATAGACTTGAGTTGAATAGAAAAACAATAGTACTTATATTAATTCATGAAGAACAGCAGAGCTCCACACCTTAATCTATGGTGTGTATAAACTCCACCGTTGAAAATACATAAGAACAAATGGTCTAGGAATGGCCGAATGGCCAGCCTCCCAAAGAGGGTTCAATCATCAAAACATGATTCCAAGATGATCAAAAGATGAAAATACAATAGCAAAAGGTCCTATTTATAGAAAACTAGTAGCCTAGGGTTACAGAAATAGGTAATTAATGTAGAAATATTCTTCCGAGCCCACTTGGTATGTTCTTGGGCTGAGCATTGAAGCTTCCATGTGTAGAGACTTTTCTTGGAGTTTAACTCCAGCTTTTGTGCCAGTTCTAGCGTTTTGACGCCAGAATTCTTAAGCTGACTTCAAACGCCTGTTTGGGCCATCAAATCTTGGGCAAAGTATGGACTATTATATATTGCTGGAAAGCCCAGGATGTCTATTTTCCAACACAATTGAGAGAGCGCCAATTGGGCTTCTGTAGCTCCAGAAAATCCACTTCGAGTGCAGGGAGTCAAAATCCAACAGCATCTGCAGTCCTTTTTCAGCCTCTAAATCAGATTTTTGCTCAGGTCCCTCAATTTCAGCCAGAAAATACCTGAAATCACAGAAAAATACACAAACTTGTAGTAAAGTTCAGAAATATAATTTTTATTTAAAAACTAATAAAAACATAATAAAAACTAACTAAAATATACTAAAAACATACTAAAAACAATGCCAAAAAGCGTATAAATTATCCGCTCATCAGCAACCTAACTAGATGCGAGCTACCTACATGAATCATGCGATTCTAATTACTATATATACATATATAAGCATACATGTGGTCAAATTGAGTCAAATTACCAAGAAATCATATATGCACAATCAAGGACTAAATCAATCATATCAAAGCACATTCACAATTGAGTTGAGTTAATCAAAAGAGTTTACAAACTTGCAAGACAAGCAATGATCAAATATGGACATATGGAAATGAGCAATTAAACCCTCACTGGATGTGTATATGCACTCTAATCACTGAAGTATTTGGGGTTAAACCTCTCAAATCTCCTCTAATCATGCTTTCTAAAAGTTTGTTCTTTATCTAACCAATCAACAAATATCAAGTGTACAAATGCAAATATCATGAGGGCTTTTCAAGGTTGTAATAGGGCTAAGGTAAGGGTGAGGATATATATATGGCCAAGTGAGCTATCATTTGAATCTTTGACTAACTTAAGTTCTTACCTAACATATACACACACTCTGTACAATTCTAAAGTCAAGCTTAGCTACCCAAAGTCTCACTTTTGTATAATTCAGATACTCATGTCTCAATTTTCATTCCATCATATATGCATTGATCTTTTTTTTTTTTTAACTTAACATTGGGGTGATTTTGTCCCCTATTTATTTTTTTTAATATAT